>NC_073305.1:81640658-82004843 GCF_027595985.1 Sorex araneus
TGCATTTCCAGGTGTGACCCAAAAAGAAAAGGAAAGTTAAAACTGGGACTGGAGAGATACCACAGTGGGTAGGGCGTTTTCCTTACATGTGACTGACCCAGGTTCGATTCCCAGCATCCTATATCGTCCCCTGAGCACCGTCAGGAGTTATTCCTGAGTGCAGAGTCAGGAGTAACCCCTGTGCATCTCCGGGTTTGACCCAAAAAACAAAGCAAAACAAAAAAGATAAAACTGAGTGGGGGCCAGAGAGATAGTACAGTAGTTAAGATGTTTGCCTTGCATTTGGTCAACCTGGATTTTATCCCTGGCACTGCATATGGTCCCCCAAGTACTATCAGAAGAGCTCTCTAAGTAGAGAGGCAAGAGTAGACCCTGAGAACTGTTTGATTTGGACCCCAAACCAAAATATAAAACAAACAAAAAAATCTGAGGGACTGGAGATATAGTACAGTGAATGAGTGCTTGCTTTGCACATGACCAAGGTTTAATCCCTGTGTATCCTATGGCTCCAAGTTCTTCCAAGAGTCATCCCTGAGCACAGAGTCAGGGGTAAGTCCTGAGAATCACCAGTGTGCCAGTGTGGCCCAAAACTTAAAAAAAAGAGAGAGAGAAATCTAAGCATTTTTGATGTAGGAGTTTACTTATTCATATTTAATCTCATCTCTGAATCCTGCTCTCCTTGTCTAGTAAGGGATAACTGTGTAGCTATATAAAATTATATAATTTGATTTTATAAAATGTCATGTGCTTTGAGATACAAAATACAAAAATCAAAGTATTTTGAATAATGGTTTAACAAGTATCTATTGAGTACCTTAGCTCTACAGTCTTTTAGGAAAAACATTGATTCCTAAAGTGCAGCCAGTGGCTCTTCTATGGTGACCAACTTAAAGATGTTTTACCTTTTTGACTTTTTTTTTTGCTTTTTGCTTTTTGGGTGACACCCAGTGTTGCACAGGGCTTATTCCTGGCTCATCACTTGTATCACTTGTCATACCCTTGCTCATCAATTTGCTCAAGCGACACCAGTAACATCTCCATTTGTCCCTGTTGTATGCTAGTGTAGCCCAATGGCATCTGCTTGCTCCAGGAACATGAAGAGCCTCAAACTGTTCGGGGTCTTGGAGAAGTCTGACCATGTTTTAGGTGGGCGGCCACAAATTCTTTTGACGTCCCGTAGAATCCAGTCAGTAACAGCTCTAGTCCAGCGGTCGTCTCCAAATCGCATTATGTGTTTGGCCCATCTGATTTTCGACGCCTTGGCAAACGAGGCAGCATCCCTGATCCTCAATCATCGATGGAGCTTTCCTTCGAAGGATTCCTTCTCTCAGTTGAGTGAAACATGATACTATAAGCTCTATTGATTCCTCTTTGGGAGACTGAAATAGCATTCTCATCCTGTTTACAAAGGGCCCTTTGTAAAGTTTTCTGAGGTGTATGTTAGTGCAGGAAGAACTGTGGAGTCCAAAAGATGTGTCTTCGTCCTCTTAACAACTTCTTCAACTCTTTTAAAAGCATTCCATGCCACTCTTTTCCTCAGGTGCCAGGTTGTTTGTCGTGTTGAGTTCTCAACCTAGGTACATATAACTGCTGCATTCAGAGATGTTCGTTCCATTGAGAGCAAATGGAACATTAGGAATTAGTCTGCTTCTCACTCCTGGCTCATGCAATGGTGCTGCTACTCCTGGCTCATGCAACAGTGCCACTCCTGGCTCATGCACTCAGAAATCACTCCTGGCGGTGCTCGGAGTACCATATAGGGTGCTGGGAATCGAACCCGGGTCAGCCGCGTGCAAGGCAAATTCCCTACCCGCTGTGCTATCACTCCAGCCCCTTGTCTCATTATTTTTATACCTTATAGTATCCAAGTCTTATTGACAAAATTTAAAGTCAATTTTTAAATATCCAAACTAAAATATAAATTCTCTAGGGAGCTCTTAAAATGTATGCCATTAAAGTCAGAGATGATTGCTACAGGAAGTATCAGCTATAGATGGAAAACAGATTTTTAAAAATTATTTATTTTATTTTTTGCTTTTTGGGTCACACATGGTGATGCACAGGGGTCATTCTTGACTCTGCACTCAGGAATTACCCCTGGCAGTGCTCAGAGGACCATATGAGATGCTGGGAATCAACCCAGATCAGCTGCGTGCAAGGTAAATGCTCTACCCGCTGTGTTATCACTCCAGCCCCAGGATTTAAAAAAATTAACATGTGTCATAAGATATAAAAAAAGTAAGGCTTCCCCTAAGTACATGGCTGCCTGACTCCATATTACTGTGAACAATCATTCATTCCCTGAGTTCCTGGAAAACTGAAGAGAGTAAGATTCACATAAACTGTTAAATAGCCTGTCTGGTCTCTTTTACAACCATGTCTATTAACTTAGGTTTTTGTCATTCTTCCAAGGAAATCATCCTTTTTTTTTCCTTTTGGGAACAGTGCAGGGAATTCAACTCAAGGCCTCACCCATGCAAGGCCAGTACTCTACTTCTGAGCCACATTCCCAGCCCCTCATGGATAGTGAGCCCTTAGCACATAGGTAGGCCATACCTCCATGGTTGTATTGGACACGTTGAGAAGACTCGCCATTGACAGGGATGAAACATTGCCCAGAATTGATACCACTGAAGCCAGGTCCCCAGCTGTGGTTGCTGGGCTTTGCTGAATGACCACCGAGAGGTTTCGCACCAAAGATGACATCGCTGCCTCAGTGACAGTGCCTGCTATCACACTAAAATTCTAGAAACATAAATGGTTAATGTAAAGAAAACAATGACATGCTGGACCTCATAAAATTTAAGTTCTATTTCTTGGCCATGTGCAACTAGCATTTCTCTAGATCATTTGAATATAACAATGATAATGCCATGAGCTGTGTTTCTTTGCTTTCTGTAGCATGTAAAGTGCCTTACCAGAGATTCATTGCTGAAATATTATGATCACACTTTGAGGGAGGTGCCAAGATTGTCTTCCATTTATGAATAAAGAAACTTGAACTTGAAACCATTTATACCCTGTTAGAAAATAGTAATGTAGGGTCTACTGGCATTAAATCCTATACATATTCACTACCCTGTGCTAATAAATTCTTGTACTGTGGGAAGACAAAAGGAGATCGGACAGAATTTTACCTCTAGATTTGGAGTTTGACTTTTTCCCCAACTGTGCACTTGTTTCCACTGCGCTGAACTAACATAGAGAGTGGCATTTAAGGGTTATCTCCTTTCAGCCAAAATAAGTGTCCCAGAGCCCAGCACCTACACCAAAACCTTTCACTCTGCTCGGTGGACAATGTCATTCTGTTAAGACATATGAGACGTGTTTGCCATCACCAAATGTGATAAACTAAACAACTCTGCCCCATATTCAAAGAAGCAAGAATATGACAGACCCCGGAAACAATCTGGTCCCAAGTTTACAGATGAGGAAATAAAGACCCTAAAGGGAGATGCAAAGTTCTACAGATCCTGTATTAAATACCATTCTGGGGCTTTCTATTGTAATTGCAGAGTCTGTGTCTAAGACAGATATTCTGCTCTACCCACAGAAATCTTTTTGCAGAAAAACAGATCTTTTGCTTCTTTCTGTGGAGTGTACTTTTATTGTGACTTGAGGTTTAATTAATTCCTCTCACTTGTTCCAACTTTTTACCTTCCTTGTTTTAAGTATTGGACCTTCCTAGGAGAACATCATATAGAAGTCATAGCATTGGACTAGAAGAAATCAACTGACCAGTTGGTAGTTCAGCACTGTTGCTACCAAAAGGATCCTTAGTCTTGGCACACATTCAAAAGAACAAAAGCAACCAGTGTTGCCGTGGATGTGGGGAGAAAGGGACTCTTTCACTGTTGGTGGGAATGCCGACTGGTCCAGCCTTTTTGGAAAACAATGACAGTCCTTCAAAAACTAGAAATTAAGCTTCTATATGACCTCACAATACCACTTCTGGGAATATATCCTGAGGGTGTAAAAAGCCACAGTAGAAATGACATCTGCATCTATATGTTCATTGCAGCAGTGTTCACAATAGCTAGAATATGAAATAAACCCAAGTGCCCTAGAACAGATGACTGGCTAAAGAAACTTTGGTACATATACACAATGGAATACTATGCAGCTGTTAGGAAAGATGAAGTCATGAAACTTGTTTATTAGTGGATGGTTGTGGAGAGTATCAAGCTAAGGGAAATGAGTCAGAAAGAGAGGGACAGACATATAATGTCTGTACTCATTTTTGAAATATAAAATAACATAATATGAGACTGACACACAAAGACACTAGACACAAATGCCAGGAATATTGCTCATAGTTGAAGCCTATCTCATGAGCTGGGATAGAAAGCAGCTGAAATAGAGAGAAGATCACTAAATCAATGATGGTTGGAAGAATTGTTCAGAATGGGAAATGTGTGCTGAGAGTAGATAAAGGACCAAACGTGATAGCCTCTCAGTATCTATATTGCAAACCATAATTCCCAGCAGTAGAGAAAGAGAGTATGGGGGAAATTGTCTGCTATAGAGGCAGGGGGAGAATTAGAAAGGGGAGGGTATACTGGGGACATTGGTGGTAGAGAATGTAGACTGGTGAAGGGATGGGTGTTTGATCATTGTATGAATGAAAAGTTTTGTAACTATCTCAGGATTATTCAATAACACTTAGTCTTTCCTTTCCTGATCTATAGAAGGATTTGGGTAAATTAGATTTATACCTTGACTTTTGATGTTAGTTGCAGTTCTACCAACTCTCTTCAACCTCTTCATTGCAGATTCATTGCTCTGCAGCACCCCACAAAAGCAATCAATTGCATTCTTAATTGCCACCAAGATTTGGCTACTTGTGCCTGCACTTCATGGGTTTAGCATGATCTGACCACCCTTCCTCTTCTATGTACTGCTCAAGGAGGCAAACTGATGGATTTCAGCCTCTTCTCAGTCATGCTCACTGGACAATGCCTTCTTTAAGCCTCAAATGTAGGGGAAATCTGCCCAGTGGAAATACTATACCTCCTTCAGTTCTTCAAGTTGAGAGAGCACACAGGTCTCCTTGATGATCTGCCACCCAGAGGGCTGGCATGTGACTGTGATGATTCCTGTATAGCCACTGCTACAGGGAAGAGTGTACTCGTCATTCTGAGACCCGAATCCAAAGACAATGCTGTTACACTGGGCTGGAAAAGAATGACAGTCGAGAGGAAAATATCTCTGAAATATTCTGTAATAATAAATTTTCTATAGACCATACAGTGGGATTCTAGTTGTCATATTTTTAGTTTCAAAATCTAGGGGGATTTAGTTTCAAAACCAGAATAAAACACTCTTCCTTGATGCTCAACTCCAAAGTTATCAGCATCTCTTTCATACTTGCTGCTCCTCTAGTCTTGCCCAGGGTTAGTCCCTTGCTCTTAGAGTGTCTATTATATGTTCAATAACTTCACTTTAATTTATTTTTGTTGGGGCGGAAACCCAACAGTGCTCATAGATTACTCCTGGCTCTGATTTAGGGATCACTCCTGGTGGTACTAGGGGTACCATATGGGGTGCCAAGGATTAAAATCCCGGTCATCCATGTGCAAGGCATGCACCCTACCTGTTGTACTAACCTTCCAGCCCCCACTTTTAACTGACTACCAACTAGTAACTATCAGCATGGGGAAATAAGGCAATATGTTTACTTCATGCATACTTTAGCTCTTAAAAGCATGTTGGAAAATCTTCAAGACATTATGGTACAGGTGCTGGAGTGATAGCACAGTGTGTAGGGCTTTTGGCTTGCATGCAGCTCATCCAAGTTCGATTCCCAGCATCCCATATAGTTCCCTGAGCACTGCCAGAAGTAATTCCTGAATGGATGAGGCAAGAGTAACCCCTGTGCACCGTCTGGTGTGACTCAAAAAGCAAAAAGAGAAAGACATTATGGTACAAAGCATTATAAAAGCCAGAGCAATAGGACAGAGGGTAGGGCATTTGCCTTGCACATGGCCAACCCGAGTTTAATCCCTGGCACCATATATGGTCCTCTGAGCCCTGCCAGGAGTGATTTCTGAGCATAGAAGCAGGAATAAGCCCTGAGCATGCCAGGTGTGGCTCCAAAAAGCAGCAATAACATGGTTGAGAGATGGACAGTAAGTGTTAGGGATGTGACTCCGTGGTACAGTGCTTATCCTTGTCTCTCCCATTCCTGTCCTGGATTTTGTCCCTAACACCACAGATAGGCAATTGTCGCTTGGGAGTTGCATGTTCCACTTCGCATCCTTTTCTTTAATTTTTACATTTTTGTAGAAAGCTTTTATGGATCGTAGTACTGTGTTTACAGTACTGTTAATGATGGTTTCCCATGTAAAGGTGTACCCACCTCCCTCTCCCATGGCCTTCAATGCCCAACCCTTAAAATTCCCCACCCAAACACACACAAATTCAATTGTGTGGATCAGTACTTCAGTTTTGTTGCCTTTGCTCCTTTATCACTATCTTGCTGAAAGAGATTCTGTATCTATCCCTCTCCTTTCTACTGATGTCACTTAGCCTGGTATTGTCTAAATCCATTCCTGGAGGTAAAAGACTTTGCATTCATTTTTAAAAGCTTGTCATGCTGGTTTACAGAACTGAGATTACTGGGAGCAGCGGGAGGCAGGAGCAGGTACTTGGGAGGGGAGCCTGAGACAATTGTGGAGGAAAGTAAACACTCTGGTAGAGAATGTGGCGCTGAAATTGTGTATGCGTGAGAGACAACACTCTTCACACACTTTCCTATAAGGCAACTTTTTGGATCATTTTTGGCAGATTATTCATAATGAGCAATGTAAAATAACTTATTTTGTATGTACATTGGGGGCAGATTTGGGTGGTGGTGGGAAAATTCAAAATAATGGTGGTGCGATGGTGTAATAGTGTGGGATTGGTGTTGGAATATTGAATGTAATAAATTATTGTGAACAACTTTTAAAAAATAGATTAAGTAAAAAATAAATAGTGTATGCATGAAACCCTATCAAAGCAGAATTGAAAATCAAAATGCTGCCCCCCAAAAAGCTCCTTTTAATAAAAATAAAATGTTACTCACATTGTGGCTAGTTACCTTTGCAACAGTACTTGATAACTGATAACATGAGTAGAAACTTTGTAAGGGGACCCAGATCACTGCTATTTTTCTTTCTTCTCCCCCACTATTCTGTCCCAAGTTCTCAGGTACTTTGGATACTAAATATTTATGAATAAGTGCTTTAAAAAAGAAATTGTTGCAGAATTTGGTAAGTAGGTCAAAGTTATATGCAAAGAAATAAAAGGAAAATTAAAACATCTGAATAAAAGTAGTGTTTCTGTGTTTTATGTACTTGTGCATTTGTATATTTGTATATATATATATATATGTGTGCGTGTGTGTGCATGTGTCTATGTATTCTGTATATTCTGTATGTGCATGTGTATGCATGTGTCAAATACCTGTATACATTCATTCTTTCCTTGGGTTATGGTGAAGCAGTAATGTCAGCCCTAACGATACCTTATGTATGCCAATAAACACGCTGAACTGTTCCCAGCAGAGCCTGCAATAAAATCAGTCTACCATTATGTTTACACTGAAAGGTGGAGATCAGATCCCTGATTATCCTGGATCTGAAAGAGCCATCGGAAATTGAGTTTCTTCATGGTGAGGGATCAGTTTCCAGTTTCTACAGAAAGTCAGTCTTATAAAAATTCTGTCAGAAAACTCTGCAATTCTAAAAACATGAAGACTTGTACTAATAGTCTGGGGAATGGCGTTACCTTTCCTGAACACCTGGAAAGAGTCAGCTTCTAGTGGAAACAGCTTGTGGAGAGCTTCCTTTGCCTCTTCGGCCACCTGTTCAATGGCTGACAGCAGCTCAGAGGTGCTGGTGGATCCCACAACTTCATACCCGGCACTAATGCTGCTGTCACCCCTATAATGATTACGTGAAAAGAGACATGAAATTTGCTTACCAAGTCATTCAGGAAATCTGGTCACGCCACTGCTTCACACACTGCACTATGCATGCATGACACTAAATCCCTGGGAATAACCAGGAGTGGTTTCTCCCTTACTTCATGGAATTTACATCCTTTTGAAGAAGGCAAGGTAAATATAAAACAAGAAAACTGGCCGGAGAAATAGTTCCAGGGTTAAGGCATTTGCCTTGTATGTGGCTGACTGCATTCCAATCCCTGGCATTTCATATAGGCCCCAGAGCACCACCTGGAGTGTTTTCTGAACACAGAGCCAGGAACAAGCTCTGAGCAGGGCTGGATGTGGCCCAAATAAGAAGAAAGGAAGGAAGGAAGGAAGGAAGGAAGGAAGGAAGGAAGGAAGGAAGGAAGGAAGGAAGGAAGGAAGGAAGGAAGGAAGGAAGGAAGGAAGGGAGGGAGGGAGGGAGGGAGGGAGGGAGGGAGGGAGGGAGGGAGGGAGGGAGGGAGGGACGGGAGAGAGGGAGAGAGAGAAAAAAAGAAAGAAGAAAGAAAGAAAGAAAGAAAGAAAGAAAGAAAGAAAGAAAGAAAGAAAGAAAGAAAGAAAGAAAGAAAGAAAGAAAGAAAGAAAGAAAGGAAGGAAGGAGGCAGGGAGGGAGGGAGAGAGGAGAGAGAGAAAGAGAGAAAGAAAGAGAGAAAGAAAGAAAGAAAGAAAGAAAGAAAGAAAGAAAGAAAGAAAGAAAGAAAGAAAGAAAGAAAGAAAGAAAGAAAGAAAGAAAGAAAGGAAGGAAGGAAGGAAGGAAGGAAGGAAGGAAGGAAGGAAGGAAGGAAGGAAGGAAGGAAGGAGGAAGGAAGGAAGGAGGATGGAAGGAAGGAAGGAAGGAAGGAAGGAAGGAAGGAAGGAAGGAAGGAAGGAAGGAAGGAAGGAAGGAAGGAAGGAGGAAGGAAGGAAGGAAGGAAGGAAGGAAGGAAGGAAGGAAGGAAGAAAGAAAGAAAGAAAGAAAGAAAGAAAGAAAGAAAGAAAGAAAGAAAGAAAGAAAGAAGAAAGAAAGAAAGAAAGAAAGAAAGAAAGAAAGAAGAAAAGCCACTCTATGCATGCATGCCTGATTACAAAATTTGTTGTTATGAAAGCCAGGTACAAAGATAACAGTAGTAGGTGGAGATGAGGGCCACTTTAAATGTTAGGAATGGCTTTTGTGCATTGAGGGTTGTTGAAACTGAAGCCTAAAAGAGAAGAAATTAGTGATGGATAGAAGACTGGTGGAGCATAACAGCACATGTAAGGCTTCTGAGTCAGGTAAAGTTCAGTGAGTGAGGGTAAGAATGAGAAAAGAGAGAAAGAAAGGAGAAAGAGAGCTCTTGGGGGTAATGCACATGTTCTGTCTTGATAAGAGGCAATTTATAAAAGCATTTGTCAAAGCTTAAGGTCTGAGTTGAATGAGTCCAGAACTACTCAGTGGCAAAGTGACTGTTTTACAAGCTTGAAGCTGAAAGTTTGATCCCTGATGCAGCCCTCATGTGCTGAAAATCAGTCATGATGCTTTTTTGTTTCGGACCCATGACACTGCATTACTATGTGTAATCTTCAGCATACCACACTCAGGTGCATGTGAGCACCACAATTCAGTATGACACTGTTAAAATATTGCAAATAAAAAATGTGACCCTTGGCGAGCACTACCATTAAAATGTTCCTAAACACAACTAAATAATAGACCCTCTGGCAAGCATGTGTGAGCATTGCAACCAAAATTGTGTGTGTGAGCCCTTAAATCAAGTGTGTGTGTGTGCCCTAAAATCAAGTGTGTGTGTGTGTGTGTCTGCTGGTCATTGTATTACAATAAAAACAACAATAGAAAAGAAAGTCAAAATAGGGTATTTTTTTTAAAAGTCTGAGCCTTTATATACTTCAATTAAATTGTATACTTCAATTCTTTATATACTTCAATTAAAAATGAAAATAAAAGATGACTCCACGGTTTGGGTCTATGCATCTGGAAGAATAGCATCGCCGTAACTGACACAGGAAAGGCATTATAGATGAAGAGGAAAAGAGTTGGCGACCAATTCAAAACCCATGTCAAGTCCTCACAGTTGCACATGTACTAAAAAATCAAAAGACATGCCAGTTAGCAGTAGAGATTTGAGTCTAAAGTTTAAGAAGACAAATTGATGCACTAATTAAGAATCCATTTAGAGTATGTTTGAAGTCAGAAAAGCAAATAACATCACTTGTATTAAATTAATCCTGTGATAATGTAATAATGCAAACACTGTTTCACAGATAAGGAAATTGAGTCTCAATAACATATTGGTTTGGGAAGTTATTATTTACTATTTGATGGATTAGAACCTCTAATGATCTAAAGCTCAAACTTTAAACTCTACATAAACTATTACTCGTATATGTAAGTACAAATATCCTTTTATGTCAATGATCTCAATGTCTTTGTATTGATGTATGTCCTTTCCATATTGTTTACATTGCTCTTACATGCCTATTTCATTTGATTTAATGAGACTAAGATAATTACATATGTATTGCTAGTCCTATACAGATATGCAAGTTGAGATGGTGAAATATTAAGTTTTTTTGGTTTTTTGTTTTTTGCTTTTTGGGTCACACCCAAGCGATGCACAGGGTTTACTCCTGGCTCATGCATTCAGAAATTACTCTTGGTGATGCTCAGGGGACCGTGTGGGATGATAGGAATCTAACCCGGGTCAGCCGCATGCAAGGCAAACACCCTACCTGCTGTGCTATCACTCCAGCCCCAAGATTTATTTTAAAACTTTCTGAGCAATAAAATTTCCTCATCCATTTGCTCCGGCAGGTACCAGTAACGTCTCCATTGTGAGACTTGTTGTTACTGTTTTTGGCATATTGAATACACCACAGGTAGCTTGCCAGGCTCTGCCATGCGGGCAAGATACTCTGAGTAGCTTGCCAGACTCTCCAAGAGGGGAGGAGGAATCGAACCTGGGTTGGCCACGTGCAAGGCAAACGCCCTACATGCTGCATTAAGGCTTTGCATATTAGTTCTGCAATTTTTGTCCACAAATTATTGGGAATAGCTTACAAGACATATAATAAAATATTACTTAGAAATAAACAGCAAACCAGGACCAGGGAAAAGAAAAAATTATATAGAGACATATCAATATAAAAATTATTATCTTCCATTTTATGAATGAGTATAATGACCATAAAGTTAGAAACCTACAATGAATTATACAAACTTTGGCATAAGGGAAAAAGAAGCAATGTTTTCCCTAGAATTTAATTTTAAGGAAAATTCTACAATTGGGCCATTATATAAGGACATTATAAGACTTCAAGGGTAGTGCCTAGAAGAGCATGCTCATTACTGAGAATCTTTATGTCTGCCATGAAAAACAAAGGCAAAGAAAATAAATAAAATGCTAAGTTCTATGTGACCTCTAAGTCCTTTTTTTAATCAAGCAGACTATAAATAGAGAATTATACACACATGGTTAACTAACCAAATAACTTGGTAATGAAAGCATAAACATAAGGATAATTTACTAAATAATCTTTTTATTTGCTGTAGACAATGACTATTGAGTTTTGAGCTATGGTGTCTACAGTACATATAATATTTTACCAAATGTTCCCCTTCTTCAATACCAGTTATCCAGCATCAATAATTTGACTAGTAAATCTCTTATCTCTTGTTGTGAGGAAGGAGAAAATCTATTCTTCTACAACTCACCTTGCAAACCCCCTCCCATCATTTTCTATCAAGTTTTCTGTCACACAACTAGGGATTTGCCATTCTGGGATAGTTTCAGGGGTAGATCCACTAAATTTTATGGATAGAATTCATTAAGTTTCTCTTCAAACTTTTTAAAGCAGCACAGGAATCTTTCAAATTTTAGTAAGATTCCTTCCATCCTCCCATCAAGTCTGGGGAGGACCGATTTTCTAACAATAGGTCACTGGAGGAAAGCACCAGAAATTCTGCAGGTCTAGTGAACAATTCTGGGAAACCCTTCTATTTTGGTAAGCGTATTACTTACCGAAACTGGGAGACACGAACTGATTCAAAACCTTGAATTCTGTTGTACACTTCCTTAAGCTTACAAAGAGAATAAAAATATATAGTATGAAAATGAAAATTTTCATGTAATTTCATGTAATGAAATTGTAAGGCATAATAATGAAACAAACATATATGAAACCACCACCCAATCTTAGCAAAATATTGACCAATGCATTTGAATCTATGATTATGTTCCTCAGTGAATACCTTTCTTGCCTACCATCTCAGACAACCAAACTAAACTTGTCTGATTTCTATTCCAGTCTTCTGGGCATCTTACATGATACAAATTAGTTCATATGCAATTTATTTCCATGCTTTGGGAGTTTTTGTATTAAAATCTGTTGGAACTTTATGAAAAGAAATATGTTTATCTTTGTTCACACAAGAAAGGCAAATGAGCAAAAATTTGATGAAGACAATAAATAAACCAATGAAAACACTGAGTGAAGAAATAGATACCGCAAGAGAATTTTGCATGTTATAAAAATATAGTTGAAATGACAACTGAGGGGCCAGAGTTGCACACAATGAACTCTGGCTGGAATCCCTGGCGTTTTATATGGCCCCAGAGAATTGCCAGGAGTGACCCTTGATCACAGAGCTAAGAGTATTTGAGGGTATGGCCCCCAAATCAAAGAGAGATAGATATATAGAGAGAGCAGAAAGAAAAATAAATAAATATTAGAAAATAATCAAGAAGCCTTGGTAATTGCCCAAACACTTAAACAAAACTGAACATAGAAGAAAAAATAGAATCAACTGGCAATCTGTCCTGAAAGAACATGTTCAAAGCACAACAACCAATTACGAGGCAAGTGATTAACTTCTTAGTCATAACTCACTGAGAATAAATAAAGAATACACAGTAAACAAATATGTTAAGTTAAAAATCTGAACTATGTTTAAGTTAAGAAAAAAACATCTGAACTATGTTTGACCAAAGTTTTCTTTTAAAAAATTTTTAAATTTTCTGGGCTGGAGTGATAGCACAGTGGGTAGGGTGTTTGCCTTGCGCGTGGCTGACCCAGATTCGATTCCCAGCATCCCATATGGTCCCCTGAGCACAGCCAGGGGTAATTTCTGAGTACAGAGATAGGAGTAACCCCTGTGCATCGCTGGGTTGTGACCCAAAAAGAAAAAAAAAATATTTTATTTTAGGTAGCTCATTGATATGCCAAAAACAGTAACAATGATGGTTTTCGTTCCCTGACCCTGAAAGAGCCCCCAATATGGCACCGGGCTACACTAGCATGCAACAGGGACAAATGGAAACGTTACTGGTGCCCACTCAAGCAAATCGATGAACAACAGGATAACAATGATATAGTGATTTTAGGTAGCATGGCATAAATAATAGTGTTGAAGTTTATGATATTGATGTGCCTCACTTCCACCAGAGTGCCCACAACCCTTCACTACTGACCCTATGTGGCCTCTGGTCCAGCTCCCCTCCATCCCTCTCCCAACTGCATGGTAGTCAGTTTTGTAATTGAAGACCAAGGGTTTGTCATCATTCGATCTTGTCTATTCCTTCATTTTTGTCTCTTAATATATCATAGATGACTGAGAACATTTGGTAGCTTTGCTTACCTTAGTTTCAATTCCAGTTTTGTATTTGAAGTATATAGCAGAGGATGAATTCAAAAGGTTTTTTGTAAATCTTTCATTAATTTTGAAAGTGCCCCACACCTCTGTGGAAAATAAAAAGAAGTCTCTAGATACAGAAATTGTTCACTTGAATTAAATATACCATAAAATGACAGAAATACAATTCAGAGCATATATATTCAGCAGTGGTATTTCAATTTCTTTTTATAACGAATAAAAACCTAAAATAATATAAGATGGTTTAAATAAAAGCTGAGTGTTAACTGAAGGTTTCAAAAAGTCATAGAAAAGTGCTGAAGAAGAAGATAATCTGAAGAGGTAAATGTGCAGCCAACCACATGTTTCTAAAATACGGTCACTGAACTTCTCAATGTATCCTCACTAGGCATTGGATTCAAATGTTGTCTGTACTTAAAATTAAAACAAAACGAAGCCCACTACTTGCTAATTCCAACATAGCAATTCCAACCTTGCTTACCTATCCTGGGTTTTTCTTCTCTGTGACAGGTTGTTCCCTGACTCTGTAGGACAAGCCCTACTCAGATTTCAACCAGGGTCAACTCCAGGATACCCCTTCCCCAGGTCTCCCTTTATTTCCAGGCACAATGCCTTGACCCTGCCTCTGAATTTTTATAGAACTGTGTCCAAATTTCTCTTACAGAGCCTTGAATCAAGACATCGACTTGCGAACATTTCTCAGGCATAGATATCTCCCACTGTGCTTTGGGAAACCCCCTAGGAGTGTAATTTCCTGTCTGACCCATCTTTGTATACTCTGATGATGGATGAGACATGGATTTTCATTCAAATGATAAATTTTTCATCCAAATATATTGAAAAAATTGCATTATCCTTGCTCTTGTATTAAAGACAGTTCTCCTCAACTAGATAAATAAATAGCTTTGATATGATCTCCCAGAACCTGCCCTCAGATCTGAGTATACAGGTGATGCTTAATGGAGACATATTGCTTTAACTTGCTATCATCTGGGAAAGACAGCCAAGGAGACTAGGAAAGCTGCTCTCCTTTATGCCCTCCCTCACTCTTTGCTCAGTTCTATCGAAATCCAGAGCCTCAAGATCATAAATAAATAAAAACTTCTGGTAGTTCTTTAAGCCCTGGAATCATATCACTGACCATCCTCATTATTCACTGGACATAAAATCAGCTTCCTCCACTTCATCTGGTTTCCTAAGTTAGGCTTCATCAATTTTTAAGTTTTAAAACTATAATAACCAATCAACCATTAGTTACACTTGACAAAGTAAGCTTATTATCACTGCTGTACTGGAATTGTAAGAAATATTCTCTTTCTGTCTCTCTCTCTGTCTCTGTCCCTGTCTGTCTGTCTGTCTGTCTTTCTGTCTGTCTGTCTGTCTGTCTCTCTCTCTCTCTCTCTCTCTCTCTCCTTTTCCCTTTTTTTTTGTTTTTTTGAAGGTCACACCTCAAAACCCACGTGTCTCCATTGATTTAGGCTCTAATCTTCTATTATGCTTAGTACTGTATTCAACTGGCAATTAAGAACATTTCTTTCATTATAATCACAAGGTATTGCTCCTGCTTTCACACCTCCAGATTTCTTTTTTTTTGAAATTGATGTCATCAAAATGAGTATAAAGTAGGAAAATTGTCTTCATTCAGGCATTTATTTACTTGGTACTGCCGTTTATCTGCCTAAATATTCACGGAATCACAAAATCAGTGCTGAGCTGGATATACATTAAGGTTAAAGTGATATCCAAACATGGGGCCGGAGCGATAGCACAGCGGGTAGGGCGTTTGCCTTGCACGCGGCCGACCTGGGTTCGATCCCCGGCATCCCATATGGTCCCCCAAGCACCGCCAGGAGTAGTTCCTGAGTGCAAAGCCAGGAGTAACCCCTGAGCATTGCTGGGTGTGAACCAAAAAGAAAAAAAAAAAAAGTGATATCCAAACACCAGCTTGAATTTTAATTTTCTTGTAAAGAAAGAGAGAGAGACAAAGAGAAAAAGTGACAAGAATGGAACTTGGGGCTTCATGCCTACGAAGCATAAATGCTACCACTGAGTTACATCCTTGACCCAATATTCTGAATTTTCTGCACTCATAAAACTCATTGTGTCAAAAAAAAAAAAAAACACTCATTGTGTCCAGCCAAGTCTTTCAGGATATTAGGCCACTGCCCTCTAATTTCTTTGCAAACACCAGTCCTTGATTGGAAGACAAAGAAAAATGCATTAGCAAATAATCACAGTCCTCTTGCTGTCTAAGTTAGGTGTCAGGGACTCTTCAGCACTTTCCTCCTACTAGCATCATTATACTCTGCTTACTTGCTCTCTCACAGAAGTTAACACTTTGGGTGAGGTTGTTGAGTTGACAGGTGCAGCTCTGGTGTGATCCAGTTGTGTGAAAGGAGCATTTCTGGGGATCAAGGCATGAGATGGGAAACCAGGTATAGCCATCTTCACAGGCACATTGTAGAACTCCATCCTGGTTGCCACAATCTACAAGAAAGACAGAGCTTAGTTTCAAATAGTCTGGTTAAAAATTCACTATTACTGTGTGCCTATCATTGGCTCTGGCTTAAGATAGGATTCAATTATTTCCCACTCATGGCTAGAATGATGAAACAAAGATGACCATATGTATGTTTAAGGAAATGAGCAACTAGATACATTTAGAAAACTAACAAACTAAAAGCAAATTTCTGGTACTAGATTCAAAGAAGGGTGAATGCTCTTGAAGTACAGAGAGATACACAAGAATATATATTGACCAGAGAGTTATGTGAAGGAATCTAGAGGGTATTTACTCATTATCTTTTTGGAATCTTATCCACTGCCCCATCCTCTCTGCACCTATCATCACTCCCAAGTAGACCCTAAAAATGAGATGTGAATACAAAGAGGCTTTATTTTTCCAGTTATGATTTAAAAAAATCCATTCAACCAATCTTTTATGCTTATTTTCATGTATCTAACCTAACACTTACATCAAATCCATTTCTTTTCAATAGGCCAATATAAAACAAAATGGAGGATTAGAGAGATAGTGCCCTGAGTAATGTACCTATCCTTTAAGTGGGTGACCCACACTGGTGAAGGGATGGGTGTTCGAGCATTGTATAACTGAGACTTAAGCCTGAAAGCTTTGTAACTTTCCACATGGTGATTCAATTAAATAAATAAATAAATAAATAAATAAAGGTAGCATAAACCAAGAAAAAAAAATAAGTGGGTGACCCAGGTTCAATCTCTGCATTGCCCCTCCAAACTCTCACCAGAAATGATGGCTAAGCACAGAGCCAGGAGTATCCTGAGCAAAACTGGGTGTAGCTCAACCTCCCCCCAGTAAGAAAAATGTAACAAAATAGACATTAGTTAATCTAAAAATTGCTTGGTAACATGACGTGAATGATCATCAGACTTCATCATGCATCAGAATCATATAGAGCATCTCAGCTCCAAGTTTCTGACTCAGTAAGTTGGAGATGTGGCCCAGAACTTCCATTTCTATTAAGTTGCCTCGTGGATTGGGCACCACATTCAGAGAACCATAGTTCTAGCAAATCATTTTATTTCTCAGAATTTCACCTTTGTAGTCATTAGTGATGCTTCCAGATATTTTTCACATCTGCGCCTGAGTAATTTGGTGGTATAGCATTTGCTGTGCATCTATGATGCCCTAGATTTTATCATCAACACTACAAATATTTCTTGCTCTATCCCAAACACATAGTAGAATTGAATTTGTTGAACCCCCAAGACTGAGTATAGCCATGACACCAGTTCTGGCCAATTTATTGTGAACAGAATGAATCTCAGTTAGAAAATTCAATTGCAAATATAAAACCCTCCAGCATTCCTTTTTTTCCCCCTCAGATACTTTGAGATCACATCTGATTCATCAGCCTGGATCTTCAAATGACCACCACAAATTTAGTCCTTTTGTTCGCCTAAAATGGGTGTGTAGAAATCAAAAGAACTTTTTCTAAATGGAATTAACATGACTGCTTGGCAAAATGATGGATTTCCAGGGGTTTAGCAATCATGGTTTGTGAGACTTACCTCAGCGACTACTAAAGCTCATGTTGGTACCATACCACCATCCAAAAGACGACATCTTCACTCTTCTCTCTCTCTCTCCTTTCTCAAAAGTTACTATCACACTTTCCACTGAATCTAAAAATTCGTTTTGTGAAAAAAGTAACTTATTTTATATTTAGATTTTTGAGGCCACACCTAGTGGTGCTCAGGGCTTACAGATCACTATTAGATGTTATCAGGGATGATATGCAGCATTGGGAATTGAACATTTGTCTCTCCAGCCCTGAAACATGGTTTCTTCTAAGCCACAGAGTGTGTGTGTATGATGGCCTAACCTTTCCTGACGTACCTACTCCCCTTCACCATTTCCAGTCTCAGTTC
This sequence comes from Sorex araneus, assembly GCF_027595985.1. Lineage (NCBI taxonomy): Eukaryota > Metazoa > Chordata > Mammalia > Eulipotyphla > Soricidae > Sorex > Sorex araneus. The sequence goes on from NC_073305.1 coordinate 81,658,667, forward strand.
CCAGAGAGACAACTTACATGTGGTGGCTTTTGCCCTGATCACCTTCATTGACCCGTGTAGGCATAATGATGGAGGTTTCAAGAGCTTCAGAAAGTTCATCAAATCTTTTTTCTCTTTGGAATCTCTATAGGTCACCTGAAGCAATAACTCGTATTCCCGAGCAGGGCCTAATGGAAAGAAAGACAGTCAGAAGGCTCCTTTCTCTATCCGGGAGAGAATCTTTGCTCAGGAGGTGATCGGGAAGCGGTCATCAGATTCAGCCTTTAGTTCAAAGACTACGAAACACATGCTTCTTATTGACTTCCATTCATCCAGACAGTGACTAACTCTGAGCCTCCAAAACAAATACGCTGGGGTTCCCACAAGTGAGAGATCCACATCTGTCCTCTAACCCTTCCCACCCTCTCTCCTGCCACTGAGCTACATTTTTCCTCAGGGCACATTCAGAGTCAAGTTTCAGAACTGAAGGGAGCAGAGGTAAGTAAAGTCCTGATTGTTATTCCCTTCTCCTCCCCTAGTTTTGGTCTCCATGAAGAATTTCCAATGAAAACCTGCAATCTGATACATTCCAAAAAGTCTCTTCTTACTCTGTACAACATACCATCAATTAGTCCAACCTGAATACTTATGTAAAATGCAAAAGCAAAACAAAACCACACCTTGGTGCTTCCTGAAGCACTCTTATCTCCACTCGATCTTTTCTGAGCTGCACTTTTTTTCTTCCTTAAGTAAAGATCATTAAGCATAAGGAAGAGAAGATGAATCATTTCCAGATCCAAACTCACCTAGGTGCATTCACATACAACTTGGTATGTATCCCCAGTGTATTGTCAAGATTCCCCAGTTTTCTCTATGGAACCCAGACCCAGAATAAGAATGGGAAGGTTCCACTGAAAAGAAGGAAATTCTGAACATCATTTCAGCCTGGCTCTTATGTTACTGCTATTGGCAGTGACATCTCTTAGAAAATTCCCAGAGTCCTAGAGCACAAACATGTCTGCAGGGACAGAGACGGTTGAGTTGTTTTTTTTTCTATAATAATTGTTCTTTGAGATATTATAAGGTATTTAGAAGGGTGATTTGGAGATAATGAAAGGAGCTGGATCAATTCTTAGACTTTACAGAAAGAAATTAAAAAAGTACCAGAGATTGGCTGAACAGGCAAAGGATATTTACCAAAATTCCATCTGCCACCACTGCACACTGCAGAGACTTAGCCCCCTTCTTTTATACACACTAACTCCTTACAGACTGAAATCTCTGCTCTGGGCCTTGGAAGTCATGCCAGGTAGTGAGAGCTAAGAATTTTTACTACTCAAGCACCAAGGACTTGGGAAATGGGAGAAAAGTGGGCCTTGATTATATTATCAGGGAATCATGGCACTAGTTTGGAGCCACATTCACTAGGTTTGAATCATGCCTTTGGAACCCCAGTTTTTTGCTCTCATTCACTCTCTATAAAATGATGGGCAACTCACGTGAAACTTAAACTCTTAAACCTAATTCAGAAATCAGAGTGACATTTTAGCTCATCGAATGCACTTAAAATTAAAATAGTGTGTGACACATAATAACTACTCAGTAAATGCTAATATAGCGTTACTGTCAGGAGAAATGTACTCATGGTATTCTTTGTTAAAAATTTTATTTTCATTTCCTAAGAAATTGCTACCTTGCACCACTATGGTAAGTTTTCTGGCATTGTTAGCACATTGCTGTATGGCAGTTTGTCATTATCATAAAATACTTTTGCAAACTGGCCAGGTTCCTAACAGATGCTTGTATGCTTCACTGTTTTCCTAATATATATGTATGTATGTATAGGTATATATATACACACATGCATATATGTGTATATATGTATACATGTGTATGTATATAAACATATACGTGTATATACACATATATGTTTATATACACTCAGAAACATTAATTGTCAGAACACAATCCACTCCTAAAGTCTGTGTTCATTTAGTTCCATTGTTAGCATCGAGATAAGGAAGGAAAACCAAGAATGGAGCAGGTGCTGCCATCTATACTACAGGACTTGTACAAGAACAAGTCTTTATTATATTGCTTCATCTTATTTTATTTTTAATTGTTATCTAAATTATTTGCTCTTTGTGTTCCTGGAGTGAGCAGATGCTATTGGGCTACACTAGCACATGACAGGGATGAACGGAGATATTACTGGCACCCGCTTGAGAAAATCAATGAGCAACGGGATGACAAGTGGTACAAGTGATTTAAATTATTTATTTGGTAATATTTATTTTATCATATCACTCTAGAGTTGGATTGTTTACTAAAGAACCAAAAATCACACATTCTGTCAGAAGTACTCTTGGGGTTTGAACCTTAGTCTCCTGGTACCACTGTCCACCGCAAATACTATCTAAAGGAAACTCACCAGGATGTTTTTTCTTATTCATGATGAATTCTCTTTTCAATCTGAGACTAATATTTCTCTGTTAAAAAATAAATAAAATAATTATAACAAGATCTTGTTGTATTTCCCAAATACATTAAAACCATAGGTCTAAAATTCAAACCAGAATGTTGGTGAGGTAGTACAGAAAGACAGCCCGGAGGCCACTTCTGAATATTAAGCTAAAGGCCATGGACATCCTTGGGGAAAAAAAAAAGAAAACCTTCCTGTACAAGAATAAACACACACACACACACACACACACACACACACACATTGCTCTAGGGGGTAAGACATGCTTGGAACATGAGCACAGAGTAAAAAGAAAGAATGGTGAGGGAAGAGATACCGGAAGTGAAAGACAGTATCTCTCAGGAGGCAAGCTGTATCCATCCTCCGGGTATGGCAAGAGCTTAGCTTAAGCTAGTGTAAGCTGGGAACCCCTGGAGAACCCTGAACACTGGAAAGACATGATGCCATTTACTTCTTAGATGATTCTAGAAGCCATGTTGACAACGGACAAGTACAGAAGCGGTGGAACATTATAGGAGTGATTCAAATAATATAGGTAATGGTGATGATGGTGTAAATCAAGGTAAAAGTTGAAGGGGTAGTGAGAAATACTTGAACAATAGTTATATGTTAACGATAATCCCCACAAAGTACCAATAGCTGAGATGCAGGTCACATGGAGAATCAATATAAAAATAAATTCCTTCTCCATCCCAACTGTCTTTTCCCCCTGCACATGAAGCAGGCTTCCAAACTGTTGAGCAATCCTTCTGGCTCTTGTCTCTACTGTCCTTAGGTGTTGTACTGTGACACTGTTGTCCCATTGTTCATCGATTTGCTTGAGCAGGCACCAGTAACATCTCCATTGTGAGACTTGTTGTTACTGTTTCTGGCATATCAAATACAACATGGGTAGCTTGCCATGCTCTGGCGTGCAGGCGGGATACTTTCAGTAGCTTGCTAGGGTCTCCAAGAGGGACAGAGGAATTGAACCTGGGCCAGCCGCATGCAAGGCAAACGCCCTACTTGCTGTGCTATTATGTGTTAGTCTCATATTATGCTATTTTATATTCCACAAATGAGTGCAGTCATTCTACGTCTGTCCCTCTCTTTCTGACTTATTTCACTTAGCATGATAATCTCCATGTCTATCCAGTTATAAGCAAATATCATGACTTCATCTTTTCTAACAGCTGCATAGTATTCCATTGTATAGATGTATCAAAGTTTCTTTAACCAGTCATCTGTTCTCAGGCACATGGGTTTATTCCAGATTCTGGTTATTATGAACAGTGCTGCAATAAACATACAAGTGCAGATGTGCAGATGTCATTTATACTGTGGTTTTTTTTGTTTGTTTGTTTGTTTTTGTTTTCTTGCATCCCTGGGATATATACCCAGAAGGGGTATTGCTGGGTCATATGGGAGCCCAATTTCTGGTTTTTGGAGGAATGTCCATATTATTTTATAAAAAGGCTGGACCAGCCAGCATTCCCACCAGCAATGAATATAAGTAAATGATGGTTGGAGGGATCACTCGGGATGGGAGATACGTATTGAAAGTAGACTAAGGACTAAACATGATGGCCTTTCAGTATCTGTATTGCAAACCACAATGCCCAAAAATAGAGATCTCTACTTTTGGTAAATTAAGAAGGAAGATGCCTGCCACAGAGGCAGGGGGTGGGATGGGTTTGGTATGTTGGGAGGGATACTGGGAACATTGGTGGTGGAAAATGCACACTGGTGGAGGGATGGGTGCTCAATCATTGTATGCTTGAAACTCAATCATGAAAGTTTGTAACTGTATCTCACAGTGATTCAATTGAAAAAATATACAAAAATAAATGAGTTATTTGCTTCAGCCATGGGCAATATGGTAATGCCCTTTGTTGAGAACAGGAAGGGAGGAGCAGGCTGATGAGAAACGAGTTTCATTTCAGATATAATAAGGTAATGTGCATATTGAGCACCTAAGTAGGTCAGAGACCTGTGAGTGTTGAGTTGAAAGGGGAGATTTGAGATCGAGTTATAGATTTAATCTCATTACCATGCAGAGATAATGAAACCTATGAACCTATAGCGAAAAAGATATCTCAAATGGTAGAGCACATTCTGAGCATACAAGAAGCACTGGGTTTGGTCCCAAGCACCAAAAAATTTTCTCTTCAAATACTATTCTGTGGAGAGCCTCCACGGGACCATGCTTTGTAGCGTTCTTTGTAATCAACACCTGTGTGCTTCGAAAACAACTCCTAATAAGGAAACAGGATGTCTTGCCACGCCCATAAGCTGTAACTAACCTATCAGATGCAGACACGTGGGCGTAAGCAGGAAGCTAGAGGTATATAAGGGGGGAAGTCACCTAGCTAGTCGGTTCTCCCTCATGCGTCCCCCTTTCCTCCTTTCTCTTCGTCCCCGTTCCTGATTTCTTCTCTAACGCATGAGAAAGTTCCTGAATAAATCGCAGCCAAAAGGATCTCCGAGTTGTGTTTCTTCGCTGGAAGAAGCGCCGCGCGACACTATTCAGTGTGGCCCGGGTGGCCCTTGAGTACCTCAAGGTCAACACAGAACTACACCTGCAGATACAAGCCCCAAATGGTCAGGCCTGTGTGTGGTCTGGCAGTGCCAGATGTAGTCCCTATTAAAAAAAATGTTTTTTTAAGATGTGATCCTAGGTAAAAACATCAAGAAAAATGAGTGCAGGAGCCAAAGTGAAAACTCAAAGATTTGTAGCAATGTTTTATATCTGGAGGCCTGGGTTTGATTGAGCAGCTCAGCATGATCCCCCAAGGAATACCAGGAGTGACCCCTAAGCACAGAGTCAAGAGGAAACCAAAAGGTGAGAGTGAATATAGATAAGAGAGAAAGAGTTCAAGGACTGCTTGAACTCTATAGCCAAACTTTGTGCTTTTTCTCCATCAAAGAGACCATGCTAGGACCTGAAGCAATAGTACAAGGGGTAGGGAGGGTGCCCTCCATGCTTGCAGCAGATCTGGATTTGGTTCCTGGCACCACATCTGCATCCCTGAGCCCCACCAGGAGGGATCCCTGAGCTAAGAGCCAGGAGCAAGCCCTGAGCATCGCTGGGTGTGGCTCTAAAACCCAAAAGAAAAGAGACCTCCCAGATGTTTTTCCTCAAGATGCCTTTTGTGCACTTTGGTCTGCTAATTGTAAGGGATGAATGTACTGGCCCAAGGCTACACTAATGTGATGATGTGGAGACAAGAGCCCAGGAGTTCTGATCCCAAGGCTGTTCAACTGCATAATTTTGATTACCTAGAGCTTAATGTATTCTTGAAGTACTTGGTTGAGAGAGAGGAACAGGGACAGAGAGGGAAAAACAATGCTTGCCAACTCACCCCCAAGAAGCCTTCGCTGTCCTCAGTGATGGTGAAGAAGGTGATGAGCCAGAGCATAGGGGCTCTCATCCTCAGCAGCTTTTTCTCCAACTCTCCTGACACAACGTAAAGAGCCAGGCTGCCAGGCTGTGGCTGCACCAGTGTTGTTTATACAGGGCTAAAGCAGAAACACAAGTTGACCAATTTTCCCAAATGGAAAAAATGTGCCCTCGGATTTGAGCTCCTTGAAGTCCTCGCTCATCAGAAGTCCTGAAGACTTGATTTCTTTTAACTTGAACTGAAATTAATTTTCTTTTCTGCCACTACTTCCACTCCCATCATAGAAACTGTATACTTGAAACTGTATACTTCAGTCTTTACAAACTTCATTAGAAAACTGATCAAGAAGCCTCTTGCAGGTGATCAAATTTACTAAACATGGACTATCACAACGTGATTCTTTTTCAGAAGTTTTATTACTTTAAAAAATAAGCATAAATTACCTCCTCAAGGTAGTGAGGAGATAGTATAGAACTTAAGGTATTTGTCTTTCATGCTGGCAACATATGGTCCTCAGAGCACCCCAGAAATAACCTGGAGCACAGAGCCTGGAGTATTCCTGTACTCTGAGTATGGCCCCAAAACAAAATAATAATAATAATAACAATAATAATTTAAAAATATGACCTCTATAATCCCTCCTCCCTACCCTGTATGAAAGGTAGGGGAGGGAAGGTGTAGAGGAGGTACTTTATTAATACCACGCACCACTATGCTGAATTTATTACAAATTACAAATTAATATTGACTCATCACTATCAACTAGAGCCCATATGGAAATTAGGATTTGCTCGGCGTTTTAACACATACCTAACACCATCACAATATGTGGGTTTTGACAAATGCTAATAATACACACTCACCATTAGTATATCCTACAGAATCATTTCATTGCCTAAAAACTTCGTACTCTTAAAATCCTACCTTCTCTCCATTTTCATCCTGAACTCTTGGAAACTCCTGATCTTACTGTCACTACTTTGCACAGGATAGTGCAAAATCACAATTTGCTTAACTTTATAATGAGATAGATTTAGCAGCCAGATGTTTATATTTCATGGAAGTTTCCTTTCCATCTCAGTAAAGAAAAATATTGTCACAATGAAGGACCCCTAGAACCACTAATATAAGAAGGGTACCTGTAATTACACATGTAAATTATTATGTATCAAGATGGCAAATTTTCCTCTTTATAGCTGATGTATTCAGCAATAAATTAATCTCTACTTTATGGTTACTTTAATTTATTCATATTTCATAGTTAAGATCACAAAACTGATCATTCATTCTCTCATCATTTGATGTCAATAAAGTCACAATGTTACCTCTGCTCTTCACAATACAATGGCACTGGATTGGATACATGTGATCATATACACTTAAATTAACACCACTGACTCTGATTTGATCCCTGCCACTACATACACTTCCTTGAGCCCTGCTCAGGGTCATTCCTGTGCACAGAACCAAGAGTAGCCCCCAATAACTTCAGGATGTGACCCACAAACCCAAAAAGAAAAAAGAAAGGAAGGGGAAAAAAAAGAGAAGGTAAGGAGGGGTGGGGAGAGTGAGAGAGAGAGAGAGAGAGAGAGAGAGAGAGAGAGAGAGAGAGAGAAACATTGCAGAGAAGAAACATTGCTCCTGAGGGTTCTTTAAACATTGTATTTTAATGTAACCAAAATACTACTGACCTATTTAACTCATAATGTATTCAAAACAAGAACAAGATCAAGAATGGCTGGACCCGGTAATGACTACCACACAAATGGCCTATGAAACTGTTGTAAATGTTGGGAAAGACAGACATAAACAACTTTTGGCTGTCTGCATCCCAGATCACTCTTTTAAATCTTGCTCTCAAAAATAACCTGTTTTGGCTCCTCCCCGACTGCCGGCCGAGTGGTCGGCACGCCCGACCCCAAGCGTCGCCACCATTCTGTCTTCCCGGCAAAGGTCTGTGACGCTCCTCGACCCGCCCTTTCGGACCCAGCCTGCTCCCCGCCCTGAGCACCCCACACTTCCCTCCCCTCCGGACTGCTGGCCAAGTGACCGGCAACGCTGAACCCCAGCCCGTTGACCGCTGCCGGGTTGTGGGAAAGGGGCGTGGCCTAATCGTCAGGGGCGTGGCTAATGAAAGTGGGCGTGGCCTCATTACCGGCGGCCAAAGCTCACGCGGCAGCAGATAGTTTCCTCAACATCCTATCCAAGACTAACATCCTAGCTTTTCGCAAGCAGTAGGACAATAAAACACAAGACTTCACATAAGAACTGAAGGAAACATCTCAGTAGGAGACCAGGTTCTACAAACAACAAGTAAAAAGGCAACCACTATTAACTGAGCCGATCCACAATCCTTTTTCGCAACAAAAGGAAACAGGGACACTCATCTTCAAGGGCCCTCTTTCATACCACAACAACAACATGAAGAAACAGCGAAAATCCCCAGTGCAAGCAGAGGACGATCAAAGGAGTCCGGAAACCTCAATGGGCGTTTCCTACAAACTTGACCTCTCTGAGAAAGAATTGAGTTGAAATCCTCAACATGTTCAATGAACTCAATGCAAAGATGGACAACTTCAAGGAAGACCTGGCAGAAACAATACAACAGACAGCCGACAAAATACGGAAGAAATGAGAGCAGAAATAAAAAACCTTCAAAAAGAAATGAAGGATTTGGTACATGAAATCAAAAACTCTCTGGCTGCCTGCCATTCATTTTGACTGTGAACTGAGCTAAAATACTAGAAACCCGCGCGGATTTACAGTCTTCACTCTTAGCAATCAAGAGAAATTATTAGATGATGCCTATTCAGCAGGCCTGATTGTTGGGGAAAATTTCCAATCAATAATAGTGAGTTCTGTATGGAAATATGGAATGTACTCAATATATATAGAGAATAATGGAATATCATTAGCTACTTAGATGGGGGGGTGGGAGGGGGGTGTATTGGGGTTCTTGGTGGTGGAACGGGTGCACTGGTGAAGGGATGGTGGATTAATCAATATTTGACTGTGACTTAAACCGGAAAGCTTTGTATTTTTTTTCTTTTTTCACGGTGGTTCAATAAAATATTTCTTAAAAAAAAAAAAAAAAACCTCTCTGGCTGCCCTCAACAATAGGATGACTGCAGCCGAAGACAGAATCAGTATGCTTGAAGATGAGCTGCAATAGGCCTACAGGCAACAACAAACCATGGCAAGAGACCTCAAAATAGCTCAAGCCAGAATCAGAGTCCTAGGGGATGATTTTAAGAGGAACAACATTAGAATCATTGGACTTCCAGAACCACAGGGAACCAACCCCAACGAAAAAGACACAGTCAAACAAATTGCGGAAAACTTCCCACAGCTGGACAATGCGGGCATCCAGATTCAAGGCGCCCGAAGAGTGCCAGCTAAAAGAGATCCTAACAGAAAAACCCCAAGACATATAGTTACAATGATGGACATCGTTCAGAGAGACACAATACTGCAAGCAGCAAGGTCCAAGAAGGAAATTGCATACAAAGGAGCACCCCTTAGACTCACAGCAGATCTATCAGAGGAACCCTCCAAGCTCGAAGGCAATGGTGGGATATAGTGAAAAAACTTAATGAAATCAACGCTTCACCAAGAATACTTTATCCGGCTAAACTCTCATTCAAACTAGAAGGAATCATACACTACTTTGGGGATAAACAACAGCTCAGGAACTTCATAGACTCAAAACCAAATCTAAAAAAAGCACTAAAGGGGCTATTGTAAGACAAGAACAACCCCTACAAGCACAACAACCCTTGCACAAAAATGGCGCAAAATCCCATAACAATAATCTCCCTTAATGTCAATGGTCTGAATTCCCCAATTAAGAGACACAGACTGGCAAAATGGATTCAAAGTCTGAACCCAACATTCTGCTGCCTGCAAGAAACACATCTGAATAGCCAGAACAAACACAGACTCAAAGTCAAAGGATGGAAAACAATCCTGCAAGCAAACAACTCCCTCAAGAAAGCTGGGGATGGCGTTACTAGTATCGGACAACATAGACTTCAGGTTGAAAAAGATTAGAAGGGATAGTGAAGGCCACTTTTTATTAATCATGGGATGTGTACATCAGGAAGAAATCACACTCCTAAATGTCTACGCACTCAATGAGGGACCAGCTAAATACCTACAACAGCTGCTAAGAGACCTTAAGAAGGACATCTCGAGCAACACAATAGTAGTTGGAGACTTCAACACCGCACTGTCTCTTCTGGACAGATCAAGAAGATTAAAACTCACCAATGAAATACTGGCTTTGAAGGAAGAAATAGAAGAGAGAGGGCTAATAGATCTATACAGGGCTTTATATCCCCAAAAGAAGGAATACACATTCTTTTCCAGTGCACATGGAACATTTTCCAGAATAGACCATGCACTAGGCCACACAGCATACCTCAACAGAATCAAAAAGATAGACATTGTACCAGCTATCTTTTCAGACCATGATGCACTGAAGATAAAACTTAATCGTGGACAGATGCAGAAAACCAAATCAAACACCTGGAAATTAAATAGCTCGATATTGAACAATGAGTGGGTCAGGAAGGAAATCAAGGAAGAAATCAAAAGGTACCTAGAAATAAATGAGAATGAAGACAAGAGCTACCAGAACCTGTGGGACGCAGCTAAAGCCGTTTTAAGGGGAAAATTTATAGCTCTGCAAGCATATCTCAGGAAGGAAGAAAGGGCCCACATAAATAACTTGATTTCACAGCTCAAGACCTTAGAAAAGGACCAACAAAAGGAGCCCAAACCAGGCAGAAGGAAAGAGATAATAAAACTTAGAGCAGAAATTAATGACATGGAAACCCAAAAGACAATCCGGAAGATCAATGAAACCAAGAGCTGGTTCTTTGAGAAAATAAACAAGATTGATAAACCACTAGCAAGACTCACAAAGAAAGAGAGAGAGAGAAACCTTATAAGCCAAATCAGAAATGAAAAGGGGGACATCACAACAGAAACCAATGAAATTCAAAAGATCATCAGAGACTACTGTGAAAATCTCTATGCCACGAAACAAGAGAACCTAGAAGAAATGGATAAATTCCTCGACTCCTATAATCTCCCAAGGCTGAACCAAGAAGACCTGGAGTACCTGAATAGTCCAATTAACATCAAGGAAATTGAAATGGTAATCAAAAGTCTTCCCAAAAACAAAAGCCCAGGTCCAGACGGATTCACTAGCGAGTTCTTCTAAACATTTAAAGAGGACCTTTTGCCAGTCCTTCTCAAGCTCTTCCAGGAAATTGAAGAAACAGAAACCCTCCCAAAGTTTCTATGAGGCTCATATCTCCCTAATACCAAAAGCAAACAGAGACACCACAAAAAAAGAAAACTACAGGCCAATATCCCTGATGAACACAGATGCGAAGATCCTCAACAAAATATTAGCAAATAGAATTCAACAACTCATCAAAAAGATCACACACCACGACCAAGTGGGATTCATCCCGGGGATGCAAGGATGGTTTAACATCCAGAAATCAATCAACGTAATCCATCATATCAACAAAAGAAAAGATAAGAATCATATAATCATATCAATAGATGCAGAGAAAGCATTTGACAAGATCCAGCATCCATTTATGATGAAAACACTCGCCAAAAGTGGTATAGAAGGGACCTTCCTCAATATAGTCTAAGCCATTTATCACAAGCCTATGGCAAGCATTGTCCTCAATGGGGAAAAACTAAGAGCCTTCCCTCTGAGAACAGGGACGAGACAAGGATGCCCACTCTCTCCACTTCTGTTCAATATAGTACTGGAAGTACTTTCAATAGCGGTTAGGCAAGAAAAAGATATTAAGGGCATTCAGGTAGGAAAGGAAGAAATCAAGCTCTCACTATTCGCAGATGATATGATACTATACCTAGAGAACCCTAAAATTCTACCAATAACTCCTAGAAACAATAGAGTCGTATAGTAAAGTTGCAGGCTATAGAATCAATACCCAAAAGTCCATGGCTTTCCTATATGCAAATAATGAGAGAGAAGAAAGTGACCTGAGAAAAGCAATCCCGTTCACAATTGTGCCTCAAAAAATCAAGTACCTCGGAATCAGCTTAACAAAGGAGGTAAAGGACTTGTATAATGAAAACTATAAAACACTACTTCAGGAAATAAAAGAGGACACGAGGAAATGGAAAGACATCCCCTGCTCATGGATTGGAAGAATTAATATTGTCAAAATGGCAATTCTCCCCAAAGCATTGTACAAATTCAATGCGATCCCTATAGGAATACCCTTGACATTCTTCAAAGAAATGGAGCAAGCGCTCCTGAAATTCATATGGAGCAATAAGCCCCCACGAATAGCTAAAGCAATCCTTGGGAAAAAGAAAATGGGAGGAATCAACCTCCCCAACTTCCAACTCTACTACAAAGCGGTAGTCATTAAAACAGCATGGTACTGGAACAAAGGCAGAGCTGCAGACCAATGGAATAGGGTTGAATACTCTGACATACACCCCCAAATATATGATCATCTAATCTTTGATAAGGGAGCAAGAAATGTGAAGTGGAGCAAGGAAAGCATGTTTAACAAATTGTGCTGGCAAAACTCGACGGCTACATGCAAAAAAATGGGCTTAGAACTCCATCTATCACCATGTACAAAAATCAGATCAAAATGGATTAAAGACCTCGACATCAGACCAGAATCCCTAAGGTACATTGAAGATAAGGTCGGCAAAACCCTCCACGACATTGAAGCCAAAGGTATCTTCAAAGCTGACACGCCACTGGCCAAGCAAGTGAAAACAGAGATAAATAAATGGGACTATCTCAAACTAAGAAGCTTCTGCAACTCAAAAGAAACAGTGACCAAAATACAAAGACAAGCTACAGAATGGGAAAGGATATTTATGCAGTACCCATCCGATAAAGGGTTGATAACAAGGATATACAATGCACTGGTTGAACTCCACAAGAAGAAAACTGCCAACCCAATCAAAAAATGGGGTGAAGAAATGAACAGATACTTTTCCAAAGAAGAAATCCGAATGGCTGAAAGGCACATGAGAAAATGTTCAACATCACTAATCATCAGGGAGATGCAGATCAAAACAACAATGAGATATCATCTCACACCACAGAGACTGGCCCACATCCCAAAAAACAAAATCAACCGGTGTTGGCGTGGATATGGGTAGAAAGGGACTCTCCTTCACTGCTGGTGGGAATGCCGACTGGTTCAGCCCTTTTGGAAAACAATATGGACGATTCTCAAAAAGTTAGAAATTGACCCAGAAATATCACTCCTGGGAATATATCCCGGAGAGGCAAAAAGGTATAGTAGAGATGACATCTGCATTTCCATGTTCATTGCCACTCTGTTTACAATAGCCACAATATGGAAAAAACCAGAGTGCCCGAAAACAGATGATTGGCTAAAGAAACTCTGGTATATTTACACAATGGAATACTACGTAGCTGTCAGAAAACATGAAGTCATGAAATTTGCATATAAGTGGATCAACATGGAAAGTATCATGCTGAGTGAAATGAGTCAGAAAGAAAGAGACAGACATAGAAAGATCGCACTCATATTTGGAATATAAAGTAGTTGAGAGGTACCAGCTTACAATGTTGAAATTCCTGGCAGACATTTCTCTGGACTTAGTTACTAAAATACTAAAATACAGAAATCCAAAACTATGCTTCTGCTAGTGCGGCCTCCTGACCTCATATCTCTTCATTCTCAGCAATGGAAAACAAATTACTAAATGCTTTCTTTTCAGCAGATCGACTTTAGGGGGGAGAAACTCCAAATCAATAATAGTGAATTTTTTTGTTGAAATATTGAATGTAATCAAAGTAAAGTGAAAGTAAAGTGAAATTTACCAGTTACACATGCGGGGTGGGAGGCTGGGGAGGTGGGGGGAAGGGGGGAGGTATATCGTGATTCTTGGTGGTGGAATATGTGCACTGGTGAAGGGATGGGTGTTTGAGCATTGTATAACTGAGACTTTAACCTGAAAGCTTTGTAACTTTCCACATGGTGAATCAATAAAAGAATTAAAAAATAATAATAATAACCTGTTTTGAATCGTACTACCTGTCACCTGTGGTGTCTGTTTTTCGAAAGTGCCAGACTTTTGTCTTGACAGCAGTGTTTTCAAACATTTTTGAGTGGACGTCTAGAACTGTCATATAATTTAAGCATACAAATAAAAATACATATTATATAAGACAATACATACCTGTGTACATGTACCTATAATAAAATGTATGAGTGTGTGTGTGTATATATATATATATATATATATATATCCTATCCTTTAATTTTTTTACTTTTGGGCCACACCTGGTGATTCTCAGGAATAACTCCTGACAATGCTTGGGGTACCAAATGGATGCCAGGAATCAAACCAGGTTAGCCACATGCAAGGCAAGCACCCTACACTCTCTCTTTCTCTCCCTCCAGCTCTCTCTCTCTCTCTTTCCTCCCCCGACTTCTGATATGTATAACATTTTAAACAGAATGTATTTCTTTCTCTGAAACATGCCCTTCAATATTTTCTGTTCTCTCTCTCTTTCTCTCTCTCTCCCTCTCCCTCTCTCTCTTGCTCTCCTTCTCTTGTCCCTTTCCCTTTGGTAAATCATTATATCCCACTAACTTGATGCTCCAGTCCCCTTCTTAAGTGAAGCCACATCAGAGAGTATTGGTGCTCTATCCAGTCCCCTTCGCACCCTCTCTCCACTTCCAGGGATCATCTTTTAATGTGAGTTTTTGGGTATGATTTGGTCATGTTCTTTAGTTCTAGAGTTTTCAAAGAGGATAACAGCTGTGGTTCCTTCGGATGTGATCTATTCTGTTTGTCCCAGGGCCTGCTTCTAATGACAGTTGACCATCACATGGCTTGTTAAGAATATATATTATAGGGGCTGGAGCGATAGCACAGCGGGTAGGGCGTTTGCCTTGCACGTGGCCGACCCAGGTTCAAATCCCAGCATCCCATATGGTCCCCTGAGCACTGCCAGCAGTTATTCCTGAGTGCAGAGCCAAGAGTAACCCCTGTGCATCGCCAGGTGTGACCCAAAAAGAAAAAAAAAAAGAATATATATTATAGTTTGGTTAGCATGTTACAACAACGTTGTTTATAGTATTGATGTACAAAGTTATTGTGTTCCACCATCACAAAAAGTGGCCCATTACTCTTTCAGTCACTCTCTTTATCTGTGTGTGTCTTTATCTATGTTAATCCCTCTCCTTCCTCTTTCCAAAATCTTATAATTTCCTCTTGGAGTCATACTTTCAACTTCTTTATTCTTTCTTCTTCCCCTGCCGGAGGGTATGTTTTGTGTTATGACCTTGGAATTACTAGAAATGGTGAACTCTGATTTATAGTGAAGGTTTTTGGGTGGATATTCCCAGTAACTACTCTGAAAAGTGACATAAGTAGATAAAATACAAAGGAAAGGGGACAAAAGAGGAAGTAGAGAATAGAAAGGAGAAATTTTAATTATATTTAAGGATTTGGAGGCAGAGCTTAAAGTAATCCATTGTTTTTCTCTGCTTCTTTGGTCCCTGAAACTCCTGTTGAGATAGTATTAGAAGACATAAATACAAAATAATTTTCTACTTCAGCTATGTACTACTCAATATTTTGGACACTAACTTTTGTCCAGAATGATTTACAATTTTACTGAAATTCACATCTAGTGGACTTCAAATTTAATTTTCTCTGACAAGTCAAAGTGGATGGAAAGTGCTACATCCAGGGACAGGAATAAATAGGCTGTAGAGTTAAACTCATTCTGGTCTCAGTTCTGACATTTATTAGCTTTTGACAACTCTGTAGGCTTTCTTTACATGTTTCTCTTTTATTAGACAGGGGAAATTGTATCAAATGTAATGGTTCTTAAGAGAATTAAGGGGCTGGAGCAGTAGCACAGCGGATAGGGCAATTGCCTTGCATGCGGCCGACCTGGGTTCGATTCCCAGCATCCCATATGGTCCCCGAGCACCACCAGGGGTAATTCCTGAGTGAAGAGCCAGGAGTAACCCCTATGCATCGCTGATTATGATCCAAAAAAACAACAATTAAAAAATTTAAAAAATAGAATTAAATGAGGTGTCTCATGTAGAGTACCAGAATATTGACACAACGAGCATCAAGCCTTTCTAGTTATTCGGTATTCGTTGATCAGAAATTACCTTCAATCCTGGGTTAAACTAACTTATCAAATTAAAGGCACTCCTGGAGTAGGAAAATTCCTGTCACAGAGTCATAGAGGTAGTCATAGAGGAGGGGGGGGTGGAGGGAGGGAAACTGGGGTCATTGGTAGTGGGAAATGGACACTGGCAGAGGGATGGTTGTTGGATCATTGATTGGTATAACTGAAACCTGATCATGATCAGTTTTGTAGACTGTGTATCTCATGGTGAATCAATTTAAAAAATAAAATTAAAAATAAGAATGAAAGAAAGAGAGAAAGAAAGAAAGAAAGAAAGAAAGAAAGAAAGAAAGAAAGAAAGAAAGAAAGAAAGAAAGAAAGAAAGAAAGAAAGAAAGAAAGAAAGAAAGAAAGAAAGAAAGAAAGAAAGAAAGAAAGAGAGGGAGGGAGGGAGGGAGGGAGGGAGGGAGGGAGGGAGGGAGGAAGGAAGGAAAGAAGAAAGGAGGAAGGAAGGAAGGAAGGAAAGAAAGAAAGAAAGGAAGGAAGGAAGGAAGGAAGGAAGGAAGGAAGGAAGGAAGGAAGGAAGGAAGGAAGGAAGGAAGGAAGGAAGGAAGGAAGGAAGAAGAAGAAAGAAAGAAAGAAAGAAAGAAAGAAAGAAAGAAAGAAAGAAAGAAAGAAAGAAAGAAAGAAAGAAAGAAAGAAAGAAAGAAAGAAAGAAAGAAAGAAAGAAGAAGAAAGAAAGAAAGAAAGAAAGAAAGAAAGAAAGAAAGAAAGGTGCTCCTGGATAGACGCCACTACCATGTAGATAGAGAAATCTTACCTTAAGCTAGTAATACATTTCTATAGGATTGTATTATGGAACAAACGTAACAATGTAATGTAACAAATTAACTGACTCAAATTGAGGATATTCATAAAGAGTTTGTGTATATTACCAAGTATCACTCTACTTTGCCTTCTGGATATCCAAATAATATTTTCAGCTCTTCCCTTCCAAGCTAGCAGGTGTCTATTACTTAAAAATTTCAAAGTGTATGTGTCCTGGCCTCAGATGAGGAGCTATTCACTTCAGAATGTGCATATTTACATCACACCTTGCCCTGTGGCAGCTGCAAGCCAGTGAAGCCTGACTACAGCTGTGTTGGCATTGATTTGGGTGGAAGAGGGCCATGGCGGGCCACCCAACCCTCATTTCCTTGAATTCATTCCATTTGATTCACTCCCGATAACACCTGTCCTTCAGTTTACAGAGAACAATCATTAGATCTTGCTCCTATTGCTCAGGAGATGGCTGCCCATTGTCTCCCCATTCTTCCAGTTATGTATTTATGGATTCCAGATATCATTTATTTATGCCAACAGCCGTCTTCCTATCAACAGTGCTGCTTAGTTGGAACGTCTCACACTTAGACATTGCAACATTTTTAGCATCAATCTAATCTTAGGCACAGTTGAACCCTTTGACTGCTTCCTGGCATCAGTATTTATGGGATGCTGTTCCTTCTTCTATAAATAGATGAATTCCCAGTAGAGTTGTCTCCCTCCTCTGTGGCTTGGACTCACATGTACAATACAAACAACACACACACACACACACACACACACACACACACACACACATGCACACACACTATGTAATAAGAAAAGCACATCTCTAGAATCTAAAAAAAAAATCATGACTCAAAATTGTGGAGGTAATGACTCTAATCTATTAAAATTTCTAAAATGTAAGCCCTGTGATGGGCTCATGCACAGAATAAATGCCTCACGTGTGTGAGGACCTGGGTTTGAGTCCCAGCACAGCAAAATAAAACTAAATCAAAATTTAAAAATTATGAAAGTCCAAAAGAAGTCCTGTAGACTCCAGTTCCTTCTCTAAAATATAAACAAGAAGATACTATCAGAGTTAGAGAGATAGACAGAAATTAGGGCATTTGTTTCATAAACAGCTGACCACATTCGTATCCCAAAACCATATATATCCTGGAGAAAAACGAGGAGTGATTCTTGAGCAGAGTCAGTAGCATGCCCTGGACAGTCCTGTGTGGTCCCCAAATCAAGTAAAATAATTGTAAAAAGTTATTTAAGATCCATTAGCATTCTATGATTATTATATGTTTGCAGATTGCTTATCACTGCTTTCTTTAGTGTCTGTTGATTATCAAATCTAAGCCTGAAAATATTTAACACTCTTTCCTGGATTTTTGCTCATTTTTTCTTCTCAAACTATTGTAGCTCTTAGGCACCTTAAGATGGACTGAAAAACTACTTAAAACTAAGATACACAGTTAGAAAGCTATGCACAACTGGGTTGGGTTTCAGTCATACAATGTTCCAACACCCATCCTTTCACCAGTGTATATTTATCATACCATCAATGATCAATGTCCCCTGTTTCCTCTGGTCACCCTCCCCCTGCCTGACTCTATGGCAGAGACTTTTCTTCTCTCACTCTCTCTCTCTCTCTGTCTCTCTCTGTCTCTCTGTCTCTGTCTCTCTCTCTCTTTCTCCCTCTCCTTTTGGGAATCATGCTTTGCAATTATATACATTATACTGAAAGATTATCAGTTATATCCATTTACCTATTTTCAACACTCAGTTCCTGTCTGAAATTATCATTTCCAACTATTGTTGTCATACTGATCCTTCTGTATCCTAACTGCCTAACTGTATCCTAACTTCACCCCACACACACTTGTGGCAAGCTCCAACAATTGAGACTGTCATTTGTTTAACCATTGTACATTTAAAGCTTCTAGTTTCCAGCTACTATATCAGGTTTTGACTGTTACAACAAAATCAGGCAGAGGGTCTGCACCCAGGATCAGTAAAAGAAAACCTCCTTGAAAAATAACAGCTGGACTGAGGAGCCTTTGATTAAGTTTCTGGGATCTGTCTGCCAGGGCCTTTATTTAAACTCTATTGTTTCACTGAATGGTTCACCCTGTGGGGTTCGATCCTACCTCCAGTTCTGATCCTTTTCTTTCTTTTTTAAGTTTTAAATTTCAAATCAATATCCAAAATTGTCATTTTTAGAATGATCCAAAAGATCATTCTAGAAATAGCCAGATGCCTGATGTTTCACCCATTCCAAAAATATCATTTAATCCATGCCCCAACACCTTCCAAACTCTACACTATGTGCAGCAGAGATGAAGAGCGAAGACAGTCTCGTGTCTCATAAGATTATGACTCCACAAGCAATTTTATTATTTTTGGACTCATAATCTGCCTGCAAATATTCCTTCTGTTAAGTTTCTCTCAGGCATCTTATTTCAAAGTACCTGAATTTTCTAGATTAAAATAAAGTACAACTTCAAAAGATACATATTTTGATTTTTGACATGTATGGTCAAATAGCCAACCTAAATTATTTTTGTTCTCACTCCTTGATAAGAGGTATTTCTATTCCATAACATCATCATTTAATGTTTGCCAAACTAACAGGCAAAAATCTTCCTGTAATTGTTCTATGCATTTAGTTATGAGTAAGATTAAACATTTTTTGCAGTTGTTTATTATTTATTGACCAAATAAAGTTTATTGATCAAATAAAGATGTTTGTTGTTTATTAACCCAAAGCATTTTTTTCCCTGATTTGACTAGGTCACTGTTTTATTTTTCTCTAGAAATGTACATCTTTTTATTAAAACTACTTCTTAAGAACTCTTTATATAGCATGAGTATTAGGACCTTGTCTCTTGGATTATAAATATTTGCTCACCATTTCTTTTTGATCTTTTATTTAATGTCATATTTACAAAAGTTTAAAATGTCTATAAAATCTGGAGCGATAGCAGGGCTGGAGGGATAGCACAGTGGTTGGGCATTTGCCCTTCACGCGGCCGACCCGAGTTCGATTCCTCCGCCCCTCTCGAAGAGCCCGGCAAGGTACTGAGAGTATCGAGCCTGCGTGGCAGAGCCTTGCAAGCCACCCATGCATATTGGATATGCCAAAAACAGTAACAATAAGTCTCTCAATGAGAGACATTACTGGTGCCCGCTCGAACAAATTGATGAGCAACGGGATGACAGTCCATAAAATCACACCTGTCCATTTTTTCCATCATGAAAGATTTTAAACTTTGAGTCATGCTAAGAATATATTTTCTAAAAAAAAAATTGTAAAAATATTTTACATGTTTTCTACTTTCCTTAGTCTCTAAAATACACTTATATCTTAAGTTCTAGAGTTATTTTGATTTTTTAAATAAATTCAAGGGTTAATTTTATTGCCTTCCCAAATGAACTGCCAACCAATGATCCAAACCATATTTTTTGACAAAACCGTTCTTAACCAAAGACAGCCCAAGAAAGATTATATTGTCAATTTTGTGTCAAGAGTGTTAAGCCTAGGAAATATATCAATAGGTATTAGCAGTAAATAGACATTAAGCATTGGGAAATTTTCAAGCAAACTTAGGGTTAAAATATAAACACATGTGTAAGGTTTTCATGGAAAATTTAATCTGCTTAGTGCAAAATCTCTTTATCCAAAACTTGGCAGGTGTGAATCTGTTCCATTATGACAAGCTGTTCTAACACCACAAATTTATAGTAAATGCCTATTTATCCCTAAACAATGAAGGAGTTCTTCAGGCCTGGTTTTAAATTTATTTTATGAGAAAAAAGTAAAAGATATTATCTCAACACCTTTAAAGTCTTCCTTTTCAAAAGGCTTTGTTTATTTTTAAACTTTTTTTAAGTTTTTTTCTTTGTGGGCCACACCTGGCAATGTTCAGGACTTACTCCTGGGTCTGTGTTCAAGGATCACTCCTGGTGGGGGTCTGGGGGTTCTGTGGCATGCTGGGGATCTGAACCCAGGTCAGCTGCATGCAAAGCATATGCCATACCCGCTGTACTTCACTCCAGCCCACAAAGGCTTTGTCTAAAACAAAACAGTTGAGTAGTATGTCTAAGAGTTGTGGGTCCTGGAAATTTACTTATAAATCAGGGCCCAGGGATGTGATTCAAGTGGTAGAGGCTGAGAGTTCCAGCCCAAGCCATCCCCACATGACAAGTGTGACCCCATTTGCACTGCTGTTTATAATCCCTGGAGTCACAACAGAAAGTGAGATTTCTGACCTACCCCAACTCTATGTGTTCAAACACCTCCACTGCGCAACAAGAGAAGGGCAGGAAGGGGGAAATAGAATAAAATGAGAGCTATTATTTTTTTAAACCTATTTTATCCCAATTAAAGTCTTATTTTAAACCTTATTTTAACTTGATTTAAACCTTATTCTAAACCTGATTTTAAAACCTTATAATTAGTACTGAGGACCCAGGGATACCATATGCTAGCTCAATAAGATTTAACTCTAACTTTATTACGGGGTTCTAATTGCTTAGTTTCAGGACCACATACCTCATTGCTGTTCACCTTTTTACATTTTATTCATTTTACTAACTGACTGTTCTAATGGCCCCAGGCAACTGACTATGAAATGCTCCAGCACTAAGTAGTTCTTTGAGATGTTCATTCTCAATAAGCAGAGACTCAGATTTCCATGTGCCACACAGTAGGTGCTTCTATGAAGGAATCTGTGACTTTGCTGGGGAGTGTCGTGAAAGCCTCTCCTCTCAGCAGGTCATAGGTACAACAGAAGGGAATGCAGCAAGGATAGAGCCAACCATGCACTGAGGGTGTATGTTGGTCATGAGGTTCCAGACGTTTTGGTACTATCGCTTCAAGTTTCTCGGTTGTTTTCACAACTGCTAAAACTATGCATCGTTCTGCTAAAACCAGAACTATGGAAACGTTGACACCCAGAGAGCATGATTCTGGGCAGACAGAATCTGCCACGAGAAATGCAGGATGACTTTGGAAACCTGTTTTCTCCTTCACTGGAGCCATGTTTATGCTATGGCTGGCAAAGAAGAGTAAGACCATTCTTACTCTTTTCTCATTTTGAAATTTACAAATACCAATTTATAAGCAAGGAAACATGGTTTTTATAAGAAAGTGGTTTAAAACAAAACTCTAATTCTGGTGACTTATTTTTTTTAGGGGGTGATATCACACTTCCACTTTTTGGTTCACTCACCTTTGTGATACACGTGCCATCACAGCTCATTCTCACATATACCCAGGGCTCTCCTGCTTCTTTCACTAAAGGGCTAACATCCGTTGCTATTATCTTCACTTAAATGAATGGGTTCATGCATATTTTTATAGAACAAAATTTTCGTTCCTTTCATTGTTGAAGGGAAACCAAGACAGCATGCAGATACAACAGCACGGTGTTCTTTGAACGTTCGGCATATCAAGCAATAATAAACCCTCTCATGAAACCCAGCCCTTGTTTTTAAAAAATATTCTGTAAAGTTTTTCTCTTTTTTAGGAAAGTAAGATATACATACTTATGATACAGGTCAGAAAAAATTCATATGAACTTGCGATTGTGCATCAAGTGAGAGAGTTTGCAAGTCAAACTTCTAAGATGAACATGAACACACATTTAAAATGTTAATATTTGTTGCTACTATATTTCATATCAAGATCGAGTAAAAAGAGCTAGACTACTATTTACCCAAAGTTGGACTGCTTATTAGTGGTTGAACAAAGTACTATGTGGGTATCTTTAGTAGACGGTTTTTAATTATGTTGATGTTAATAATCAGTGGTGGCTTATTATAAGAAAAACACGCTAAACAGTTGTATTCTCTTAAATTACATATTAATTAAATTAAGTATTTGGGCTTCATTTTCTTCTCTATGTTATGACTATTCTGTGTTATGATAGTATCAGGTTAAGTTTAATAGATATATATTTTATGAAAAATCAAAGTCCTTTCTCCTTACTCCTTCACCTTAACTTCTTTCTTACCTCCTCTGGAAATTTTTATCATCTGGTCTTTTTTATGGGTGGATTACAGAGAATATCAGGTTTATGCAAATGTATTTTTCATGAAAATTGAAAACAGGAAAAAAAATCACAAGTTTTCAATCACTTCAGACAGAAAATACAATACTTTAATGGCTTTATATTTGAGGAAAGGAGCAGAGGAAACGGTTATGAGTTTTTCAGAGTTTAAGTGAAGGATAAATTGAGAAGTACTTTCCACATATATGTATGTTGAGTCAAGACTAACTCATCCTAAGGTAGAAACAAAATTAAATTAATTATGTCAAGTATATTATTGTTTATTTTTGAGTTGGAGGGAGACTTTCAAGAGTCACTCAGATAATCCAGGGTTCCCTCCCACCAGTTACCAATTCCTGGCCAACAGGTGGCTCAATGTAAGGGCCCAAAGACATGATTTTGCTCAAGCCCTGTTGTAGCAGGATGAGCCTGACAACACAGCAGAACACATGGTCATACCCGGCTATGTTCAGGGGACCATATGCTGCTCAGGGGACCGTGTATCTGGGGTCAACTATATGTGAGCACCTTAACTGCTCAAACTATCTCTCTTTCCCTTCAAGCATACTCTTATTTTTTTTGTTAATTATTTTATTTTAATAAAAGTATAGGTTAGTAGAAACCCATGAGGTATATAATTTTTAATCGATATTTTTGGTGAAGACACTTTATTGCAATCTATCTTTCTCTCTGACACACACAAAGAATAGTAGTGCTATGTTATAACTAATAGAGGGGCATGGTTTGAATCCAAACCTGGAGTCTGAGATTTAGCCAATCGACTTAATTTATAGTTATACAAAGGCTAAAATCTATGAGGTATTTGTTTTTTTCTCTCCACATTTTCAATTCTATGTTTCTCTACCTAACCTCTTCAGGAAATACAATATTGAAATCAATCTTCTCTAGAGAGAGGAGCAAAAATAGGCAGTGTTGATGATAATAATACCAGTTCTATGGAATTAAAGCAAAGCTCTTGGACTTACCAGGAGATCCCGCTCTTCACATCATGGCTCAAAGAAGCCCTTCGGCCAGTACTTGTGGCTCAGTCACCTTTTAGACTGTGGGAACGACAATTAATATGTGAACTACAGCTGCTTTCTGGCATGCTAACACGGTCACTGATTCATCAGCAACTCCTGGGCACATTGGTGCCCTTGCAGGCAGACAACTGTAGGACACACCCCTTTCTAGAAGGAAAAGAGAAATGCTTCTCCAGCGACAATGCTACCTGCTTAGAGTCAAGACCAGGCCAGCTAAGAATAAGATGAACAGTACCTAAGATTTAGTGATTGTCCTGGTCCACAGACAGAGTTCTGAGATCCCACAAGGAAAATGGGACAGAAACGCCCTCAAAGAATGCAGAACACATCTGTAGAGATCACTTTGCTCCCTAGTGCCTCTCTGTTGAGTTTTCCTGTGCAGTCTATGGGCACTTAGGTCATAGCCCATAAAGTGGAAGGAATGTAGCTTTTCCTGCATAATTCCAGTTAGGGGGAACTGGGTCAGGCCAGTGGGGTGTGGGTAAAAATACAATAAATATGAATTTTTGCTTTTTTCACTTCAGGCTGAAGAATTAACTAGCTTCTTTTCCAAAGTAAATTAGACTTCTTGGTTCACGGGGAGGCAGCAAAATAGAGCATCACTACACATGTGGAAAACTTTCTCCAGTAAGTCATTTTTAGAAATCAGAAGCTAACAATGATTCACTTCTTTAATCAAAGAAGTTTCTTTTCTTTCTTTCCTAAATAATCCCCTGGAAAGTTGACACTCCATATTTTCAAATGGCTCGAGATGGCTGACAATGTTAGAGCATAAAGTAAAATTATATTAGACTAATACTGTATAAACATGAACTATAATTTTTTATATAAATTGGGGCCAAAGAGATAGTGCAATTGACAGGGTGCTTGCCTTACACACATTCCACATGGGTTCCATCCCCAGTACCCCATATGGTTCTCTAACCCCTTTTAGGAATGATCCCTGAGCACAGAGTCGGGAGCAAGGACTGAGGACCTCCCAGTGTGACTTAAAAAACACACATACAAAAAAAGTGTTCAGGGGATGGAGCAATAGCACAGTGGGTAGGGTGTTTGCCTTGCACGGGGCTGACCCGGGTTCGATTCCCAGCATCCCACATGGTCCCACGAGCACCGCCAGGAGTTATTCCTGAGTGCAGAGCCAGGAGTTAACCCCTGTGCATTGCTGGGTGTGACCCAAAAAGCAAAAAAAAAAAAAAGTGTTCATAGAAACTATATGAATAAACCATTTTTTTAAAAAAAGAATGGGACATTGTTAAAATATAGTTTCTTATAAATTTGAAACTTTATCTTTAGGGACTTGAGTGAGCACAGCAGGTAGGGCGTTTGCCTTGCACACTGCGGACCCGGGTTCAATTCCTCCATCCCTCTTGGAGAGCCCAGCAAGCTACCCAGAGTATCCCGCCCGCACGACAGAGCCTGGCAAGCTACCCATGGCATATTTGATATGCCAAAAACAGTAACAAGTCTCAAAAAACTGGTGCCTGCTTGAGCAAATTGATGAACAGTGGGGCTACAGTGCTACAATGTTGTCAAATCTTCAGGGAGAGAACTTTTTGACATTCCAATTAAAAAAGAACCTTGACAGTTACATTGCTTTTAAAATCAGGAAAAAAAAATAGAAGATGCATTTTATCTTAAAGAAAATGGCCATTAGAACACAAACTTCTAATAAAAATTAAAATAGTGTTTGAGAAACATTGCATTTTAATCTTTTTTAGAGTGAACAGTACTTTGAATAACAGGGTGCTCCTATTTTCATGTTGAATATCAATAGTAGCAAACAGGCCTAAGGATAAATGCCTTGTGCTTATCTTATTTACCCTTCCTACTGGTCCAGAGGGTTCATAGTACAACAAACTCTTCATGGTCAGTTCTTGGTCTGATCCTACTGACAAAAGGCTGAGAAAAGAAAGATTTCCCAAAAATTCTAACTTGTTCAAGAATGTCCACCAGAGCTCTTCTACCTTCACCAGACTGTGTAGAGCAAAGATGATCTCAAAATTCAGTCAGATTCATTTCATTTTCATTTGCCATTTCTGCAGGATTAACTCTTGTTTCCAGGATTCATCAATTATAAGAAAAGACCAAATACAAAGGTCTGTCTTGGTACTGAAAGACTGAATGCAAAGGAAAAAAAGATTTCTAGAAATATACTTTCTCACTGTGTTATTAGAACAAATGTCTGAAGTTCTAGTATGAGATGCCCTCTTTTGAAGGCAGTATCTTTTTCCTATCATTGGCAATAAAATACAAATTCAAACTGAAACAAATGTCACTGACATTTTAGTGAGAATATGTTTTGAAAATAAGAACAATTCTCTACCCATGGCTTAGGTAGAGAGGTAGCTGTGAAATTACATAGAAGTAAGAAAGAGGAATAAAAAGGAAGGCAGACACAATGAGTAGTGGCACTTAAGGGGGTAAGGACCCGGAACTCAAACGAAAAGTCTATTACCTCCAGCTCTTGGTGGTAACTTCCTAGAGGCTGATGTATCATCTCCCAACACCAAAGGAATCTTAATAGTACCTTATTTGAGAAAAGGGGAAAAAAGAAAAGAAAATTACCAAAGAAACAGGCAACTAGCAGGCATCAGTAATTTCATGAATACACTGTTGAGGAGTAAGATCTAAATCCAAATAAATGAAAGTATTTAATTATTTGTTAATTCCTTCTTTAACAAAAGGACATCATAGTCTTCCCCCAACCCAGTGAGACCCTGAGTCACCGCCCACAAATGGCCCCTCTGGCTACTAATTAAGCTGCTTAATGGCCATGATCCCAGAGACACCCGAATGAATCTCAGAACCCAGTGGCTTTTGGCAGAAATCCCTCCAGATTTAGTTATTAAAATTTCAGAATTCCAATTGTGTGGCTGCTATTGCAGCAGAGCAACATCATATGCTATTCACAATCAGCAATAGAAAACAAATTATCTAATGTTTTTTCGGCAGGTCTGAGTGTTGGGGGAAAATCCCAAATAATAATGGTGAGTCTGGTGTCGAAATATTGAATGTAATTAAAGTAGAGAGAGTAATGTGGACATCATCTGCCACACAGATGATGTGGGGAGGGTGTGGGATGGGGGATATACTGGGGTTTTTTGTGGTGGAAAATGTGCACTGGTAAAGGGATGGGTGTTTCATCATTGTATGACTGAGACTTAAACCCAAAAGCTTTGTAACTGTTCTCATGGTGATTCAATAAATAAATTTATATATATATATATATGTACATATATATATACATATATATAACATCATAGTCTGCTCGATATGCAAACTGCTTCCAAATGAGGCAAATGAGGGTGTGTTTTGGAATTACTAGTGACTCACCACCAAACCACTTACTCGTCACTTACAGGTTCCTCCCTAATAATCTCTTAAGGCACAGGATACTAAATTCTTCAGTACTTCCTTGTTTGGTTATGGGGCTATGTTAACCCTACTCAGGACAGAGAATGAAAGGAAGCAGCAAGGGTTTGATATCTCTGGTAATACTGGGTACATATTATTGCCTTATAGTACTGGTACATATTATAAGCCCAAGAAAACTAAGTTTTTGTAAAGGCAGAGCTAAGGAGTTACTGCCTCTCAACGGTGGTTCAAATGTTCTTCTGCTGTAAAAATATCACAAACTTACCTATGAAGCAAGAACAAGTGTTTACCTTATTCTGCAAGGGTAATAAAAGAAGTGTGTTTTGGACTGTCTGGTCTATTGCGTTTCTTTCTCCAGTGATCTTGACCACAGAACGTCCTTGGCTAGGTCAAATCCAGAATCCTGTCAGTACCAAAGAACAATAAAACAAACCTGAGGGAGAACTTCAAGCTTTCAAACTTCATCTGTTAGTTTGCATAGGTATCAAATGCAATTTTATTGATATCACAGCTAAAGAACAAGGTCACACAATAAACCTGAGACCCAGAAAAAAATAAATGGAAAATAGAATTGTATTACTAGAAATACCCACCCTACCATGTCAAAAAACCTTCCCTGAGTGCCCACTGGATCACTACTGAGTGCCGAGTACTCTGTACAGATAACTGATTCAATATCTAGATTTTCCGATCACCAGATGGACCTGGGAAGGGCATGGGCTCACACAAAGCAAATAGATCCTGGATGTCAGTATTTACCCATCAGAAGCACTAGACATGCTTTAAATTTGGTCTCAGAGGAGCTCTAACCTTGAATGATAGAGTGTTCCAGGCATGCTAGTACTAAACTACTTTAGATGCCATTATTTCATGACTGGGAAATGCTAAAATGCAATAAGAAACATTGGAGACTGGAGAGATGGTACAGGGATGAAGATGCTTACTTTGCAGCCCCTGTCCCTGGTTCATTCAAATCCCAAACACCACCAGGGCTCACTCCTGAGCACAGAGCCAGGAATAGTCTCAAATGTCTTCAGATACGGTCCAACCCCAACCCTCCAAAAACAAAAGAAAAATATTTTTGAAATAATTTTTAAAACATTAAACTCAAAAGAAGGATCAAAGAGTAGAATTACTGGACTCTTTGAGGACAAAATGTGTTCATTGTGACTTATGAGCAACTGTTTTAGAAAGTTGGTGGTATTGCATAATAATTGTATTGCTGTTTAGCATTAAAATAAAGCACATTCAAATAAACAAAAAAAAGAGTTCTTAGAACTGCAAGAGATGTAGGAAATCTTTTCTCAGTCATATGAGAGAAAGGAAAATGGAAACGTTACTGGCACCCACTGGAGTAAATGGATGAACAATGGGATGACAGTGATACAGTGATACAGTGATGCCAACCAGGGAGAAAGATGGCCTGGACAACATTATCTGCCAACCAGGGAGAAAGATGGCCTGGACAACAAATTAGAGGAAGAGACAAACTATTAAGCACTCAGTCTCAGTTCACTATGCTAAATATTTATGTTCCAAGCACAGCTCTGAGTAACAATTACATGCAATTTACACTCTCCCAACTCATCCCACTTTTCACAAATGAGAAAATGGAGGCACAGAGCAGTTATTAAACTAAGGTTCCAGACCACTAAAGACCCTGACTTCCAAGTCTGCTCTTTTTTCCTCCCTCCCTCTCTCCCTCCCTCCCTCCCTCCCTCCCTCCCTCCCTCCCTTCCTTCCTTCCTTTCTTCCTTCCTTCCTTCCTTCCTTCCTTCCTTCCTTCCTTCCTTCCTTCCTTCCTTCCTTCCTTCCTTCCTTCCTTCCCTCCCTTCCTTCTGTCCTACCTTCCTTCTTTCCTCTTTTCCTCCTTCCCTTCCTCCTTCCTTCCTTCCCTCCCTTCCTTCTGTCCTACCTTCCTTCTTTCCTCTTTTCCTCCTTCCCTTCCTCCTTCCTTCCTCCCTTCCTCTCTCTCTCCCCCCATCTCTCCCTCCCGGCCTCTCTAGCTCAATCCCTCCCTCCCTCTCTTCCTTCCTTCCTTCCTTCCTTCCTTCCTTCCTTCCTTCCTTCCTTCCTTCCTTCCTTCCTCCCTCCCTTCTTCCTTCCTTTTGGTTTTTGGATTAGAAGCATGCTAACAGTGCTCAGGGGCTACTTCTGATCCTCCTTCTTAGAGCCGGAGTAAGAAGTTGGGGCTCTATTGTATGCAAAACCTGTGCTACAACCCTTTGAGCTATCTCCCTTCCTTCCAGGCAGTTTTTCTAAACTTGTGCTCTAATGCTTGACAAAATTAGATCAGAAACAAATAGAAGTAAACAACCCTTGTAAAGACAGCGCAGCAGCAAAGCTCCATCTCTGCTAGTGATGAGACTCAGCATTCCTATCACCAGAACCTTCCCTAATGAAGTAAAGAGTCATCACAAAGTCCTATGGAATCCAGACGTCTATTTCTTTCCACAAGAATCAAGTGTCACAAAATTCAAGACTATAAATTTGACAGCACTATAGCACTGTCATCCCGTTGTTCATCGATTTGTTCAAGCGGGCACCAGTAATGTCTCCATTGTGAAACTAGTTGTCACTGATTTTGGCATATCAATTACACCCCGGGTAGCTTGCCAGGCTCTGCCATGCGGACAGGATACTCTCAGTAGCTTTTCGGGCTCTCTGAGAGGGATGGAGGAATCAAACCCGGGTCGCCGCATGCAAGGCAAACGCCCTACCTGCTGTGCTATGGGTCCAGTTCAATCCAGGCCAAATCCCTCTTGTTTGTTTGCATTGCCTTAATCAGTTTAGGACATAAAGTGTTTAAAAGGCAGAGATAACACAGAGAAAAGTATGAAATACAGACTAAAAATAAGAAGGTTTGGGTCCCCCACTCCCACCCCTGGGTCATTTGGTTGGTCTCTACAGTAAAAAGTAGCACCCAAGCATCCCACCTCTCCAAGTTCAGTGGACATTCAGAGATCACACTGAAAATAGAATCACTTACCACCACCACCGCCGCCGCCACCACCGCCCCAGCCCCAATCTATCACCTGTGTCACATGATGCACAGAGATTCACAGTGAAATCACAGGGTCACAGCAGCATCAGAGGATGCGTTTAATGGGATAGAGCTTGCAAGAATCCTGCTTGTATACTGCAGCCCCTGAACAGCAAATGCCTTTCTCCACCGGCCTAAACCAGCAGAGAAAAGTAAAACAAACAAGGCTTCTGAGAAGAGCAATGAGTGTGCAGGATTAGTGGCTAAAACCCACCAAGCTGTCACTGGGTGCCCCCAGGGTGGATTCCTCCCAGAACAAAATAAATCTGGATTCTGTCCCAGGGCACTTTGTCTTTGACTGTGCCACTGATTCTACTCAACTTCCTCCTGAGGACAAACATCTGAAGATGTGGCCTGAGATTAAGACATTCTTTTTGACTTAAGTATTGTTTCTTTTTAGCAAACCGCAGGTTGACCCCTCCATCCCCACCCCCGGGGCTTCAATGTGTCGTTTAAGCATAGGGAGCCATCTAGTGGTGAGATGAACAATGTGGAAGACGCTGCAGTTGACAAAATTATTGCTGGTACTACCATTTGGTGGCCCTGAGGGTACACTGGGTCACTCAGCCTGGAGGAATAAGAAAGGGGAAGTACTCTAAATGAAGTCACCTCTAAGGAGCTGAGAAACTTTGACATTGGCAGAGATCATACTTGCAGCAGAGGTCACTCATTTATTCATTCATTCAACAGAAATCCATATTAAATATCTCCTAGGCACAAACATTGTGCTCGTCCCTACAGACCTCAAATTCCTCAAATAACTTCCTGCTAGGTTCTTGCAGCTTAATGGAAAATATAGGCACCCAAAAAGCCGCAAAAGTATATTGTGGTGAAGCGCTGAGCACACCTGTGGCATGAAGGACCATTTGCAGAAGTACTTCCATGAATCTTAGAGGGTGAGAAGGAGAAATGTCAAAACCACAGGTCTCAACCTGGCACCCTGTGGACCCCATATGGCCTGCAGATGTGTTTGTTTGGCATCTGCAATGCTTTTAAGACTCTTAATTAGTTGCTAACATTTAAGCATCAGGGGATTTCACATGAAAATCCAGATTTCAGTGTCTTTGGAAAGAAAAAGAGGTGGGGGGCGGGTGCTAAGATTTGACAATTCTGTTTCCATATTCCTGCAGGGTGAAGTTAAACTGAAGTTGAATAAAGACTTCCTGGCTGTACGTTCCTCATGAGCAGAGTACAAAACTCAGAATTACAGAAAGAATAGTCATCATTTCTTGCTGTCATTGTTATATAGTCTACAAATTTTCATATACAAAAGTACCCACTATTCTCAGTAACAGACTATACCCTGGCTTCACAACATACACAAAAATTAATTTTACCAACATCAAACATTTTAAAACAAAATTTAAAACTACAAAGATACTAGGAGAAAACACAGAAGAGTTTTCTGTTGCATTCCTTAAATAATGTACTAGTAACAGAAGCTATTCTAAAGTAAACAATAACCCGAGATTTTAAAAGGATTTTTAGAAAACAAGGAAGAGGAAAATAGAATTACCCAGACATTACAAAAAGAAAAGTAATTGTGTTTTATTATGAAAAGGAGGGGGGGAAATTCCTCATGGTCGCAAATCCGATGAACCTCTTCTAAATGTAAATAATTACCTGGAAAAATAAATGAGTCTTTTTTGAATGCGTGATTAGTTCCTATCATTTCATAAGAGAAAGACACAACTGTTGAAATCATTTTCTAAACCCAGGATAGAACTGGTCTTATGGGATGCCACATCAGCAGGATAGAACTTAGATCACTTTCGTGTCCTGGAGAGGATCCCATTGATGGGGAAAGCAGTTTCTCCAGTCAACCAGCCCACCAATGTCCAGCCAATTCTCTGTTCTGTTCGTTTCCTTGTTCCTTCTTATCCCAAACAAGGGTGGCTCTGTGGTCCCAGCCAATCAGATATTTTCTATTTTCCTCTTCCTTGTTTTTAAAAATCCTATTAAAAAAACTTTCTGCCTTCCTCTCCATTTTGTTAACTTTCTTCATGAAATATTAAATAAAATGACTTCTTTAACCATTTGAAACACAGCCAAAGAAAGATGAACAAAGGGGTATGAATAAACTAAAAAAGGATTTAAAATTAGTTCTGAAATAAATGAAAAGCGAGGAAACATCTTTTGATTTTATTGAAAAATTCAAAATGAAGCATTTATACTATTGTTTTTCACCTCTCAGATTTGCAAATATCAAAAGGGTTGGTGTTTTGTTGTAGGTAGGTATAAAGAGGCAGCTTCATATATAGTGAGTGGGAATGAATCTCTATTGAATTTTAAAATGTGCAATTATTTGACTTAGCTGTTTTCTAGCATATAACCTACAGATATGCACGCTCATGTGAAAAAAAGCTTACATCTACACAAATATATCCAAATATTATAAATATTTACATATTTATAATATGTAAAAACTAGAAACGGTATAAAATTTAATTAATTGGTATGGAAAATTGTTCTTGCTTAAAATATGATATAGGTGGATAGTTTGTTTATTAGGACATCTGTCTTGTAGGCGTTAAGGTGAACGTTTGATCCCCAGCACCAACTCACTTATTAAGTCAGGCCTACTGGCCCTGCTATATGTGATCCCAGGTGCCACAATAGAGTGTACAATCTCCAGAGCATCTTAACTAATTGTGCTACTCTTCTTAAACACATCAACCTAAAGCATGCTTGAGCACCCAAATCAAGTATGCAACTCCCTGTCATCACAACCAAAGGAACGGAGGGATAAAATATTATATGAATATTCTTAGTTTTTTTAAGCAATTGAAATTCTAAATAATTGCTACAAGGTAACTTAGCTAAAGATAACTAATACAAAAGTTAGTACTACATCTACACAATAAAATACTATGCAGCTACCAGTCATGAAATTTGCTTATAAATGGATGGACATGGAGAAAGTCATGCTGAATAAAATGAGTCAGAGAGAGAGAGAGAGACAGAGAGAGACAGACAGACAGACAGACAGACAGACAGACAGACAGACAGACATAGAATGATTGCACTCTTTTGTGAGGTATATAAAAACACAATATGAGACTAATACCCAAGGTTAGTAGAAACAAAGGCCAGGAGATCTGGTCCTTGGTTGGAAGCCTGCCTCAAGTTGTGGGGGAGAGGGCAGTTAGGATAGAGAAGGGATCACTATGACAATGATAGTTTGAAATGATCACCCTAGACAAGAACGGAGTGCTGAAAGTAGAATAGGGATATACCTGATAAACTTTGGTACAAACCATAATGTGTGAACAATAACACCAAAACGGGAGGGGGGGGGGGAGAGGGGAAGAGAGAGAGAGGAAGGGAGCAAGGGAGAGAGGAGGAGAGTGAGTGTGTGTGTGTGTGTGTGTGTGTGAGAGAGAGAGAGAGAGAGAGAGAGAGGGAGGGAGGGAGTGAGGGAGGGAGGGGAGAGAGAGGAAGGGAGGGAGAGAGTGAGAAAGAGAGAGAGAGAGAGAAAGAGAGAGAGAGAGAGAGAGAGAGAGAGAGAGAGAGAGGAAAAGCACCTGCCATAGAGTCAGGCAGAGCACTGGGTGGGAGGAAAACAACTGGGAACATTGATTGTGGGAAATGTACAGTGGTGAAGGGATGGGTGTTGGAATATTGTGTGACTGAAACCCAATCATGAACAACTTTATAACTGTACATTTCACAATGATTACATTTTAAAACTTAAAGTTAGTATTAAACACTACCACCCAGGTAGTATCAGCAAGTGTACAGAGGCACATCTGGCAAAGCTCAGAGAAACTTTTGTGCTGACTATTGAACCAAAGTTTGAGCATCCTAATCCTGTACCATCTCCCTGGCCCATATTTCCTATTCTCAAGCGCTCCTCCCCAAAAGATACTACTACTATAGACCTCTTGGTATATTGAGTCTTGATAAACACAATACTGATGCATACTGAGTGAAGTCAAAGGGTTCAGCTATTGTTTTAAGTAATACAGTTAGTCGAAGGCAATTTGGCTTGTTATTGGGTTCTTCATGTATTGTCTGACTACTATCTGACATCTACCAAGACCATAAGAGTCATTTATGGGATCGGATGGTAGAAGTCACCCAGGAGAAGTCCTAGAAATTTTCTACACTATTGAGAAAGGATAGCAGGCTCTTGACCCACATCTGTATAAAAAAACCATCTTGATCTTACTCTGCTTTAGATTAGTTAAACAAACATAGTATCATGAATCACGAATCACGAAATCCCGTTATTCGTCTATTTCTCGAGCGGGCTCAGTAACTTCTCTATTCGTCCTATCCCTGAGATTTTAGAAGTTCTCTCCATTTGGCCTTCCTAACAGTGCCGCATTGGAGGGTCTTTCAGGGTCAGGGGAATGAGATCCGGCTTGTTACTGGCTTTAGCATATGAATACACCATGGGAAGTTGCTAGGCTGTCCCATGTGGGCAGGAAACTCACAGCAGCTTGCTACTTTCTCCCAGAAGGAGAAGTGGGTTCTAAGATATCACTTGGCCCCTTTGTGGCTGTGTGCTTCTGGGATCTGGATTTTTAAGTCTCTGGATGTTGGCCATTGATGGAATTACACACACCTGGGTTCCTCTGCCGGTACCTTCATGCATGAGGCCTGTCCGAAAATGTGGAGAGGGGCCTCAAGCATGGCTGTGGCTAGGCTCTGGTGGTCTTCGGCCTCTGGGAGCTCCATTCGGGGAGGGGAGGGAAGCTGGAGCTCATCTCCTCCGAGGGGCCCCGGGGAAGATAGCCAGGTTTGTGGGCAAGAGACTTTCTGCCAAAAAGTAGTATAAAGTAGTATAGTTTTATAATTTTCAACTAATGTGGTAAACATCATGTAGAGTTAAGAGTAGAATGAAAAATCTAGAGTCATGCATTTGAAAACTCTGGACTGGATATAGTGTCTTGCTATTTAACTTGGTATAATAGTTATTTTTTGGTGTTACATAAACTGGGTGCCAGGATATTAAGTCAAAGATTATTATGGGTGTGTCTGTGGGCATATTTTGAGATGAGATCAACATCTGAATTTGGTGCACTGAATAAAGCAGATTGCCTTCCCTAATGTGAGAGGCCCTTAGGCAGTTAAAGTTCTGACTAGAAGGCGACATTCTGTGAACAGAGAGAACTTTGCCTGCTTCCACACTGGAGCTGTTTTCAGACTTGAACTCAGCATTGGAGTCCATCATCCTTATCTAAAGTCGCAAGTTACTTCAATATTTTGTCTGCCGTCCAAGTGATCACAAATGTTGCACAACATTACCTGAACCACCTACATTCTTCTTTCCAATAACATTAAACCACTGATTCAATTGGCAAAGAATAGCTGAGAGTGGACCCCAAACCCCCACCACTATTTGGGAAGAACTGCACCCACTCCAACATTCTCCCCTCCACACATCCCAAAATGTGTAGTACATTACTATTAATGTTTCTAGTCATCAGGGCATTTTAAGATTTTGTCTAGTGAAACAAAATCCAAGGAACAGAAAAAAAAAAGTTTTGGGTTTTTATTTGGAGAAGTCTTTGGGGAAAAAGATGCAATGATTCAGAGGTAGTTCCTATGCTAAGAAACAAAAAGAATTTCCCATCAAGAAAATGTGAGGCTCCACTTTTATTGGGAAAGGGGTGGGGGAGCAGTGAATTTCCTTCAAGCTTAATAATACCTGTGCAATTTCCCCCCACTGACTCATGGCACCCGTGGGAGCAACTATCCCAGGCCATTGTCCCACAACAAACATACCACAACACTTCCTCCACCCAGTCCCCTTTGCCACCTACTCCTTCCTAGGAGACATAAATAGTCTTTGAATGGAAATGGCTGAGGCAATTCTGCTAATTTATTTCACCTCTTCACTTCATATTTATGAAACCCTTGCCAGTGCCAGGAACTTTGCATGCATTTTCTCAATTAAATTTCACAACCACCACCTATGAGGGCTTCTATTTTTTTCTTCCATCTTTACAGATGATGAAACCAGGCCATTAAAAGGTTAGCCAGCTCACCCAAGGTCGCACAATTAGTGGAAAAGTTGACTCTGGAAATCAGGACTGTTCATCTCGGGTTCCTGAACTGTAACAGCATTTACCTCCAAATCATGCCTTCATGCTTCTCTGTTCAAATTTAGAAATCACCAGATCTGAAGATTATGGTTGATGGCAAAGTTTATAGGACATTTGGGGCCATTTTGAAGGACAAATTCTGCTCCCACTCCCCCTCACCCCCCACCTCCAAATACATAATGCATTAATGTTTCTGAACATAATGGTTGAAAGAAATGTCACTTCAGAGGCTTTTTTCAGGCACCAGAATATAAATTGAACTTATTGTATTCAAATTTTAAGAGGAGTTTAATAAATTGAGGAGGTGATGGAGCCTTGAGGCTAGGCTTTCTACTATTCTATTCAAAATCAAATGATTACACCACTAGGAGTGACACCTGATTGCTGAATTGGGAGCAGCTCCTGAGCACTTCCCGTGGGACTCAAACCCAAGACAAAATCTATGTGGCTGAATACATATTTTTCCCAATGTAATAAAATTAGAATTGACATAACATTATAAAGTGACGGTTTACAATGAAATGTGTATTACTGTATATGTACACTGTGAAAATATTACCAAAAATTAATTTGATTTCATTCCTATGACCTTGTGATAGTTTCGTAGGTCTATAGACTCCAGGTTCAATTCCTCCGTCCCTCTCAGAGAGTCTGGTATTACCGAGGGTATCTCACCCGCCTGACAAGCTACCCGTGGCATATTCTATATGCCAAAAACAGTAACAACAAGTCTCACAATGGAGATGGTACTGGTGCCCGATCGAGCAAATCGATGAGCAACGGGATGACAGTGATACAGTGATAAATAAACTTTAAAAGTAACTGAGAGCATTAGGAAGGTTTCTCTCAATTTTTGAGGGTATTGACAGTCCCGACTCTCAGAAAATAAGCATACAAATATCAATAACAGTGAAACCTTCTCACCTGATAGGAATTTGGTTTCAGTAAGACTGGTGATGAGCAGATTCATTTGAATCATTTTATTAAAGTTAATAGCAAAAACCCTATATCATATGACATCATACTTTGTTAATTTTTATAGCATTATAGATACCTTTTCTTTAACATTACTCTAATGACTATGTATGAGATAAGATGTCTAAAAGAATACTGAACACCACTTCTGACTATAAAAATTGGTTTTAAAATGCACCCACTCTTTCAATTAAATTTCTTTCCCCATTGCTTCTCAGAATTCCCTCTTGACTTCTCTGTTTCACTACATGAAGCAGAATATCTCAGAGGTTACAAGCAAGGATTTAGAAAACAACTGAAAGATTTGAGTCCAATTACTTAATCAGTTTAGGATTAAGGTAGTTAGCCTCCAAGTCATATTTATTAATCTAGAACAATTCATGCCACCTCATCTTGGAATGTTGCAATAAAGATGAAATGGGATAATGACCATAAAGCTAATAACTGGCATATAATTTGTGAAATCCCATCATTGCTTTCCCCCCTTTTTTTCTGTAGTTGCAGTGACTGGGGTCACATACTCCTTAGGTAGGTTGTGCTGTGTACGCACTTTGGCTGTATCATCAGGGATTAAGCTTAAGACCTCATGTTTACAAGGAAGGTGCTTTTTGCCACTGAGCACCTGGAATGTCCAAGCTGCTTATCTCAACACATCAAATCCTTGGACCTTGAGAGTCAGAATTAAGTTCTCTTCTCCAGGAACTTTCTCTAACTTCTTCCATTCTAATTTGAGTGACTTTCCCCAGATAATAAAAACTACACCCTTAGGACTAGGATAATAAATTTACTAGACTAACCACTACTGAAACAGAAACTTGGGGGATGAGTGAGAAGCGTATAGGCGAGCTGCAGTCTTGCTCATACTGGTCCTGACTGGCCAGGGGGCCAGAAAGTCCCCATGAGGGGATTTGAGGGGACCAGAGATTACATATCTACCTTACTCTCCTTCCTCCTCAATCTACTTTCTAGAAATAGATAAGACAAGGTAGTCAAGACATTAAGACTTTTTCTGCCAACTGGTCTGAATTCGAGCCTTCATAGATGAAGGAAGATTGCTGAGCCAGCACCTTCTGGGAGAACTTTTTCAGCTCCAAACTGGGATTTGTTGGTGCATGTACTCCTGAGTTAGGGAAGGTACATCACTCTAATGCCAGGTGACTTGTACACCAGATCACCCTCAAGGCCACCATTCCTCCTGGTGAACAGGACATGCTGTTCTTACTTCCCTCCACTCCCTCAAAAGTCTGGAATCTCTCTCCAAACAGGCCAGGAGCCAAGAGTTCCTAGCACCTAGACTGCCAGCAGGGCAGTGCCCAGCACTCAGGGATGTAAACGCTGATGAAGAATGATTGAAGTTTGGCTCAATCTGCCCCTTTCTGTGCTATCTTCAGCCAAAGGCCTGCAGCTCTTCATCTGCTGAACGAAGCAGCATTAAACAAAAACTTTAGTCTTCCTTTCTGCCTTGATTTCCACTCCTCTCTCTGGTCACTGCCTAAAAGGATATAACCAGTAAAGACTGGACAGCGCCTGACACTTAGACTTGTGGTAAATGGGTAGGGTTGTGGGAAACAGGGAGACAGGGCAGCTTGTCAACTTCCTTCAATACTGGCCAGCTGACTAATAGCAGGAAGGAATAAGACAGAAACAGAACCTGGAGACTTCCCGTGGCTGGGAGAGGAGGGGGAATTTGTGATCAAAGACCTCTGAGCCATCTGTAATCAAGAGAACACTAGTCTGCTCCTACATCTCCCCTAGAAACTCTCCCCTAAGAAAGTCCCTTGAGAAAATGATTAGGGAGTAAAGGTCAATGCTGTACCTTGAATCTGGCCGAAAAATAGCTGCTCCTGTGTTCCTTCGGGAAGTACCGAGTACAGCTCTGCAAGTTGGTCTTTCCTGGGAGCCCTTGGCCCAAGAAAACCCAGAGCTGAAACCCAGCTGGTCTGACTTGCCAAACCATGTGTCTCATATGCTCACAGGGGTCTTTTATCCTGATTTCTACCATCTCTGCAAGGGCTGGTATGGGGCGTTATGTGTACTCATATGTCTATACTTCCTGACAGTCCTATTGTGGACACCCTCACCTCTTAACACCATGATTTATTTCTCCTTATTCCTCTATTCTTTCCCTTCCCCTTTCCCAGTCATTCTTTTTTTTTTCATATATCTTTTTTAATGTGGAAGTACTGCAATTTATTCAGCCACTGATTAAGCTGATTGAATTGGGCATGAACTCCACATTAGTACTGTAGCACTGTCGTCCCATTGTTCATCGATTTCCTCAAGCGGGCACCAGTAACGTCTCCATTGTGAGGCTTGTTACTATTTTTTGGCATATCGAATCTGCCATGGGTAGCTGCCAGGCTCTGCCGTGCAGGCGGGATACTCTCAGTAGCTCGACAGGCTCTCCGAGAGGGATGGAGGAATCAAACCTGGGTCGGCCGCGTGCAAGGCAAAAGCCCTACCCACTGTGCTATTGCTCCAGTCTGAACTCCACATTACTTCTTTTAAATTCAGAATGTTAATTTAATTTTATTTTTTAAGTTTTGTTTTTAATCATAGTGGGATAGTTACAAAGCTTTCCTGTTTGAATTTGTCATGTAATGATCGATCACCCAACCCTCCAACAGTGCACATCATCCACCACCAAGGTCCCCAGTATCCCCCGCAAACCACCCCTTCCCCTGCCTCTGTGGCAGGAAATCTCCCCCATATTCTCTATTGTATTGCTTGTTATGAATAGCATAAGATGTAGTGTGGCCACAACAGCAGCCTCGTGCTCCTGGAATTCTAAAATTTTAGATAATTGGAGTCTGTAGAAATCTCTGCAGCAAGCTGTTTGGTTCAGATTCTTTTGTGTATCTCTGGATCATGGCCCTTGTTTCCATCTTTTCCAAAGAAATAAACTATTGGCATATGTCCTGAAGGGTGAACCTGTTCGCCCGCAGGATGCTGCACTGCTGGCTTGGACTGTGACTTTCGATCTCTTTCGAGATTTATGGGCCTCTGAAATAAGGCAATAAATGAGCTTGTGTAGCTGAGTCAGGGTGGTTTGTGGGTTTGGCTCCCATATACCTAAGTTTTACCTGTTTAATTTCTTGGTAAACTTGGCCCCAAGTTGTTGGGGTCCAGCCAAAGGTAT
Organism: Sorex araneus; assembly: GCF_027595985.1. Classification (NCBI taxonomy): domain Eukaryota; kingdom Metazoa; phylum Chordata; class Mammalia; order Eulipotyphla; family Soricidae; genus Sorex; species Sorex araneus. The sequence goes on from NC_073305.1 coordinate 81,699,154, forward strand.
AATGGCAATTTGGGGGTATCAGGAAGTTTGAAGGCACCATTCGGCTACTGATGCACTCGCCCCTCAGGTACAGGTTGACCTGGTGGCGGCACCATACCCCCGCAGTCATTTTTTGCTCTGACTCTTACCCACCCTTCCTCCATCTCATTCAATTCTCTCCCTTTCTCTTCTTCATTGTTCCCAATCTATCATAAAATGCTACATGAATAACCATATCATCATGAAATAGTCAGAAACACGATGGAAGAAGAAAGGCAGTTAAGAACAGAAGAGACATAGAGAAAAAAGTCTTCATATTCATAATATAGCCATCTCCTCTCTCTCCCTCTCTCTTTCTCTCCCTACCCCTGCAACACTCAACACTCCTTCTCCTCCACCCACCATTTCTGATTCCTAATGCTATTCAGCTAACTATTTCAAAAATGAAAGGCATTAAAATGAATTGGGGGAGGGCAGAGTGATGATACAATATCTCAAACTCTACCCCACTAATAAACCAGGATTATCACATCATATTTGATGGAATATAAAATAGAAGACAACCAATCTTGATAAGAAAATATAAACACACAGGGGTAACCTGTAACAAAATGTTAGTAATCTCTTCTACAAGAGCTTATTGACTTCATGGTGAGATAAAACAATATTCACACACTTTTTTTCTAAAAATAAATTATTTGGGGCCTTCTATAGGGACAGGCTTGAGGGGTGGTTGGGAAAATTGGAAATGATAGTAGTGTGAAGGGTCAATGGTGGTGGAATTGGTGTTGGAATATTGAATGTAATAAATCATGAACAACTTTATAAAAATAAACAAATTTGGGGCTAGAGTGATATAACAGCGGGTAGAGCGTTTGCCTTGCGCATGGCCAACCCGGGTTTGATTCCAAGCATCCCATACGGTCCCCAGAGCATGGCCAGAAGTAATTCCTGAGTGCATGAGCCAGGAGTAACCCCTGTGCATTGCCAGGTGTGACCCCGCCAAAAAAAGTTAATAAAAATAAACAAATTTTTTAAAAAGGGAAATCATCAATTTGAACAACAGAGAGAAAGTAGACTGGGAAAAAAATGAACAGAAGTCTCCTAGGGTCTGTGGGACTACAACGGAAGATTTAATAAACAGGCATCAGAGAAATAATGCAGTGGTCAAAGAGCTTGCCTTGCCAGCAACTGACCCCAACTTAATCAGTAGCACCTCAGGTTCACCTGAGCATGTGAAGGTGCTGCCCTGGAGGTCACTGGGCACCACCAGGGTGAACCAGGTAATACTTGGCATCACAGATCCTGAGCAGCACTTTAGTCCTTGCATTGAGCCTCTGACCTGTACGCAGAGAATCCCTGAGGGCTGGTGAATTCTGTACTCCAAGACCAAGGATAGGTCACAATTCAATACTATCTATTTCATTGCTTTATTTTTATATAAAACATGTTTGATATTTTCCTTCTCCCTATGATTTATTTCACCTAACATGATATCTTCCAATTCCTTCCAAGTTGCAGAGAACTGCAAGATTTCACTTTTTCTTGTAGTTGCGTCTTATTCCATTGTGCATATATACCACAGTTTTTTGTTCACTCATTTGTCATTGAACATTTAGGTTAGCTCTATAGTCCAGCTATTGTACTAAGTGCTTCAGTGTTCAATATAGGTGCACATACATCTTTTCAAAATAATGTTTGTGTGTTTTGAAGGTCAAGAAATAAAGTCGCTGGGTCATATGGAAGCTCTATCCTTAATTTTTGGAGAAAATGATACTATTTTCCATAGAGGATGAACCAGCTGACATTTCCACCAACAGTGAATGAAGGTTCCCTCCCACACACAAACCTTCTTTTAGACACCATGAGTTACAAAGTTGTGTACAACAGAGTGTTAGATATACAGTGTCCCACCTCTAATCCACCACCCCGTGATCCCATCTTTCTATCAGTGATCTTAGGTTCCTTCAAATCCTCCTACCTGACTCCTTGACAGATACATCTTCAGCTCTAATTAGTAGGGCTAAACAATAGTTTATGTCCCATGCTTTCAGCTGTGTTGAGGCTAGTGGTTTAATCATATACAGATACCTTGCCTCTATACCACGGAGGTACCCAGATCCCTAGGTCTCACCCCTATGTTGTTCAAAGGCCTCCTTTTATTTATCCCTCACTCCAATTCTCTGCTTTTGTGGCATTTTTGCCATCTAGAGGCAATGTGTTGCCCACCTTTGATATCTGCCATTCTTTAGATAAATTAGTTTATTAACCACAGGTTAATGGAAACATCTGGCATTTTTTTCCCTTGTCCTTCTGAATTCCTCCAATTCTATCCCAAGTTGCAACATATTACATTATTTTATCATTTCTTATGAATGCATAGTATTCCATTTTGTAGCTATACCACAATTTATTATTCACTCTTTTGTCATTGATACCTGGGCTGTTTCCATTTTCTGGCTACTGTGCTGCAATGAACACAAGTGCACATACATCTTTTTGAATAAATGTTTTTGTGTCTTGGGGATAGTTATCAAGTAATGAGAGTGCTGGGTTGTATGGGAGTTATATTATTAGTTATTTAAGAAATCTCCATATGTTTTCTCTAGGGACTGAGCCAGACAAAATCTAGCAATGCATGAGATTTCCTTTTTTTACCACATTCTTGCCAGCACAGGTTGTTCTTAACCTTTTTGGTAAATGCATTCTCACTAATATAAGGTGATATTTCATTCCCCTTTAATATGCATTTCTCTGGTAATAACTAACACTTTTAGAAGAAATAAAACAGACTAGCAACGTAGCATCTTAATAAATTAATACATAAAATTTTATTGCATTTCTATGTATAAACAGTGAACTGAAAGAGAAAATAGTGTTCACAAACATCAAATACATAGAAATCAACTTAACAAGAAGTAGAAGAATTTTACCTAAAAAAAAATTACATGTCACTTTGGAAAGAAATAGAAGAGGAATTTAGAAATTGTAAAAATATTCCATGTTCATGGATTGGAAAAATCAGCATTGCAGGAAGAACACTCAATTATCTGAACATCACAGATATTTTCAGTGATATCATCCATTGGCAAAGACAATAGAAACAAAAATTAGCTACACTTGTAGCTAATACCAGTTTAAAAGTTTCTGCAGGGGTTGGAGTAATAGCACAGCAGGTAGGGCATTTGCCTTGCTTGCAGCCAAGCTGGGTTCGAAATTCCCAGGATCCCATATGGTCCCCTGAGCACCGCCAGGAGTAACTCCTGAGTGCAGAACCAGGAGTGACCACTATGCATCGCCAGGTGTGACCCAAAAAGAAAAAAAAAAGTTTCTGCATGACAAAAGAAATATGGACTAAAATCAATGAACTGAATGGGTAAAAAACATTTGCCATGAGACATTAGATAAATGATTAATGTTCAAGATATACAAAGTACTCACAAAGATGACACTAATAAATATAATAATACCATTTAAAATGGGAATAGGAAATTAATAAGAAGTTTTCTGAAGAAGACAGATCTATGGTCAGCATGCACATAAAAATAATTACTTTTCAACAATGGCTATTTCCAGTCTTTTGTTATAAGATGTTATCACTGATTTAAGATGTTTTGTTTTAATTTGTACTTCCCTGTTAGTAAGTGCGATGAACACTTTTTTTATATGTTTGCTGACCATCTATATGTCCTCTTCAGGGAAGTGTCTCTTATCTCCCTTCCCCATTTTCTGATGGGTTATATTACATTCTTGAAACGACATAGTTACAAAAGTGGAGAACAGGGGCTGGAGCAATAGTACAGTGGGTAGGGCGTTTGCCTTCCACAGTGCCGACCCGGGTTCGATTCCCAGTATCCCATATGGTCCTCTGAGCACCACCAGGGGTGATTCCTGAGTGCAGAACCAGGAGTAACCCCTGTGCATTGCCAGCTGTGACCCATAAAACAAAATATAAATAAATAAAATAAAATAATAAATAAGAAGTGGAGAAGAGACTAGTCACTTCAAAGAACTGAGGAGGAAATATGGAAGACAAGGAAATACATGTGACTAAAAAAGAGCAATACGAGCTATACTTTGGTAATAGAAATATCTTGCTTTTTGACTGTTTAAATGTCAACATTCTGGTTCTTTATTAAAATATAATTTTAAAAAATGCTTGCCAATGAGGAAAACAGTACACTAAATCTCTCTTATAACTATATTTCTTACAACTATGTATGATCTTACAATTGATTGACTCAAGATAGTTTAAAAATATTGTGTTTACATCATATAATAAGGAAGTACAACAAAAAATAAATATAGTATCTACTAGTTCTTAAAGAAATATGATGGCAAATACCATTTATTTAACAAAATTTATTTCTAACCTTTTTTGAGTGTTATGATTCCAATTGAGTCATAATTCCATATTATTTTTCTTCCAAACAAACTTTTCATCTTTCTTTCTTTAAGGTCTGCCTTGGTTGACTGTTTTTCAAAGATTTTTTGGTGTTAAGACAGTTACAATATTTTGAATGTTTACAGAAGGTTATAAAGATAGATAAATTTAGACACTAATATGCCTAAATCTTCTCAGAGGTTATCTTTCTTTTAAAAGTAATCTGTGCTTTGTAAATCAAAGTATCTCTTAAAGTCTTAAGATACTTTGCTACATACTGACTTTGACACATATTCTTCTAAGACATCAAATTGTCCTGGATTCAACAATTTTGCAAAAAAAAAAGAACATTATGCCTATTTAACGATAGTTTACCAATTCCTAAGATACACGGTCTAATTCTGGTTATTTCCAATTCTAAGTATACTTCAGTCTTTGTGTCTATCCTAATAATATACTAGGCTTGAACTCTGCTAAGGGTCAATGATGCTGCTATGTCAGGAGAACTACTTACCAACTCAAGAGAGCTTGGGCATGAACTCTATTTCTAGTATCAATAAAGAATTTAAGCAATCAAAAACTCTTGGTTGAATTTCTACTGCTGGACCTACTGTGATTACTGATTCAGAAGAGTGACCTTCTTATAATCTATTAGGTATTCAGCAAATAGATAAAAGGCCTAAATAAAGTGAAATTAAAGGGTGTTTTCTGTCCTTTTAAGTCATATTTAGTTCAATCTATAAGATAAAACATCAAATATGAATGTATACTTAAAATACAGTGTAACTGAATTAGTACAAGTGATTGCATAAATAAAAAAAGTTTCTTAATTCTCTAGTATTTCTTATTAAATTTTTATTTCATTTATGTTTGTAAAACTATTGGTTTTAAACCAAACTGATAAATAATTGTTCATCCTTCTCTGAGAGTTTTGGTGGGTGTGTTTTGACTATGTGAAGAATTTAAGGGGAGATTACTTGATAGACTTGTTGGTGGGTTGGAATAGAGTGGTCCGAAAGAGAAAAACACATCACAGAGTGTCTTAATAACTGTAACAGTGGGATTTCACTTGGATTATTATTTTTTTCACAGCAGAGCCTGGCTAGCTCCCCGTGGCATATTCAATATGCCAAAAAACACTAACAATAACAGTCTCATTTCCCTGACCCTGAATAAGCCTCCAGTCATTGGGAAAGACGAGTAAGGAGAGGCTGCTAAAATCTCAGGACTGAGACGAATGGAGACATTACTGGTGCCCTCTCCAGTAAATCGATAAACAACCGGATGACAATAATGACAGTAGTACTGTGATTATTTTTTATTTGAGGTGTTTTTCAGTGCCAGGATTTAAATTTGGGGCTTCACACATAACGCATGAGCTCACCCCTGAACTACATTCCCAGACCTTTTCTTTGAAATTTTTCACTTCTAGTTTACAAAGTCTTACCATTGGCTGTCCAATAATTGAAGTCATCGACCATTTGAGTTATAAAACTATCAATACATTTATATCCTTTATTCTTAGAAATCCTTCCCTTCATAAAGAGAATAGTTGAAAGTTTTAGGGAAATTTAGCCTATAAAAACAAACTAGGGATAACAATGGTTTTCTTAAGGCAATTGTAGGTTCTGTGAGGGGGCCAGAGCCATAGCACAGCCATAGTACAGCCCTTGAGAATTTGCCTTGCATGTGGCCCAACCACGTTCTATCTTCAGCATCCCATATGGTCCTCGAACAGCACCAGGATGAATTCCTGAGTGCAGAACCAGGAGTAGCCCCTGAGCATTGCCAGGTGTGACCTAAAATGCCCTCCCCCTCCCTCAAGAAAAAAGAAAGAAAGAAAGAAAAAGAAAGGTTCTTCTGTGAAAGCTGAATGTTGGTATTTGAGTCATGGGATTTGCTAAATATCAGAGTTTTCCAACATTGGCAACTGAAAATTTTACTCTTTAAAAAATATCATATACATTAGTGATAATGTTTAAAAAATCACCTAGTAAATAATAACAAATAGGAATACTTTATATTTAGAAAGCAGGAAAGAATTGCATATAGCCCATTATATAAAAAAAAAATTATGTTTGAAAAACTTTGCCTAGAAAATACAAAATGTTTCACAAATACTATTTAATATTGGTTTTGAGTTTAAATGACAATGTGTTGAACTAATTATGCTAAATAAATTATGTCACCTCATTTCTGTGAGAATGGCTATTATCCAAAAGGCAAGCCAGAACAAGTATTGGAGAGAATGTGGAGAGAAAGAACCCTTGCATACTGTTTGGCATAAAAGTGGTTCAGTCATTATAGAAAGAAGAATAGAGATTTATCAGAAAATTAAAAATAGAAATTTCATATGATCCACTGATACTTTGATCATTTACTAATGCCCAATTTGAAGAGTAAAATGTAACACTGCATTTCTTACAATATTAATTACAATATTCAAAAGCTAGAAACAGCCTACATACTCACTGATAGATGATAAGATAAAGGAGATATGTTCTGGCGCATGAATGTAGATCTTGGGCACTTGTGGTGAGGTAAGCTTCCTATGTGCATCTGGACCGTAATTTTATCACCACTGTCAACACATTACTGCAACTCTAATAAATACCATTTTGTTTCCATTTTTACTTAATAAATATTATCACAGAAGAAGAAGAAGAAGAAGAAGAAGAAGAAGAAGAAGAAGAAGAAGAAGAAGAAGAAGAAGAAGAAGAAGAAGAAGAAGAAGAAGAAGAAGAAGGAGGAGGAGGAGGAGGAGGAGGAGGAGGAGGAGGAGGAGGAGGAGGAGGAGGAGGAGGAGGAGGAGGAGGGAGAGGAGGATGAGGAGGAAGAGTAGGAAGAAGAGGAGGAGGAGGAAGAAGGAGGAGGAAGAAGGAGGAGGAAGAAGGAAAAGAAGAGGAGAAGGAGGAGGAGGAGAAAAGGAGGATGTGGAGGAAGAGGAGGAAAAAAGAAGAAAAGGAGTGATATGTGCATCATGCTAGTCAGCTATTAAGAAAAAAGAGTAAATCCTGACACTTGCAACAACATGCATGGACCAAGAGGCATTATGCTTAGTAAAATAAATCAGGTAAATAAAGACCAATACCATACAATTCTACTTAGATGATATATAAAGAAATCAGACAAAAAGATGAAATGAATAAAACAAAAGCAAACTTAAATTGTTATAAGACCAATTTGTTGCTATGCAAAGAGGAGGGATTGGTAAATTTGATAGAATGGGTAAAATGGTGAAGGACAGAGAATTTTCAGCAGTGAGTTTAATGTAGTACATATACATTTTGATTTTTTAAAAAATGACAAATGCCTGAATCCTTTATAATGCTACATGCAGTGTTACTTCAATTAAAAACAAATGCATTTTTAAATAAAATATGTTATGATGGAGCATGAGATGGTTTAAAGCCTAAAGCACCTACTTGCAAGCATGATCCTCCAAGTTTGATCCAAGAGTAATTATGACAGCTCTAGTGGCTGTGAAGTCCAGCACCATGAGTAATTTATAGCTCACATAACCAGGTAAGGGTCAGAACCACAAGTAAAGAATGTGACTCAACCAGATGTGTGAGTGCCATAAGCGTGAGCGTATCATTGCAACAACATCTGCAAAGGAAAGGGAAGAATGACGTATTATGAAAATTACATTCTCCTTTTTCCTTTTACTGTTTTGTGATATAACTTCTAGAACTTTTTAAATGATATATATGGCTAAGTGACTGAAATATTTCTAATGGATATCACTGCTCTAACTAATTTGAGTCCCTTTTTTCAATAATGTTCCTACATGCTTTTCTTTGGCGTCGAAAATCAGATGGGCCAGACACGTAATGCAATTTGGAGACAACCACTAGACTAGAGCCTTTACTGACAGGATTCCACAGGATGTCAAAAGAACACCTGGTTGTCCACCTACGAGATGGTCAGACTTCTTTGTCAAAACCCTGAACGAATGGTTTGAGGCTCTTTGTGTTCCTGGAGAGAGCAGACGCCATTGGGCTACACTAACACAGGACAGGGATGAATGGAGACATTACTGGCACCCGCTTGAGCAAATCAATGAGCAACGGGATGACATGTGATTCAAGTGAAGTGATACATACTTTTCTTGACATAGTATATTTTCTCGCTAGAGAAACATGACTTTTGCCACTTCATGTCTTTAATTTTATTTATTTATTTTTTAATTGAATCACTGTGAGACAGACCATTCCAAAGCTGTTCATGATTAGGTTTCAGTCATACAGTTTTCCATCACCCATCCCTCCACCAGTGCAGAGTTCCCAGCATTCCACTTCCTGTCTTTAAACTTGCATGTGTGCCACAACCAAATGTAAACAACCTGGAATCATCAAAACAACAAAGAAGAAGGGGAATGAATTAAAACACTTTCATTAATAGGTCCAGAAGATGGCTCAGAGCTTAGGAAACACACAGGACAAACAGAAGGTCATGAATTTGACCCTCAGTCACAAGGCAGTGTGAAAACACTGAACCAACTCACAGTCTGGGGTTTCCATTGAGAGGAAAAAAATGTTTAAAAAGTAATAAAAGGGGCTGGAGCGATTGAACAGCGGGTAGGGCGTTTGCCTTGCACTCGGCCGACCTGGGTTCGATTCTCAGCATCCCATATGGTCCCCTGAGAACCACTAGAAGTAATTCCTGAGTGCATGAACCAGGAGTAACCCCTGTGCATTACCGGGTGTGACCCAAAAAGCAAAAACATAGTAATAATAGTGCATAAGAAAGACCTGAGCATTTTCAGAGAATATGGGTTGGAGTCAATGGTCAACTGATAGAGAAAAACGATAATCCGACACAGAACAAGTAATTTGGATCAAGTACCCAGAAGAAAAACATAGATGAGGAACACAATTATAAAGAACAAGCAGTAAACTGAAGGAAAGTTGTATTTGAAGGAAAAGAGAGAGGTGTAGGGTGGCAGATGGCCTGGAGCAGGTATCGCAGAAGCTTGGAGAGTCGGTTGGCACAGGAAGGCTTAGAGCTGTGGAGCTCGAGGTGAAAGAGAACATAGGACTGGGATCATGATGTTTGAATTATTCTTCCCTTTGAATGACAAAAGAATGTTCTGCTAGAAATGCACAATGAATTTATGGGTCCTTAGCCCCTGGGGGGTGGTTTTCCTAGGAACATATAACCAAATTACTTGGAATTTCTTTTGCTTTCTAATTTTTCAAACACTGTGTTCATTTTCATTAAATTGGCCTTTATTCTTGTGAGTTATTCAGGCAATATCTGGGATGAAGCTTGCCACAACTAGAAAAAACAGTGACACTCAATTCTCCCTACGGATCGAATTAGAAGCCTCTGAGGGCTCATCATCACCCTGTCTGCTCAATTAACATGAACCGCTGTCTTTATGGTAGAGGATTATATGCTAAGTCTGGTTTGTCAAGCCACAGAAATTCTGTGAATCCTTGGGATGGAGGGGAATTTCCTAGTAAAAGGTTGAACAGTTCTGTTCCATGTAATAGTATTATAGTAAAGAAGTTTCAACAAAAGTAAACAGGTAAATAAAGAGGACAGAATTCCCTTTAGAAACCAGATCATGGGGTTAAGCAGTATGCTGTGAGAGGCTGTCAGCCTCAGGGGGGGAAAAATGATCTTAGAACAATCTGGACAGGAACACACAATAAGATTCTTTAGTTCTTGGCATAGAAATGAATGGATCTTTATCCCAAATGCAAAGCAGGCATTAAATCCAAGGACAATAAATAGTAAGAACAGCATTCCAGGAACAATCATGGCCTTTCTTTGTGTGCTCACAATGAAAACAGCCTCAGAGAGCTTCAGAAAAAGACACCAGGACTTCTTTTTCTCTCCTTAAGTAAACAAAATTAAAAGAGAACAAGCACTTTCTAAGGCAGTGGATTCCCACAATTTCTCACCACCCTGGTCCAACCCTAACCTCAATCCTAAGTAGGGCTCATCATTTCCGGTTTAAAGCAGCATGTCCTCATAGTGACCTTGAGGTTGAACTTGAAGCTATCTAGACACTCACTTTGAAAGCAAGGTTAGAAAATTCTCTAAAGCATAAAAAACTGCCTAAAACCCCTATACCTTGCTGTCTTTTCAGTTCTTTAAATAGCATATACATTTAAAAAAAATAATAATCATGTATGTTTAAAGCAAAAAGAGAAACTTGCCAGGAAAAGTGGGATGGTCAGTTGAGTTCACACAGAAGTGTATTGGGGCACTTTGAACTGCACTGGTGATGCATTTTTAAAAGGTAGTTTATTTTTTGATAGAAATATAAACTACCTTTTAAAATGGATTTGGCCTTCCAGTATCTGTAGGAATCTGATAGTGTTCTTTTAGCTCAGCTTTTAAATTCTCATGAAGAAGTTTCATGGTCAAAACTAACCTGAAAAATATTGGTGCTGCTCAGGATGGGCCCCAGAATGATCTATTCCCTGGTTTTCTACGTCCTGCCAAGCTGGCAGAATGCCATCTTCATAAAAAAAAAGTCTTATGTTTGTAGAGGCAAGCAGGCTCTTTGTGAAGTCACCTCTTGCCACTTCCCAGAAATCACTGCTGAGTCAGGGAATTGTAAATAGAATCTGCTCCTCATCACATGAGCCCCTCCTCCCCAAAACATCCCTCCTTGCATTTCATGGTTTACTTATTCCCACAAGGTCAAATCAAGGACATTTGGTCACATGCAGAGTTATGGAAACAACACACAGAGCTGGCTATGCAATAAACTCAGATATTAAAATTGCCTCAGATTCCGTGCAAGATTTCATGTAGTACTTCTTCCTCTTGACACAGAACCATTCTTTTCCCAGAGTAAGAAAAAATGTGAGCAGTCTTTTCACAGACTTCAATTCTGATTCGGTTCCATTACTATATTTTATCTGGACCTACCATTTGCTAAATATGAAGATCACCAAAAAATTTTGAAAGCTATTGTCTCTACAATATAGGAGAAAAAATAGGAAGCACACATATTCATGAAATATGCTACTGATTCATTCATCCAATCAACCATTCTTATTATGTATCTACTTGTGTCAGGACTAATCAAAACATAGGAAAAACAGCAAAAAGCTAAGATTAAGACTTACCTATTTATCTGTTAGTTTTTCTGCTTAGTCTGTTCTCCAAAATCTTGCAGTTTAACTGATGCAAACAGATTCACCAGTAAGCACAGCTCTATTGATTGGGAATGTGTCAGGGGCCAGTGGCAGCAAGAAATTCAAGGCAGAAATGACTGGATCTCCAATCCATGTTGAGGAAATTCATTACAGAAGAGGTGAGCAAATGGAGCTGAGATTAGGGCAAACTCCGTGGAGAAAAATTATGTGACCTTTAAAGAAGGTTTAAGATTTGGATAATTAAAGAGAAGAGATGAGACCATTTCAGGAAGACAGGGCCATCTAGATTATGAGCAGGCTCCTTTTCTGGAGAAGGGAAGTTAGTCACAGCTGGAGAGAATTACTATGTATGCTTATAGTTCTTTAACATGCAGTAAAGTATCCAGTGTCATGATGAAGCAATTGACAACAAAGCAATAATCAGTGAAAAGATGATTAAAATATAATGTAGACACATATATAACTCTTGCAACTCTGTTGCTTATTTGCTCTGTTATTCTGGGACAAGCTTATTTTGCCTCACTGATCTTCAGTCTGTAATCTCTGTCCACTAGACAGGATTTTGGGGAGGACTAAGTGAGTTATACATGAAACATTTTAAGACAATATCTGGAACATGGTATATGCTTGATTAGATATTAATATGAAGTATATAAAACTTATTTTGGATTATTATTAGTATTAATAATTAGAACTAATATGGATAGTGTTATTGAGTGCTTACTTTTCGCCAGGGAATGTACTGATTGCTTTTTCACTGTATCACTGTATCACTGTCATCCCGTTGCTCATCAATTTGCTTGAGCGGGCACCAGTAACATCTCCATCGTGAGGCTTGTTGTTACTGTTTTTGGCATATCGAATATGTCATGGGTAGCTTGCCAGGCTCTGCCTGTGCAGGCAAGATACTTTCTGTAGCTTACCGGGCTCTCTGAGAGGGGTGGAGGAATCAAATCCAGGTTGGCCCCATGCAAGGCAAACGCCTTCATTGCTGTGCTATCACTCTAGAATGCTTTTTGAGTTCTTAAAAATTCCATGTCCTCCCAAGCAATGACAAAGATATTTGTGGGTGGCAGAGGTACCCACAAATGAGATGGTTTGGGAAGATTTCTCCACCACACCATGGATGTTAATCATCTGTTGTTGCCTGTTCCTGATCAGGATCTAGATGTAGAGCTTGAGACCAGAATTGCAGCACATCTAAAATATTAAGGGAGCTCTTAGGCAAAAAGGAAGAGAAGGAAGAGGAGAAGGTATGGGTAGAACTAGATAAGAATATGGTCATGGGACCAGAGCAATAGTACAGTGGGTAAAGCTCTTGTTTAGCACACAGCAAGGTTCAATTTCCAGCACCCCATATGGCTTCCCAAATCCCACCAGGAGTCATCCCTGAACTCAGTCAGAAGTAAATCCTTAGTGCCAGTGGGTGTGATCAACAAAAACTAAACCAAACACACAGAAAAGAATGTAGTCTTGCCAAGGACATAGCTTTCTAACTGGAAGCCATCTAGTGGGAATTATATGAAGTTGATTGCTCCTTGAGGCAAGGGAGCTTCCTTTTGTACCAGTCATGTACATGGTGCATGGTACCTCTTGTACCAGGGGTGCCCTTGGGGTGGAAATAGTAGACTCAGAAACCTCCCTCCCTCTAATTAATGCAAGGAAATTGTCTGAAGAAAGAAGTAGCTGTATGTCACTAAATACCATGTCTCAGAAAAAGCTATCTGAACTGTGTATAACTAACCATGTCAAAACATAGTGTCTGAAAATAATCATTTATTTTTCTTGCAAATATACAATTTAAGCACAATTTGTACAGTTTGTCTCACATTACAAGGTTGCTTATATAGCTTGAAACCTGGAATTGATTTGAACTGGGGACTGAATCATCACCAATCTTGACAGTTGTTGTTAACTTCTCTCTTGTCTGATTGGCTTCCTTGGGTCTGGATTCAAGAAAACATAGAACCAGCCTAAAGTAAAATAAAAGCTAAAGTAAAAAGTAAAACCCAACAAAGTCTTCTGAACAGGAGCTGTTGACATAGTATACAGTATTTCCCTATTCTTGTCTTTACTGTCTTGACTGAATCCTCAATCAAAATTCTTGGTATAGATGCAAATCTCTACAGAATATGTCCAGGGGATCAGAACCATGAGGGAATTTGTACTGTGGAGAGGCCTCGAAAGCAGTTTTCAGAAGGATCAGGAGCTTCCCTTGGAAATTATCAGCCTACTTGGCCAGTGCTTCAATGCAAGAACCTGAGGCCTATGTGTTCCTCAAGCCCAACAGAGCTGGGAATTACCTGGACTCCCTCAGTGGTGGTGATCAGAGGTCACCAGGGCCACAATCAGAGATGCTTGGGAAACCATCTGGTCCCAACTTGGGTCACTAGATACAAGTTCTGTACCTTAGCCCTCAGCCTATCTTTCTAGCTTAGCACAAGAGAATGTATTGACCACTCTAGCACCCACCCACCTAAAATTCATTCTCTCTCAAAGTGTGCTTCCCTCTTTTTCTACAAACTGCATCTTGTCACCACATAGGAAATTTGGATATGTGAACCCACCATTTTGCTACCTGATAATTTGTTGTTTTATAAAGTTCTTTCGTTGCCCTTCATCTCCTTTTTTGATTGATTGAATCCTTGAACAGCCAAGGAACTGGACCTTTCTGGTTAAAATTTGGAAAGCTCTCAAGGATAGAGTTCTTATTTGGCAAATCAATTTTGCATATGGAACTTGTTGGATAAACTCCATGACAACAAGAGAGGTGTTTGCGCTGAGGATTATATCCTCTCATTCCTGATTTATAAATTGCTCTATTATTTTTTATAATAATAAGCATGCATGGGGCTGTGGGTAAGGCATTTGCCTTGCATGCAACCAACCTGAGTTCAATCCCTGGAACCCCGTATGGTCCCCATGAGTAATCCCTGAGTGCAGAGTTAGGAGTCAATCCTGAGCACCGCTGGTGTAGCCCAAACCTGCCTCTCCCCACCAAAAAATAATAATAAGTATGCATTCTTACAGGCAGGTTAAATGAAGTGCATTGATTTTGAAAAAGCATTATTGTGGATCGGAGAGATAGAGACCTGAAGAACTAGGGCTCCCCAAGTAGCTTATGTGAAGTGGGGAGAAGAGAGATGGCAGCCTCAGAGTCTACTATACTCCCTCAGTCATAAAGGAAAGTGCCTGGAAAAGTATAGAATTGATGAAAGTCAGCTATGAGCGCATTCACAGTACAGACATTATTTCTCACTAACCCCATGAAGCGGTTATCAAACCACATCCAAGCCCCATTTGTTCTGCCTGATATGGGAAGTAATGTTACTGTATTTCTTGGGAGCTATGAAATTCAGACTGAAGCTGAAAAGGAAAATCTTCAAAATTTTACCCAGTCTTTTACAGATCTGTTGCCTTTCTTCATAGACAAGAATTTCAAGAATAGACAAATAATGAAGTAAAAGAAGAATTTAAATGGTAATGAAAAAATGATCATTCATTTGGTCAGGGGTGTGGCCTCAAGTGGTACAGTACGAGGTTCAGGGATCAATCTCCTACCCCCAAACTCCACCCCATTCCCAGCACCACCAGGATATGATTCCTGAAACAACAAACTACAGTGATAACATCATCAACCACGAAAGATTATTCTACTCACACTGTTTCAAGAAGAAAATAACACATGTTAAGATGATGATTTTTTAAAATTTAAATACCCCTTTCCCTTCCTTTTTCTTTTCTTTGGCTTTAAAAATCATTTTTAAAAATAATTTTTTAAAATTTTATTTGAGGCATTGTGGTTTACACTGCTGCTAATGATAAGGTTTCCTGCATACATTCCAACACTACACCCTCTACCAGAGTGCCTGCTTCCCCTGCTGCTTCAGTGGCTATTCCTGGGGATGAACATATCATCATCATCATCATCATCATCATCATCATCATCATCATCATCATCTCATTGATCGTCAAATTTCTCAAGCGGTCTCAGTAACGTCTCCATTCATCCTAGCCCTGAGATTTTAGAATCCTCTCTTTGCTCGTCCTTCCCAATGGTGCCGCATTGGAGGCTCTATCAGGGTCAGGGGAATAAGACCCATCATTGTTATTGGTTTTGGCATATGAATACGTCATGGGGAGTTTGCCAGACTCTCCCATGTGGGCAGGAAACTCTCAGTAGCTTGCCAGGTTCTCCCAGAGAAAGAACTAGGCTTTAAGATAGGGGGTTGAACATATATACTTGTTTATGATATACAACTGTGGGTCACACACCTGGTTGTGTCACCTGCACATTCCACCTCAGTACTTGTTGGGTATGTCACCCTATAGTGCTCACACATGTGCTTCCTGAAGCCTGCACTTCTTGTACAGGTTTTCATTTTTGTGTTTTTTGTCCTAGTCTGGGATCAAGCACAGTTGAGTTGCAGTGTTCCCAGACACCTGGTTTGTAATGGGGAGCACATACTGTTACTGGGGATCCCAAACAGTAGAATCATAAGGATGCCACTTGCTTAATGAATGTGGGTGACAGCAAGGGTGAAACCAGCAACTTCACATCTCTAGCAGGCATCTTTGCCATTGAGCCTTCCATGCCCCAGAAGATGATTATCTAAAAAAATAAAGTCTTTTTTTTTGGTTCTTTTTCTGATTAGAAACTAATATATGCTATTTATTGTTTATTATCTATGTAAAACTCTCCATAATTTTAGCACTTCTTTTTATTAAAAACACTTTGAGGGGCTGGAGTGATAGCACAGGGGTAGGGTGTTTGCCTTGCATGTGGCCAACCCGGGTTTGATTCCCAGCATCACATATGATCCCCTGAGCACCCCCAGGGGTGATTCCTGAGTGCAGAGCCAGGAGTAATCACTGTGCATCGCCGGGTATGACCCAAAAGGCAAAAAAAAAAAAAAAAACCCCAAACCAAAAAAAACAAAACAAAACCATAAACCATTTTGAATTGGGAATGTGTTCAATGTTAAAAATGATCAAAGAATACAAACATATAGAGTAAAAAACGTTTTTTTCCCACCGGTCATCTGCCCAGTGTCAACCACTTTTCATAGCATAAATTTCTAGAACCATGTTGTTTATAAGCAAATACAAATATAAGTTTTTCTTTTTCTCTGATCTTTTCACAAAGGTAGCTTATTTTTCACATTCTCCTGCACATCTTGCTGATTTTACTTTATATATTAGAGTCATTTTTCATACCAGCCCCTAGATGTAGGTATATGTGATATGTGTAAGCTTATTCAAACTATTAGCAGAGGTTCCCAAAGTTACTTAGTCTACCAGCCATTTTCAGGGGGAAAAAATGTAAAACAGACAAAGGTAAAATCCCCACCCAAGGCTATCCTTGGAAATTGACTTTTTAAAAAGAAATAAACAAATAGTACCCCATTGTAGGATAAATTAGGTTTGTTTTTTCTCCTTGGCCCCAGGGAGCTTGGTTTGTTGATTACTCCCATCTCTGTGTTTATCTATAATCTCTCTCTTAGTGTTTTGCTCCCCCCAACTGGTTAATTACCTTTTGTTTCCTGTTCAGATTCTGTTCACTTGTAAATATTGTTTTTCTCTTCTCCTTAATGTCCTTTGCATAGTTAGTTACTTCAGAGCCTTTTGTATAGACACAGGAAGAGAGTTAAAAAGACATGTTTTTATAACCTGGGAGTTATTTGACTCCAGATAATATTACCTCTGGACATCTGTTCTCTCCACTTAAGCCTCAGTTGCCCTCATTTTCTAGATCCCCAAAGCAGGGTCCTGATGGAGGATTTGATGGACCCACAGCAAGCTCTGAATTGTGTGATATCCTGGCATCGAGATGGGCCTGGCCAAAGTGCCGTAATGCTTAACTCTAAGTTAAGAGCATGGTCATGGACAAATGCTGTCATGATCCAAAAAGTAATAGCTAGATTTGGACCCTGCTAAGGTTAGGAATGATTAATCTAGTCTGAGCTCTGTAGTCTGAGGTCTTTAGCGAGAGGTGCCCAGGAGAGCCTCCTTACAAGCCTAAGATGTATCTCTTACTGAGTCTATACAAAATAACAAATATTAGGAAGTAGAATAAAGATGTTATTCAAGTTAGGGGTCTAAGAAGAGAAGAAATGTCTCTTTTTTGGGGAGGGGGGGGTCACACCGGGTCATGCACAGGGGTTACTCTGCACTCAGGAATTACTCCTGTCCATGCTCAGGGGACCAAACGGGATGCTGGGAATCCATCCAGTGTTGGCCTTGCCTGCTGTGCTATCGCTCCAGGCTGAGGCGAAACACACCTAAGTGTTGTTTTGCCCTTGAGGGCTGCAGGTGGTCAGGAAGGCTTTAAATATGTTGATGTTTTGTGGGAAGAGGTTGAGAGAAGTGTGATTAAAAGAGAGGCTGAGTGAAGAGTTGGAGAGAAACTAGAGATCAAGGAGTTGGAGCGGGAGAAATTTAGCAAAGGGACCAGGAGGAAACAGGAATGAAGGGCAGTATGAGACTGAAATGGGGAGCTTAGAGTGACTGGAACAGGCACATGAGGAGAATGGAATAAACAGCAGTCTATCACCAACCAGCCTGGCCTCATTCTTCCTCCGTCCACCCATGGCAACAGCCGTTCTGGGTGGGAAAGCGGCTGGAGAGCACTGAACGCAGGGGGCGAGAGAGCAGCCCGGGAGCTTGGCACCCTTGAAGGCGAGCTCATGGGCACTTCCCACAGCCCATAATTACATCAGAGATTGGTACCACTTACACCATGGGTTGTGCCAACACCTCCAAGGGGCCAGTACCAGCCACTTGGAAGTACTGCCTTAGAACTTTGCTGGCATTTTAAAACTTGGATTGTTGAATATCTGGTTAGTTAAAATTGGTATTTGGTATTTGTGTAATTCAAGTTTACGTTCATCTTTGAACAATGGTGAGCATCATTTTGCATGTTCCAGACTCCTTTGCATTTCCTTTATTCCGATTTGCCTATTATTTTCCTTTACACATAGATCTATTTGACAGCTGGTCTTTTTTTTTTTTTTTTAATTTTCAGAAGCCTTTCTTTAGTGGAAGAAATTGTTTCCTTTTCGAAGCTCTACTTACTTCTAAAGCTCAATCTTGTTTAGATATTTGACTAATCAAACCCCCTTTCACATACTTTTTTTACAGAAACTTGGGAAAGGGGGGGAAATCAGCATTATTGCCCATCATCAATCTCAAAGTTGACTTAGCAGAAAGATTTTCTTGACCTAATTGTTTAAGGAGATGAGAATTTACCAGGGGAGAGGGGGTATGGAAGGGAACATTTTCTGAGCTCTTAGTATCTTCAATTTGCTCACATAATCCCTCTTATGGGGTGGAGTGATAGCACAACGGGTAGGGCATTTGCCTTGCACGTGGCCGACCTGGTTTTATTCCTTTGTGCCTCTCTGAGAGCCCGGCAAGCTACTGAGAATATTCCGCCTATACGGCAAAGCCTGGCAAGCTACCCGTGAAGTATTTGATATGCCAAAACCAATAACAACAAGCCTCATAATGGTTACTGGTGCCCGCTCGAGCAAATCGATGAGCAAGGAGATGACAGTGATGCAGTGAATTCCTCGTATAACTCATAATAGATCTCACAAACACTTTCTTTCCATTTGAAACTCAGTCAACTGAAAAACTCAGGCCAAATTGCAGGTAGTGTAGTAAGAGGTAGACCTGGGATTTCAACGTGGGTTTGTTCCTAAGTTCCTTCTTCTCTAAGTTCCTTCCCTTTCTGTAGGCACTGTTGCTTTCATACCACTGTGTTAAAAATGTGAAGTCGATATATTCTTGATGATGTATGATAATTGAAAATCAGCTATCAGAATCCAGAGGATAACCACCCAAATAACCTCGAAGAGGACTTAATTGTTGTTTTGAATATCGGTCGAGTTCCCTCACTCCCAGTCTTGGAATATTCACAGGTTTGATGCTGTTACATTCATCAGGAAGCAAAGCCCAGCTGGCTGTATGGAGTCAACTCTTGGTCGTTGGTCAATGTTTTCCAGGGGCGCCTGCTTCATGTTAAAATCCTGGCAGTATGCCTCACTCCACTGTATAAATTGCACTGGCCACAGCAAAGCTGACTAAATCCTCTTGATGCTTCTGCTAATTCCAAGGGCCCTGCAGGCTAGACAGGCTGAGAAACAGAAGAGGGCACACCCAGATGTGCAATTCAAAGGCTGGGAGCTGCTCTCATTTTTTCTAGCATGAGAAATATTTCATTGTCAAAATGTCAACATGCAAATAAAGGCAGGAATCATTTCAGGGCCAGGAGAGAAGGCCAGAACTAGCATTGGCAATAGTGATTCTCTAAGTGGTTCAAACTGTGCTTTAAGGGGAACTGAGATGACTAAGAAGGTTTCCAGGGGGCCCCGGCGAGGAATTAGAAAGAACCAAAGATGGGGGGGGGGCTATAGTTTCAGACTCCAAATTCACCCAGGTAAGCCCTAATCCTTTGTATTTTCTCACAAGATTTACTCGAAGAAAGGACTCCCAGATAAAACAAGTCTGAGAACTGGGAACTACTTTTGTTGGTTTGTTTGTTTGGGGGCTACACCTGGTGATGCTTAGGCTTACTCTTGACTCTGCTCAGGGATCACTCCTGGAGGGACTTGAGAGACCATGGTGGTGCCAGCGATTGAACCTAAGTCAGCCAAGTGCCAGGCAAAAGCCCTATCCACTGTACTATGTCTCCTTCAGCCTTAAGACCCACTTTTAAAAAATTGGAGTGGGAAACTGAGGCTCAGAAAATATCTGATGTGGTTAAATTACATAGGAAGTGAGTCACAGAACCATGATTGACAATTGAAAGATTAGAACTTCTCAGGCAAAGTTGTCTCTATCTCTAGACTCCCTTACCCTTTCTCCCTAACCCAGTTTCCCTGATTTCTTTCTTCTGGCCTCTTATTCTAATGAATTTGCTTCTGACTAGTACCAGATCCTCAGATGTAAATCAACTCACATTAGACTCTCAAAAAATGTCTTCCTTCCTTTTCCTTCCCTCCCTTCCTCTCTCCCTCCCTTCCTTCCTCCCTCTCTCCCTCCCTCCCTTCCTTCCTTCCTTCCTTCCTTCCTTCCTTCCTTCCTTCCTTCCTTCCTTCCTTCCTTCCTTCCTTCCTTCCTTCCTTCCTTCCTCCCTCCCTCCCTCCCTCCCTCCCTCCCTCCCTTCCTTCCTCCCTTCCTCCCTTCCTCCCTTCCTCCCTTCCTCCCTTCCTTCCTTCCTTCCTTCCTTCCTTCTTCCTCTTTCATTTTTGGGCCTGCCTGGCTGTGCTCAGGGCTTACTCCTGACTCTGAGCTAACGAACCACTTTCGATAGGCTCCGAGGACCATTTGAAATGCCATAAATCAAACCAGCTAGGTATAATGCATACCTTGGTGAGTCCTATTTAAGTCTAAAACAAAGGAAAAATATGCACACCAACATAAATTTATCAAATTTAAATTGGAGCTTGTCAGCAAAATGGATATTTGAGTGAAAGCCATAGAATTATAAAAACAAAACAAATCAAAACAAAAAGTACCTTATGTATACCGAAAGATCTGTGCTTTCAATTTATACACCATTATCAACCTCATACACTTACCTGGTAAACAGAGGTTGGAGGGTGGAGGTTACTAGTTGCCATGCAGATCAGGAAGCAAGGACTGATTAGAAGCCACTGTCTCGGGAGCCAGAGAGATAGTACAGTGGATAGTGCATTTGCCCTGAATGTGGTCAATCTAGACTGAATCCCGGCACTCCATATGATCCTCTGAGCCCACCAGGAATGATTTGAGAGCAGAGCCAGGAGTAAGCTCTGAGCACCAGTGGGTGTGACCCTTTTCCCCCTAAAAGAAAACTGTCCCAGAAGCACAAGACTACATGATCATGAAACATAACAGCCACCGGTTTTAATGTAACATTTTAATCTTTCCTATGCTCATGATAGTTACTTGAATTTTTATTATTTTATTAAATACATCTTGAGTGTGTGTGTGTGTGTGTGTGTGTGTTGAGCTTACTTCTGACTCTATATTAAGGAATCATTCCAAGGCTGGGTTCAGAGGACCATATGTGGTGCTAAGATCTAAACCAGGGTTGGCCATGTGCAAGACAAGTATTTTAATTTTTGAATTACCTCTTCAGCCCCCATGAAATGCATTTTTTATTTTAAAAATAAATAAAAATAAATAAATGAAGGAGTTTCTAGTATATACATCTATGCTTTGGAGTTATTTAAATATTTTACTCTCCATTAGTGAGTTTGGGGAAGGCTCCCTTAAATTTTGCACCTTTCACTCCTGACACTATTCCCAGCGTTCCTGTTTGTTCGTGCAGTCTGGTACCTTCTTCACACCACATGGTTTCCTAGCCTCCTATTCAGCCATTTTTAAAACCTGATATCTAATAGCTAGAATATGGGGCTGGAGCGATAGTACATTTACTTTGCATGCCGATGACCAGAGTTCGATTCCCAGCATCCCATATGGTTCCCCGAGCATCACCAGGAGTAATACCTAAGTTCATGAGCCAGGAGTAACCCCTGTGCAACGCTGGATGTAACCCAAAAATAAAAAAGAAAAAGCTAGAATATTTACCAACCATTATCTTACCTAATATACCCTTTAAAAATCCTGAAGACCCATATTTTTATCTTGTTCTTCTCAGCACTCCCATCCCACCACCGCCACACCACCGCCTCTCAGCTACAAATGGAGTTTTCTCAAACCATCATTTCATTTCTAAAGGGGCATACATCTTTGAGTGCTCAGGCAAATTTGGGGCAATCTGGGCTCTCTTTAGGACTGAATCAGATACGTATATTCCAGAAAACAATATGAAGGAGTTTTTAGTATGTATCATCTATGCTTTGGGGTTCCTAGTTTCATGTGTAACCCTAAGACTGTTTGTAATTCCTTCTTTCAACAGAAATAAAGCAGAATTGGGAGCTAATTTCATACAGACTTCTCAAGCACGTTCATTTCCCTCACAGCTGTTGTTTCTGAAATAGTTGACACCGACATGGAAATTGAATCCTGAGGGAGAATGTGGTATATGGAATGAGCAGACTGAGGTAATGATGGCAGAGAGGTTGTGTAACTGCCCCTGCTTTGTGAAACACTGATACAGGTGCAGAAATACTAGTTGAAGATGAGAAGGCGGCTTGTTCCTTCTCTCCGTCTGCAAGATCTCGGTAGTGGAGTTAGCAACATGCTTGGTCACTTGTTTGAGTAAACAAGTTTAGTCCAAAGTGTTGGTGGCAGTTGGTTGTGACTGGCCCTCACCTTTCTTGGCTACACCAGCCTTCTTGGTCCTGAGACAAATACTGCTGAAGCAGGCTCACCACTTGAGTTCCCTGATCTTCTTACACATTTCCCATTTTTCCACTTAAATGACTCTGCCCTTTGTGTTTATGTGATCCTCGTCTTGCTCATGTTCCTAAATCCAAGAAGTCCCTCGTGAATTCTATTTCTTTCCTTCTTATTCTCATTAAGGCTCACGGGGTTAGGCCACTGGGGGGACCATTTGGATACTCATATCTCAATCTTGCTACTTATTTGTTCCGTGGCTATAACCAGACACTGACATTGGATGGGCCTGTAAAATCTATAGTTGAAAGCAGCTTTTAAGTGTACGAATCAGACAGTGATAATCTGAAATTCTATTTCAATGTATTTATTAACATTTGAGCTATATATGCTGCATTACATTTTTAGTGTTTGCTAGAAGTTACGTTTAAGTATCTTTATGGTCAACTTTATACTTACTATTATGCTTTTTTATATAAAATCCTAAGACCCCTCTAATTTATGTGATAGTTTCAGTATATCTATTTCATACATAATAAAACCCATATGATAAGACCAAAACAAATTTTTGGTTTTTCTTTCTGTTTCTTCATATATCAGCTAATTTCAGATTACATTCCTCAGGGAGTATAAAAATATGTTATAGAAACTCTGGGTTCTGTTACATTCCTCTGATAGTATTGATTTTCTAAGTTAGTTGCTTGTCCCTGTATGACGCAGAGAACTGCCAGAGATTTAAGCAATGTTTAGACACAGGATTTTAGGCTGTTTCTCTTATTCTCTCCTTTTTAGGATTTTCTCTCCACTTCACAACAAATTTTGTTTCCTAGAATTCAGTGTATTTTGTTACTCAAAACAGTAAAATATCATTTCCACTGATTTTATTCATTCCTCCAGGCCTTAGAGGCTGTTTTCAGACTGTATCAGATCTATTTTGGTTTTTTTTTCAGTCTTATTAGGTGTTTATCAATTTTAATGACATTTTGTTACCAGTTTAATTTACCAATTGATTTTCCTTATTACTTTTCTGTTTTCAATTTTGTTGACTTTTGCTCTTAAATTTCCTGCTGCTTTTTTTTTTTTTTTGCTTAAATTGGATATTTTTCTTTTCTAGATTCTTGAGGTAAAAATCCTTCAAATTACTGATTTTGGAATATTTGTTCTTAAAAATAAAAATTTAATGCCGAGAATTTCTCTCTAGAAACTCTGTTTTGCGCTCTTTGGGGGAAAGAAAACAAAATTTTTTCTAATTCTTGGAAAATAATTTTCTTCCTTTTACCCACAGAATAAAAATGTACTCCTTTAATTTCTAAGTATTTGGAAATTTTTCTCTTATTTTTATTTTACTGGTTTATAGTTTAATTATATTATGCTTAGAGAATACACTTTTATGAATTAAAAGCAATTTTAATTTTGTATCTTATTAAGAGTAATAAGATAAATAAAACTTTTATCTTAATAAGAGAAAATAAACAAACACAAAGAATCAAATAGAAATAAAATTTCAATTCAAAAAGACATTTAAAAATGCAATTATTATTTTATTTGGGGGAGGAGAAAGAAAAAAGGCATCCCAGAGTATTAGGTAGATCAGATTAAATCATTTCAAAAGAAGACTTGAAATTCAGACCTGTTTAGAATAGAGCAAGGGTTATTATGCCACGTTTGCATCTAACTTGCTTCTGATTGTGCAGAGAGAAGTCTAACAGATAATGCTATCTAGAAGGCATTATTAAAAATGGAATCATGCTCCAACTATAGGTACTCTAAAACAGAGGAAACATAAGTAATTACTATTACATAAATTAGAAAACTTGATATAATATGCCTCTAGCTCGAAAACAGCAAACTACTAAAATTTATCCAAAATACACCAGATAAAATGAAGAGAACTAAAATATTTTCAACTGAAATGTAAGTTCAATTTTAGAAGAACCAAGTACATTTTAAAACTAAAAATATAAAGTGCATAAAATTTTTTAATTCTCTAAATTTAGAAAAGAGAAACAAGAAAAGAATCAGTAAAATTGAGGAAAAATAAAGAGGCAAAAAAAATAATAATAATTATTATTATTATTATTATTTTGCTTTTTTGGGTCATACCTGGTGATGCTCAGGGATCACTCCTGGCTCTGCACTAAGGAATTTCTCCTGGCGGTTTTTGGGGAACCATATGGGATGCTGGGAATTGAACCCGGGTCAGCCGAGTGCAAACGCCCTACTGGCTCCAGCCCCAAGAGGCACAAATACTATTCTTATCTCCCACTCTCTATGTTTTTTACTTACCTTTCTAGTTCCAAGAGAATGTCTTTTCTTTTATGGAAGTCTTAGTATTTCTTGGAGGGCTAATATAATGACAATACATTTTTTTAACTGTTGTTTGATAACATCTGTATTCTTTCAAATCTGAGTGGCGATTCATCTGTGTAGAGTATTCTTGGTTCCATTCAGTGTAATATACACACATTTCACTTCCTTCTGGCCCATAGAGTTTCTGTGAAGAAATTTGATGATCTATTGAGGATTCTCTAATAAATGAGTTTTTGCTCTTCTTTTACTTTTAAGTTTCTCTCCTTATCATTAATTTCTGACATTTTCTCTATGCGTGTGTAGAGCACCTCATTTGGGGCTTATTTTCTTTGGAACTCTGAATTTCCTGAATCTGAGTATTTAGCTCTTTTCTCAGCTCAACTATCATTTCTTCAAATTAGATTTTTGTGTGTTTGCTTGTTTGCTTGATTTGAGGCTACACTTGGCAATGCTCCAGGGTTCCTCCTGGCTCTGTATTCAGAAACTAGTCCTGAAAGTACTCAGAGGACCATATGGGATGTCAGGAATCAACCCCGAGTTGGACACATGCAAAGCAAGTACCCTACCCACTGTACCATCACTTCAGCCCCACAAATGAGAATTCTGTCCCTAACTTTGTTCTCTTGGAACTCATCTGATACAAACATTGTTCCTCTTGATGCTGTTCCATATAGTTCACATGTCATTTTTATTATTTTTAATTCTTTCTCCTTTTTGCTGGTCTTTTGGACGCTTTCCACTAGTTTAATCTTTAAGCTCACTAATTCCATTTTCAGCTTCTTCCAGTCTACAATTGTCAGTTTTCTTTCATTAGTTAAGCTATTGTGTTTTTCATATCTGTGGTCTCTTTGGACTGTCCTCAAATGTTCTCTCATACTTTCTTGGATTTGTTGAAATTCTCTTTCATTAACCTTCTCATTAGTACTGTTGCTTTCAACTTTTCTTCAGGTTGCTTGTATTAGTTCTTTCTGGGATGTTCTATCATTCCACATTGATGATCCAGTTCATTGATATGTTAATTGGGTGAGTTTCTGTGTCTCCATTATATTTGGTGCTCCATGAGGGTCTAGAGAGGGTGTGGGGACCAAGGTTTGAGCAGATCTGGGCAGAAATCAGGAAATTCAGTCAGACTCCTGGACCCAGTGATAAGTCCAAGCAAAAAAACACCAGAGTGGTGACCAGTAGTTTGTGGTCATGAGTACCTAGAACCAGATATAGCACAAGGTTGAGCCTACCTAAAGGTGATCTGTGTGTTTAGTCTGGAGTTCCTGCTCCCTGCCATAGTACTGAGTTGAAAAGACCTGAGAAGTAAACTGGAATTTGAGTACCCAGGAACACTTATGAGTCAAGTTCAAGTGGATGTTCAAGACCACAAGTATGTCAAGACAGTCAATGCCCATAACCATTAGGCTGTCTTGTTAGTGCAAATGTATGAAGTTCCTGGGAATCCACGCCAGGGAAGAGTTTAAGAAGAATCTGGAGATTCAGACCCAGTTGTTAAAAGTTTGTGCATACACCAAACACAGCCTGACAAGGAAGCACAGCCATTTGTATGACTCTTTGCTAACTATACTTTGAGACATTCCTATGGCACTTTCGGCATAGGAGTGTGTCTTGTTGATCAGCAGTCAGATGTGGACTGGCAGGGACTGGATCTATTTGTCTGCTAGGAGTCAGCGCTCTTGATAATTATCACTGTGGTCCCAACTAGCTCAGCTACTTGCTAAGAGTGGGAGGAACTCTCAGGTTTTGTACTTTTTTTCTGCTTCAGTGTCTGTCACTATGGAACACGAGATATAATATGGATGGTATTCATGGCACTGTTACCAGCAATGTGGAGAGAGGTCACCAAGATGGTTTGGGCCAGTGACACTAATGTCTGCTTGTTATACCCTAGTGTTTCTTACCTCCAATTCCACTGTGGTAAGTGCAGAATTGGGGTGCTGGATATTTGGAGCTCACCAGGGTGTGGATTCATGCCTTGGAGATCTCTTTCCAATTTCAGCTTGGTGCCCACAGTAGGTTTTCTTTTGGAAAGGGCACTTCTCTGTTTCCAGTCTGCTTGAATGTCTCCTTGTGTGAAAGCTATTTCACAGGCATTTCCGGTTGCCTCTGTGTAGATCAATGAAAGTTTTCATGCGGATTTGCTGTGATTTCAGGAGGAGATAAACACAAATGTTTCCTATCATGGCCCTACCCTCCTTTTCAGCCTCATTTCTGTTTTAGAAAAAGCATTTTTATGTGCCAAAGAAAACAAGATCCTTCAGAGATTTTCAGTCCTCCAGTGTTAAAATTGTTTTCTATTTCCTTTGTATCTCAATCGACTACCTAGCTCTATATTTATAACTCATCACTACTTGACAAAAAGAACAGTAATAAACCTAGCCTTATTAAGTTTCACTAAATATCTCACTTTATAAATGGTATATGACATTTTTTAAACTCAACTTCCAACCCTACCACTCACAGAGACATATATTTGACCATTAATATTGTGAGATTTAGCTTTCTTTTTTCATTTTTATTGACATAATGCCTCAGTTAATATTATATACATCGTAGGTTAAGATTATATAGATTTGTTTTAGGTGTACATCTGATTGATTTAGCAATTACCAGAGTTGAGGGGGGTAAGTAAACCATGTCAAAAGGAGTCAATTGTATGGTAAACTACAGATTGAACTCTTAGTGGTGAACTTAATAACCCCATTCTTCTGTGAATATATATTACATATTCTTTATAGAACTCGGTTTCTTTGTGGTAAATCCAAAGGAACAACCTAGAGTTGTGAAAAGTAAGATTGAATTTACAGTGTCTAGGAAAGTCACTTTCATTGACTTTTAAAGTGAGAAAAAAATGGCATTGTCCACTATTTTTAAGATGAAAAAGTAAAAACCCAGACAGGTTAATTTGTCCAAGGAACACAAAAGTTGGCAGTGAAATAATTTTTTTCTTCACTTCCTCTCCACTTCCTTTCAAATAAATTGGCTGCCCTAATCCTGACCCATAAGGTAGCTACTTAACAAATAATACCATACTCATAGTAATGTTCATTGCCATTGGCTCAGATCCTGCTTTATGCTAGGCATTGTCTATGGCTAAACTCATACAAATCTAACCCTGCAAGAGAGTTATTTTGAGTACCTGACTTACAAATTAAAACAAAAAGGAAAAAGAAAAGGTAGCCAACTCATTCAGTGGTTCACCTTCAGTATAAGCCAGATCTGGAATATGAAGCCAATCACAAGACCCATACTCTTTCCATTTATTCTTTGCACTTCAAAGTAATCTTTCCAATGAAGAAAAATAGTATGAACATACGACAGAATATTAGGAAAATTTACTCTGCACAGTCACTTAATGAGATGTATTGATTGGCCCACCTCCAGCCAAAAATAAAATAAAATTACCTGTTTCTGTTTTTCCAAATTGCCATCATTCTCAAGTAGTTCAACAGGCAATTCAGTGATGTGTCAATCCCTGATGGGTGAAGCAGAGGGAAGACATGGAAAGACAGCGTCCCTTCTCCACCCCCACAGTGCTGGGTAAGGTGGGTTCAGTATAACAAGTCCACCAAATGAATGCCAAAGGCACATGACTCCAACGCTGTTTTCAGGAGAAACATGCTGAACTGAGTCATTCGGGTGTAAACATGTGTTTCTTCTCAGTAGAGCAAGACTTCCTCCAGCAAGCTGTTGCAGAGCTATAAGCTCCACCAATCTGTCGGCTTGTGCGGGTTGACTCCCAACTGATGTATTTTGGTTGTTCTTGGCTCTCCAAGTAAATGACCATACGGGAGTGATTGCAGTCGTTTCCCCAACTTGGCAACCAAAGTTCCTGAGTGTTTACTGGACGTGTTGAGTCCTGACAGCTCCTTTCAGCTCTCAGGAGAAACAAAGGCAGAGAGGCAAAAAAGAAAACCATGTGATGGACAAAAGAAAATATAGCAACCCTGTGCAAATGATAGTGGCTAGCACACTTGCCTTGCATGTGACCAACCTGGGTTCAGTCCTGGGGCTGTATGTGATACTCTGAGCACTGCTAGGAGTGACCTTGAGTGCAGAATCAGGAGTAAGCCCTGAGCACCACTGGGTGTGCCCTCCTCCAAAATTAAACAAAATCCCTGAGGAAAGGTGAAGCCAGATGAAAGGTATTTAATGACACTGGAGAAAGCATGACAGGTGAGATTTATTTGGTTTTCCATGGTACATAACCCTCTGCTTATTGAAATGTTTGCTCAAAATGATGCTCTTCTCATAAACTCTTCCTTATCAAAGCATAGATAAATGCATCTGAGCAGCCATGGATACCTGCTCTCACTTCATTTCCTTATATTCCCTATTGATAATAGAGATGGAACTGGCGTAGCAACACAATGTTGAGCTACACGTGTGTGACACTCTTGTAGACCCCTGAAATAAGGAACCATTGGTCATAGTGGATCAAAAGGAGACTTTCAAATCAAAGCATGAATTTTAATATTGGGGCGAAATCCTAAACTTGTCCCTAGTAGTAACAGCCAAACTATGTAACTAGATGCCAGCAGACTTGGATTCTAAATATGAGACACGTTGATAGCCTCAGTTTCCAGAAATCTGGGCTTTGGGCTCTTGATACAAACAAGCAGTATGATACAAACAGCATGACACGATGAAAAGGGTTTCAAATAGGACTCTACAGGTCTACAGGAAGTTATTTAACCTCTCAAAGCTGACTCAATAAAAAGTTATTTTTCAGCAATTATTTTTGGAGCGTTTACTGGGTCTGGGAATGCAGTAACGAGAAAAACAGACCTAATCCTTGTTCTTGGGGACCTTACCTTTTAGATACACAAATTAATAGCAAGAAAACAAAAAAATATGTCAATGTGGGATGATGATGCGGGATAGTAAAAAACTTAGTGAAAAGGTTAAATAAATAGCACAGGATAAAGAAAGAGAATGGTTTTGCCATTTTAAATTGACCAGAGGCAAATTATATCAACTGGGCAGTTACTATGAGAAAGTTAAACGATCATTTATTTTCGCATTAACATCAAGAAACAAACATTGCATTTATTCATTTTTGGAATGTCGAAAAGGACCTCGTTCTATAAAAATTAAGGATGAAACTCCCAAGCTATGTTTTTGTTTCTGAATTGAGGCTCATCATATCAAAGGCTGCATTACTGCCAATTGTATTTTCTTTGGTTTCTTTCAATGATACTTTCTCAGTTTGGGATGTGTGTGCTTTATTTTTTTCCCCTCCCCTCTTTCGTCGAAACTTCGTCCCAGACAATAGGATTTTTAACAATTGTAAAAGCTTTGTAGGAATCTCAAGATTTGATGCCATGGAGCTTGAGTCTACAGTTCATCTTTGTTCCTCTGCATTTGGGATTAGCCACAGGTCTCGGGGCTGGAAGGCATGAGGAAAAATTTGTTTGTTTTGGAGAGACCTGTCCACCAGGTGGTAGGACCTTCTGTCCAGGAAGTGAGCACTTAATCAATAAGGCACTGGACTACCTTTGCTTGGAGGATAACAAAGAGTTCCACTGTGCAGTCACATCCTCCTGGGGAAAAAATGCCTGCAAGAGGCGAGACCAACTTCTACTCAGACCTGCCTTGGGTTCTAGGTTCCGGCTTAACTCTTTGAGAATATATGACCACATACTGATCCAGGGACACATACTGATGTGGTTTGGATAGGTTTCGGGGGGAGGCAACATGAGGCGGGGTGGTTGGGGTGGATTTAGAAGACAGAGAGGTGATACTTTGGCTCAAAGGTCACACTATATATTTTTCTACATCCTTATCAGGGCACGGCTTTATTGTAGATTGTATAGTGCTTGAACAACAAAAAAAAAATTGGTGACAGATCATTACTCATTGTGATAAATAATATCATGGAAATTACAAAATAAGAAAAATAGTTTAAATGTTCCTAGGTGTCCAGTCAAAGAAGCACTTTCCCATGCTTTCCCATGTCATTTGAATCTGTTTTTCCATTTATCTCACTTAAAATCGAATATGAAGTGAACTTTTCCCCGAATGGCTTGTGATAATCAGTCTCTGAGATGGCCCTCAGTCCTCACCTCCTACGATTGGGGCCCTGGATCAGTATGTGGTCAAGAGAATAGTGCATATATGACTGTAATTTCAGAGGCGGTGTCAGAAAAGTTTCTACAATTTCCATCTTGGCGGGCAGTTTGCCACGTCACAAGGATACTTGAGCAGCTCTTGCAGAGAGGCCCACATAAAGAGCAGCTGGGGAGAGTGGAGCCTGGCATGTAAGTAAGTGACCTGGAAGTGATTCCTCCTCCTGAAACTGACCTTCCAGTAACTGCTGCTCTAACTATTGCTAACTAACTACAGCTTCTGGAGAGACCCCAGAGAAGTCTATCCAGACTTCGAGAAGATCCCACTACCCAGAGAAGACACATGTAAATTCCTAAACCACATACTTGTGAGAGAGTAAATGATTATCGTTTTTGTTTTTGAGAAAAGAATTTATTGTCTTATTCAGAAATTCACTGATATCTGTGTAATTTGCTTTATCACTGTCCCTGTCCCTGTCACTGTCATCCCGTTGCTCATCGATTTGTTTGAGCGGGCACCAGTAACGTCTCCATTGTGAGACTTATTGTTACTGTTTTTGGCATATCCAATATGCCACAGGTAGCTTTCCAGGCTCTGCCGTGCAGGTGCGATACTCTCGGAGGCTTGCCAGGCTCTCCAAGAGGGGCAGAGGAATCAAACATGGATCAGCCGTGTGAAAAGCGAACGCCCTACTGCTGTGCATTAGGTCCAGGGATATAGTGCAGGGCTTAAGATGCTTGCCTCATACCATTCTGACTAATTCAAATTCCTGGCATTGCATACATTTCTTGAGCTCACCACTGGGAAACCCCTAACCACAGAAACAGGAAAATCAGGCATAAACCCCCAACCAAAATATACAAAGAAAGAAAATTACAACACAAACCTCATTCTGAGATGCCAGGATTGAATGGGAGAGAACGCAGTCAACTCATTCCACTCTGAAATCTCTTCAGATGGGGCACTAGATTCCAACAAACTCTTTACCGTCTTCCATAATACTCCATCAGTGATATGCAAAAATTATTACCAAAAATTGGACTTGAATTTTGAAGTAGTAATAAAGATCCAATGTTTGCCTTAAAGGTACTTTTCAGTATTCTAAAGAAAGAAGTCTTGGAAGCCTCTGAGCATGCTCTTATTGATGTACTGGGTTTTATGTGTCTTTATGGTATGCAGATGATTATACTAATAACTATTAGTGAAAGGTTTCATGAAAGGTCAGCATCAACTCCTGGGCTCTTCTGCTTGCTATGCACATAGTCTGTCCATCTCTTTGGGTTTCTCTCTACAGAGAAAGTCAGTGAGAAAGGAGATGAGTGCTAATGGTTACAAGTTGAACCAAGAGTTCCAAAAGAGAATGAAGGGATGGGACAGAGTCATATATACCAGCTGTCTCCTGCAGTTATCAAATTGACAGTAAGAATGCACAGATCTACTGTAGTGGCTGCAGGATATTAGCTTAGACCTCACTACACAAAGCCCAGCTACACAAACAGGGGCTTAAATCAGCTCCAAACTAGAAGCAAAGTGTTCCTAGACTTGAAGTTCAGTCTGAGCTTCCTAAATGTCTCTTGCTGAGAAGACAGAGGAGGTGATTTAGAAACTGGGAACATTCCCTGTCCCTGAGTTCTCACCACAGACACAAATTCTCCTGGCACATTTTGTTGGGACTGTTGTCACATGAACAACCTCAATTCATTCCCTTAGTTTTATCTGTGGCATCTCTTCCTACTATAGCCTTGCTCCTTAACAAATTACATTAGTCACTTAGAAATAAAATCAACCCACGGTGTAAAAAGGGCTAAAGAATAGCATGCCTCTTCTGAAGGAAATTGGTAAGCTAAAATAAGGCGCGCTCTCTCTCTCTCTAGAGCACTGTTGTCCCATTGTTCATCGATTTGCTCAAGCAGGCACCAGTAACATCTCCATTGTGAGACTTGTTACTGCTTTTGGCATATTGAATATGCCATGGGTAGCCTGCCAGGCTTTGCCGTACAAGCAGGATACTCTCAGTAGCTTGCCGGGCTCTCCGAGAGGGACAGAGGAATCGAACCCAGGTCGGCCGCGACGTGCAAGACAAATGCCCTACCTGCTGTGCTATCACTCCAGCCCATATATATATAGAGAGAATATATATATATATATATATATAGAGAGAGAGAGAGAGAGAAAGGAGTGATCCCTGAGATATATATGTATATATATATGTATATATATACATATATATACATATATATAAATGTTTTCTACAAATGTTAAGTTGGTTTTACCCCAGCCCCTGAAATAACTTAGGACTGCCTGGCAGAAATGGAGTCTAAGGGCTATTATCATCTTGTTTTTCTCATGATTTGTGCTGTAGGGAATCAAGCTCAGGTCCTCATATATGCAGAGAACATCTCTGAGTTACATCTTCAGCACAGAGGGCAATTTTCTATCTGCTCCCTGCACCATCTTGTATTTGTGTGTGTGTGTGTGTGTTTGTGGTGTTGAGTACCACACCTGGTGATGCTCATGGCTTACACCTGGTTCTGCACTCAAGGGATCACTCCTGGTGGACTCAGGGAAACACATGGGGTGCCAGGGACCAAATCCAGTTTGGCCACATACAGAGCAAATGTTGTATCTGCTGTACCTTCACTCCAGTTCCATCCATCCTGTATCTAAAGATTGATTCTGTGTGCTGTCTAGAATGGTATTGCCTTTTGAGAAACATTTTCCACTGGTGGAGAATTGTCATTGCCAAATGCTATTGATTTGAGGAGGAAAACAGCACTTGTGGCAAGATAAACAGTGGGAGAGAAACCTGCAGCTTGGGCTCTTGAAGATCCAGTCATGAGCCCAGTGGTTGATTCTGTGATATTTCTCAGACAGGATCGATTCCTCCCAAAGTTCTCCAACCTTTGTCCTAATGTACTTGGAAGCAGGAACTTAGGATCAGGGATAAAAAAAGTCTATGTCTCGGTTTTGGTTTTTTTTTTTTTTTTTTTGTTATTGATGATGGGTTTTTTGTTTGCTCTCTCTTCTCTCTCTCTCTCTCTCTCTCTCTCTCTCTCTCTCTCTGCCTGTCTATGTCTCTCTCTCTCTCTCTGGGGCAAAAAAAAGTCCATATCTCGTTTTGGGGTTTTTTGTTAGTGGTGGTGGTGGTGGTGGGTTTTTTGTTTGTTCTCTCTGTCTCTCTGTCTCTCTCTGTCTCTTTTTCCTCTCTCTCTCTCCCTCCACCCTCCCTTCCTCTCTCACTCTGTCTCTGCCTCGGTCTCTCTTTCTCTGTCTCTGTCTCTGTGTCTCTGTCTCTGTCTGTCTCTCTCTCTAGCTCGCTCGTATTTGCTTCTCTTACTTTAACCTCCAGAGGGCACTAATCTTCAAAAGACTAAACTGAAACACCAAGGCCAGCAGTTCACTCCATGGGAAGAGGAAAACCTAAGGAGTTGTTAATAATTGCTGAGAATAATTCATATTCTTGAAATTGAATCAGGGACATTACAGGTACTTATAAATGGGGTATCTTCCTCCAAATAATATAAGGCCCCAGGTTTCTGCTACTCATCACGTCTTCTTAGGGAGGATCCCTTTCTCCCCCAGACCATTGTCTCTGCATCTAGAAGACTACCTCTGGAAAAAAATAACCTGATATTTCATGATATGTTTAGCATTTATATAACTTCAGAAATGGAAAGAAATCAAGCAGCCTAGGAACCAGTCTAGAATGTTCAGAATCACCAAGAGGCGGTTGTGGCAAGTCAGAACTGTGCTAGCAAACAAGGATGAAGGCTTTTACAGATTGGTAAATCTGGTTTCACCTGGACACCCCAGCAGGGCCCACCTCTGCCTCTCACTAGCTGGATGACGTTGGACAAGTTATGCAATTCCACTCAGCATTACCCGGAAATGTCACTGATGATTAATGTTGGACTATTTGGGAATAAATTAATTCATTTGGAATAAAATAGTAAACTGAACCTGAGAACAAATTCCAAAAACACATTTTAAAAAAAATTAGGAAGTCTAATCTTTAGCATGCAAAAAATGAGCACTTTGCCTCATACCAAATATGTACTTTAGGGCAGATCCTTCTCCATGATCCTATTCTTTACCTTTAAAAATACCTCTAGGATGACCTGCATTCCTGCAAGCTTGACGACACAAGACTTGTCACATATATGCCTTCTTGACAAAACAAACAAAACCAGAATTTTTAAAAATTTATCTGCCATCCCCCAAACTACATTGAAGAGTAGAGGCCAAGTGACAGTAAGATAGCCACTTTATCTGGAGACCCCAGACTGCCCTTCATTTTTCACTCTGACCCCAGTGGAGTAGCGGGGGAAGGGCTGAAGTTGGTAGATCTCCGGAGGAGATCACTCACTGAGCACAAGAAACTTACCTAACAGGAAATAGTCCCTCACTCCCATCCAAGTACCTTGTTGTTTCAAGGATGATACCAAAGGCAAATTTCCCGATGAGCAGATCAAAGTCAGAAACAAATCTGTAGTAAATTTACTCTTATCTTCCAGATATTCCCTCAGAAGTCATTGAGTTGCTTCTGTGGAGCAGGCCCTATTCTAAATTCTGAGACCTCGGGGTCCTTGTCCTCAATGATCTTTTTCTCTACAGAGAGAGACACATAATAAACAAGCAGCGAGAACACAGTGGAATCAGCACCGTATGTTGGAGCCCAGTATCACATGTCTGG
Source organism: Sorex araneus (assembly GCF_027595985.1). Classification (NCBI taxonomy): domain Eukaryota; kingdom Metazoa; phylum Chordata; class Mammalia; order Eulipotyphla; family Soricidae; genus Sorex; species Sorex araneus. The sequence continues at coordinate 81,735,005 of NC_073305.1, forward strand.
GGCTGGAACTATGAGAGAAGGACATCTGGGCTGTATCGAGAGTGACCTACATCCTTCATCACTCATCATCCTTAGCTGCCAAAATGAGTGGTCTGAACTGAACTGCCTTTGCATTCTCTGTCCATGTGACTTCAGAGGCTCAACTTATTTGTAATTAGGGACTCAGGAAATTAAATCTAACCTGGGTCTGTAAACAGTGGAAATAGGCTTAAAAGTCTTTAAATGTGGTTTTAAACTTTATTCTTTGGTTTTCATGACAATATTGAAGCTTTAAAAAATCTGGCATTTTCTGAGCCATTCAGGCTTGTCTGAGACTATCCTAGTATTGTCACTGTCACTGTCATCCCGTTGCTCATCGATTTGCTCGAGCGAGCACCAGTATTGTCTCCATTGTGAGACTTGTTGTTACTGTTTTTGGCATATTGAATACACTACGGGGAGCTTGCCAGGCTCTGCCGTATGGGCGAGATACTCTCGGTAACTTGTTGGGCTCTCTGAGAGGGTGGAGGAATCAAACCCAGGTCAGTTGCATGCAAGACAAACACCCTACTGCTGTGCTATCTCTCCAGCCTCATCCTAGTATTAGCATTGAAAATCCCACCTGCTAAGAAACCCCTCGGTCCAGAAAATATAGAACAGTCGGTTATCTTAGAATACGCTGAATGGACAAAGCATGAAGGAATTGTACTATCCTGGAATGTAAACTCTGAATGAGTAAATTTGGTCAATCCACAAGGCCCAATTTATTTCCTAAATATGAATGTATGCATGTATGAATGTATGAAAGTATGTATTATTATTTGGGCCATATACCACACTGGGGGTTGAAGCATCAAGGTAAATGCCCTACCTGCAGTACTGTAGCTATGGTCCATCACTCCACCCTTCTGAGCCAACACCCCAGCTCCTAGGTAAGTTTCTTAATTCTTCTCTGTATTTGTTTCTGTTTCTGTAAAACTGATCCCTTCATCAAGTTTCCATTCTATACCTTTAGCATATGAAACACAACAATTCACTTGTATCACTTGTCATTTCATTGCTCATTGAGTGGGTGCCAGTAATGTCTTCATTTATCCCTGTTGCATGCTAGTGTAGCCCAATGGCGTCTGCTCGCTACAGGAACAGGAAGAGAATCAAACCATTTGTACAGGGTCTTAATGAAGAAGTCTGACCTCTCGTAGGTGGGCAGCCAGGAGTTCTTTTGATGTCCCATGGAATACAGTTGGTAATGGCTCTAGTCCAGTGGTCATCTCCAAATAGCATTATATGTCCAGCCAATCTGATTTTCAATGGCAAACGAGGCAGCGTCCCTGATCCTTGATCATCGACGGAGGTTGGAACTCTGGATTCCTTCTCTCACTTCAGTGAAATGTGATGCTCCAAGCATAGCAGTTTTGATTCCTCTTGGGAGACCCGAATAGCGTTCTCATCCTTTTTTTGTAGGGCCCAGGTCTCTGGGGCATATGTTAGTGCAGGAAGAACAGTGGAGTCAAAAGATGTGCCCAGAGATGGAGGTTCTTCGTCTTCTTAACTACTTCTTCGAAGCTCTTGAAGGCGTTCCATGCTGCTCTCTTCCTCCTCCGCAGCTCTAGTGCCAAATCGTTCATCATGTTGAGTTCTCGACCCAGATACACATAACTGCTGCATTCGGAGATGTTCGTTCCATTGAGAGCAAATGGAACATCAGGGACTAGTTTGTTTTTCATGAACATTGTTTTGGTGAGATTCAGCTGTAGTCCGACCTTTCTATACTCACGGTCGAAGTCGGCCAGCATTCGTGCTGCTTGGCTAATGTTTGGTGTCATTACAGCAATGTTATCAATAAAGCAGAGGTGGTATAGCTGCCGACTGTCTATCTTCATTCCCATTCCTTCCTATTCCAGCTGTTGCATGACATTCTCGAGGGTGGCACTGAAGAGTTTCAGTGAAATGGCATCACCCTGCTGAACCCCTCTTTTTACATCAATGATCACTTCTTTGTAGAATGGTGAGATCCTGGTGGTGAATCAGTAATACAGCTCACAGAGGATCCTGATGTACTGAGTTTGAATGTCCTGTTTGGCTAGGGCTTCGATGACTGCTTTTGTCTCAACAGAATCAAAGGCCTTTTTTAAATCGATGAACATTAGACAGAGCAGCATCTTGAACTCTTGCAAAACATCAATGAGCTTGGTCACCATGTGGATATGGTTGATCATGCTGAATTCTTTTCAAAACCCAGCTTTTTGCATGGTTGTCCATCAACTAGTGTTCTGCCAATCCTATTCAGGATGACTTGAGTGAACAACTTGTAGATGATGGACAACAGGCAGATTGGGTGATAGTTGCCGATGTCGTGGATATCTCCCTTCTTGTACAACAGAATAGTTCTGCTGGTTTTCCACTGGGACAGAATCTTGTATTCAGACAGATAGTGTGTGAAGAGCCGAGCTGATGTATTGAAGAGTACTGGTGGCAGATTTTGTCAGTGTGCAAAACACAACAATTACTCAATAAAAATTAATGTAAATATTAAAAGAACAAAACCTTAGTATTACTCTATATCTAAGGGACCAAGTAGCTAGACTACTAAGATAGTTTATGAAAACAGTTTTCCATGAAATCTTAGAAAAACATCACTTTAGATCACTTTAGGTGCTATTTTATTTTCATTGGTTCACATAGTCCTCATAATTGAGCTGAGTTCCTTCATGTGTCCTTCTAGTTTCACCCTTCACCTTCCTGGTATCCTCTTAGACTGGCCCTTTGTGTCTAATTCATTGAACTTCCTGGTTGTCTGAATCTCAGTTGGATTTGGTTCAACCAAGCTGGCTGCCTCTTTTAAGTGAAGTCAAAGCTCCTGTCAAGAGACCCTGTAGGTGGAGAGAATTTGAGGACCCTTTCCCTCCTCTAACTCCTTTAGGTTGTGACATATCAAGAGTTAAGCCTGTCACCGATTTCTATAAGCATCTTTTGGGGGTTCCCAATAGACTGACCATTGGTAAATCATCCTTTTGTTAACTCACAAAATCTAACCAACTGAATGTGTCTTTTGTTTCCTACAGGAACACTGACAGACACAAACATCAAGTCAATATCTAGTTCAGTCATTTCCAACCATCAGTCTGCGGACAATTCTAAACTGATCACATCAGAATCACCTAAGGTGTTGACACTATAACTTCTGGACCTCACACCTGGAAGGGGAATTCAGGAGTCTCGTGAGACCTTTTGGCACTAGGGTGGAGAGGGTTTCCCAAGCAGTGCTCTGAGGGCTATTGAGTCTATAACAACAGTAGTTCAGGGGCCCATATGATTCTGAGGATAGTACTCAGGGCCTCAACATGCAAGACATGTGCACTCCAATTCTTGCCGCTATCTCCCCAGCCTGCCCTCATTTTTTCTAACTAATTCCCTTGCTAGTTCTGTGGCACAACCAGATCTGGGAAGAGTTCACGCTGAGGCCTGTTACAGCTGGGCCCAATTTCCTCATCAGTGCTTTTTTAGTTCTTGCTTCACATTTCATCGTCTTCAATTTCATTTAGGTTTAAAAACAACAGCAACAAGAAAATATAGCCCATACAAAAACTATATAAGACTATAAAAGTCTTAAAAAACTATAAAACTATAAAAGTGATCACATTAGAGTAGGATTTTTTGCTTGTTTTTTTTTCAGGTCTAGAAATATTGCCTGGAATAGACTTAAATAGTTAAGTGAATATTGAATGAGTGATTTATTAAGACTATTTGAAAATTTCACAGGACTTAGATTAGCTCAAGTTTGTGACTTTAAGCAGAATATGACCTACGCTACATATTTGATTAAATCTCAACAATTAAAAGTAATCCTGATAGAGAAAGAAGAATTCATCAATGAAAGTGACTAAGTGTAATGTAGATACGTTTGCTAACTAGTGGCTTTGCTTGAATCTTTTTCTGTCTTTCAAGCCCTGATGTTTATGACACGGGACATATTACTTTCCTCAAGCCTGCACAATTACACATATTCAAAGTTCTGATGCCATTTTGAATCCAAAGGTGGCAACGTATTTTCAAACAGAGTGTTCAAAAAATGTTTCACACAAATATAAGCCGATAGTTGAAAAGATCTTTTCAAACCTCTAGCTGGTCTTCTCTAGTCCTCAGCTATTCCTCTCTTGCTTCTCCTTGTGCCTCCCATTTTCCTAATTTTTTTCAGTTGCTAACAGGTAAATCTGTCAGTTCACTTTTTTTCTGACAATATGCTTCAACAATATACCTACCTAACTGATCTCTTTTCATGCCAAGTCTAAATTGACTTCAATAAAGTTGGTTGGAATGTGTTCCAGAGTAAGAAACACACATCTCCAACTCTTGAAATTTATTATACTTCTCATTTCCTTTGTGAAAAGTATTTTTTATAAGTGACCAGTTTTCATCATTGTGAAAATTAACAGTTGGGTTCCTGGTGTTTGAAACTCATTGATTGTCTAGGGTCAAGTGATTTTAACAGAGTGACCTTCTCCTTTCATAATTGGGCCACTCATACTGATGCATTTCGTCAGACTTTTAATCTGCTTCATATACTACACTTAATCTTAGCCAAAAGGCCGAGAAACGATAATCTGCTTCTTATAGCTTTTCTATTATTTCTCTGTTGATAAGGGTTTGCTGTGGTCAGAGCAGGCTTGCTCCAAAGGTAAAATTCCAAACAAAGAACTATGCTGTCACTGGGGGCTTTTGAGCAATGCTCTGCTCTGAGTCCTGCAGAAGCTGATCCAGCAGAGAACTTCTCAATGTGTTATCATGAAATTAGAAATTCCTCAGAATGTGCAACATACTGATTATTCAACTGATGTCTAAAATTATTCAAATATTTGAGGAAAGAATAAGAACTGTGCAAAATTTAACTTAGACAATCCATCTGATGAAATATTGTATCTTGCTTTTCAAATAGTTTCTTTTTTCTTCTTTAATTGAATCACAGTGAGATGCACAGTTCTGAAGTTGTTTGTGCTTGGGTTTCAGTAAAATAATGTTCCAAAACCCATTCCTTCACCAGTGTATATTTTCCACCTCCAACCTCTCTGTCTCTCTCTGTCTCTCTCTGTCTCTATGTCTCTCTGTCTCTGTCTCTGTCTCCCCCGCATCAGAAAATTCCAGCTCTGGTTAAAGAAATCACTGATAGTGGATGAAGAAAGAATAGCGAGAATAATGACTGTGAAGGTTACTTGAAATGACTTCTGAGGTAGTTCTAGAATCAACAGGCCTCCTTATCTCTAAAATTAGCAAGACTTACTAAATTTACATGTACTCCTGCCTGAGGACAGGGGGTGGATGCTATGGGTTCTCAAATTTCCTTCTAACCTTCAGACTCAGCAATGTTTTCCCCACACCCTCCTCCTGTGCTTTAGACGTGTCTAAGGTATGTTGTCCATATTGTAGCTGGTTTATGTTGGAGAATTAGTTGTATTGCCAGAAGTAAATCCCTCTGCTATCTGGAAGAATAGGAACAGGGTTTTAAAATATAGTTTTATTTCTGATCTTTGAACCCTGAAATATCCAGGTTTAGTTAACTCAACATTAGTCTCTGAACAGCATCTGAAATGATCATTTTCATTATGTTCTGAAAAAGTACAAAATGTTAGGGAAATACATGCCAATACATGATTTATAAGACACCAAAATTCATATATATACAAAGAAATGTAATTATCCTGGGGCATCTTGGACTAAGATTGAGAAACACAGGTTCTAATCTTATCTCCTTTATCAGGAACCCTAAATGTCATTTAGCACATTGCTTCACCTTTCACTGTTTTACTTCCCTCTATGAAGGATCTGTTAGTCTCTGGTCTCTTGTCTATATCTCAAGAAATAAAGTTCAAGTCATGAAACACAAACTGTCACTTGGTGCCTAGACTTCGTCAAGTCAGATATTTGCTGTTCAAGAAAAAGTATTCTCCAATCACTAAAAAGGAGGACTCAATTACCTAACTAGGCCCTCTCTAAACTTAGTCATCATTTCACCCACCTCTCTGGGAGGAGTCCTCAAACAAATGATTCAAAACATTTTCATTCAAAAATATAATGAGCCTAACAATGCTTTCCTTTCATGTCACAACAGGAAAATCTGTATTGCCAGGGAGAAAGACTTCTTGTTACCTGCATGGGTTGGCAAAAGGTGCCCATTGCCAAAAAGGAAGTTTTTCTATGGTGCCACATTGGTTTGAAAAAGAGCAAATATATGCTCAGAGTAATCTTTGCTCTGAGCATATAGTTGGCTTTGTTTGGTTTAATTGCTGAGAAGTCAATCTAGCTGAAATTTCTGGCATTTAGCAATTTTTGTTGATTATAGTTCTCTGAATAAGTATCAGATGACAAAAGACAGCAGGGGAAACCCAGCTTTAAGACCAAAGAAATAAAAAACAAAACAAAACATTAAAAGAACCAACCTATAACTTCATGGTCTCAAACAGAATTGCTTCAGATGATTTGCTCATTTCAGGTACAGCAGGCATTGAAGATTCTATCTTGAAGTCCCAATTCAGATTTTGGGGTTTAAAGGATATTTCAGAATCACATAGTCTGATACTCTCACTCTGCAGTTAAAGAAATAGACTCAGAGTCTGATGTTTGTAAAGTGACTTACTAGATGTCTCAGAAATCAAGTCCGTCTAATAGTTTGGTTCTCCTCATGGCCAATTCAAGACTTTCCCAATTTTCCAGATGCCATTCAAGTTTTCTGGAATTAATGAATCAAAATCCAATAACACAGGCTTTAGTGTAGATCTACTGTGAGAAGGAGTGGAGGCGTTAGTATGTCTGTTTACAAGAATCCTTCCAAGGATACCTCAGAATCATTCTGCACCCACTGCAGACCTGCTTTTTCAGGAAGTCGTATTTGTCTTCTCTTGGAGGCCCCTTAGAACATTGAAACACGTTTGAGGAAAATGAAATGGCCATGCTTTAGATGGCAACCCAAATTTTCATTCCTCCAATGTCAACATGCCTGTCAGCCCTGGTATACTGGTTTCTAACACATTCCACTGGAGCCTTTGAGAGAGTGTTTGGCTTAACCACAGCCACCTTAGCTGACCCAGCAGAGGAAGCCAAGATAGGGTTATCTTTGTCCTCCCAAACACACCCCTGTGCACTGATGGTGCAAGAGAGAATTAGTAAAGAAGGAAAGCCAAGTGCAGGAGCCTCATGTTTCCCATTTCCTTTATATTGACTGTTGCCTCTTGCCCATGAGCCCCACCAAGCTTTAAATATCTCCTCCTTGTAGTTGACTTCCTCCTCAGATCCTCCTGAAAGTCCTCTCTCAAACTCTTCTTACCTTTAGCTATTGCTGATCTTTATATTTGGGTCAGCTATAGCTAACCTCATTCTCACAGCGGGCAGGGCTTTTGCCTTGCACGTGGCTGACCCGGGTTCGATTCATCCATCCCTCTTGGAGAGTCCGGCAAGCTACTGAGAGTATCCTACCCGCACAGCAGAGCCTGGCAAGCTACCCTTGGCATATTCAGTATGCCAAAAACAGTAACAAGTCTCACAATGGAGACGTTACTGGTGCCCGCTCGAGCAAATTGATGAACAACGGGAGGACAGTGATACGTGCTACCTCATTCTTACCAAGCCTAAAACTCAACTCATTCTTTCCCTTGAAAGATAGATCTGGGACAGGGTGGGGGTGAAGGGGAATGGGAGGGATACTGGGAACCTTGGTGGTGGAGAACAGGCACTGGTGGAAAGATGGGTACTCAATCATTGTATGACTGAAACGTAAGCACAAAAATTTGTAAGTCTGTAACTATACCTTATGGTGATTTATTAAAAACATGAAATCATGTGAAAAAAAAAAGAAAGATAGACTTTTCCATTCGAAAATTCTCACTAGTCTCCCAGTTATGCTTCTGAGTTACTTTTTGATGCAGCCTTTTCTTCCCACTCCCACTTGGCATACTATTTGGGACCCAAGTTTTATCAAGTCTTTCTTTGTGAATCTTGTTTTTATTGTCCACATCATAGGACTGGAGTACTACCAGAGAATAAATTACTACTCCTGGAACTTCTCACATCTACCTCCTCCCGATTCCATGCTACATGTTTATTGCATGAAACCACATATATGTCTTGTATAAGACATCCATTTTGTGCTGCTTTGTAATAGCTCTAACAAATAGATTCACTACCTTTTCCTCCTGATGAAACTCTAGTTCGTAAACCTATACATTTGGTTTAGACTTGGGGGGTTGGAGGCACATCCATTTGGTGCTCAAGGAGCCAAGCAGTGCTGGGTTCAAACCCTGTAGTGCTGTGGATCAAACCCTGGACCTCACACATGTAAGGTATCTGCTTTACCACGTGAGCTAGATCCCTAGTGCAGCTCCAACATTTTTATAGCACTATACCTGATACTTATCTCTTTCTCTCTTTGTCTAGAATGTACTCCAGCCCTCTCTCTATGAGATTTAGCAAACTCTTACTCATCTTATGAAATTTTGATTAAATAGCCCGTCTTCTGCAACTCGTGGAACATTCCCACCCCGATGGGTAGTTGATTTATACCTCCTCTGCCACCGCTGACTGGGATTCACACAACACACAGCACATAGAGGTACAATTATCTGCCTCTCTGATTTTGCTTTCAGACTGCTGTTATTGATGTTTGTTGCATGTTAGAGTCACCAAGGATGACTTTAAATGCTGATAGTCAGACCCTATCCCCAAGATTCTAGTGACCCGGGGAATGAGACATCAGCATCAGCGGTTACCAGGTCCTGTTTTGCTTTTGGGCCATCCGCAGTGGTGGTCAGGGATTATTCCTGGTGGTGTGTCCAGGAATCACTCCTGACAGGTTCGGGGAAATGTATGGGGTGCCAAGGATGGAACCCGTGTCATCCGCATGCAAGGCAAGTACTTTATAACCTATATTATTGCTCAGGTCCCTCATTTGATATTTTCATCTGGCCTTGTTAAAAAGTACCTAAAATACATCTTCTGAAAAATGCCATTGTTAGACTTAGAGGACTTAGAGGATTCTGCTGTTTCAAATCAGTGTGGGCTTAGAAACATATAAGCATGTTACTAGTGTTTTAAAACCAAAAAAAAAAAAAAACGCAAGAGCAGTTTATTTTAAATATCCACTTCTCTACCTTCTAATATGTAAAGCAATCTCTTTTCTCTGTCTAAACAGAGAACGTGGGAAAGTGTTCCATCAACCCGGACACTTCTACTCCCACTTCATGCTTTTTTCCCTCGAGGGAGTTCAGAAAGGAAATGCAAGGCTATATTTATGCTTGTAAAATGTTTTTAGCCAATCATCCCTCAATAAAAGTGGATCTGGGAAGATATTTTGGACCCCTAATTTCTCCTCTTATTCTTACTTACACCCCCTATTAGTCTGTTCTCAAATACTGTCCTCAAAAGCCTTTCTCTGAATAAACACTAAGATGAAAACAACTGATAAAGAGCCATTAGCTTTCTTCTTTTTTTTCTGGTGATTAAAAATTATTTCATGTTCCTTATACAAAGTTAAGAGTATACACAAAAAGCACATAGAGGAAAGTGGTGTATAATATCACCCCAAGGAACTAACAACTGTTAACGTTTGGATATGTGTTATATCATATTACATAGCCACATAAGGAAAATGTATTTAAGTGAGTGTGTGGGCAAGATAATAAAGCACATGCTGTCTCTACTGGGGAGAGCTGTCTCCAGACTTCCATATCGCATTAGATGGAAATGTTCTTGAAGATTTCAAAAAAGAGATGGAAGAGGGAGCTTACCATGCTCACTCACAGCTCTCACCACCATTGTTCTTACCTCAATGTGGCACCTCATCACCACCTCCATCTTAATCTCTGCCCAATTCTATTCCGATTCTTTTTCCCCTGAGACTAGCTCCTCATGCTACTCCATGTGTACTGTCTTAGGCAGAGCAATTCAGTTCACCTGTGACGGCTTTAAAGCTACAGTTTTCTAGGGCTGAAGCGATAGTCTAGTGGGGAGGGTGTGGCAGACCTGGGTTCAATCCCCAGCATCACAGAGGGTCCTCTGAGCACTTCCAGGAGTGATCTCTGAGTGCAGAGCAAGGAGTCAGCCCTGAGCACCATTGGGTGTGATTGAGAAAGCAAAACAAACAAATAAACAATTCCCACATCTCTATTCAAATTACGTGGAAAAAGGACCTTCTATTTGTGAGAATACATAAATGCATACATATATGTATGAATATTATCCATATTGTCCTATAAAGTTTAGACAAAAGACATTAATATGAAATGAAGAAGGAAGGATGGAGAGCGAAGAAGAAAGATTAAGATTTGGGTCAGAGAAGTAGTACAGCAGGTAAGGCACTTGCCCTGTATGCTGTGCCTACCTCAGTTTAATCCCCAGCGCTGTACATGGTCCCCAGAGTACCACCAGGGATGACTCCTAAGTAGAGAGCTAGAATTAGCTCATGTGCACCCCTGGATATGACCCAAAAACCATCATAACAGAGAAATGAAAGTTTTTAAGAGTTTTCAGACTTTTAACCTCTGCTCTATAATTAGAATAATTATTCTCTTTCTAACTAGAAACAAAATTAATACAAGTTAAAAAAAAATCACTGATGAGTAAGGCCTTGGTGTTGATGGGCCTTGGGGACTTCCTCTTAGTCCAGGGACTTTTCTTACTAGAGCACTGGCCTTCTTTCATACAGACTTCACCAGTGGCACACGTATGGGGGGGGGGGCAGATATTTGTAGAACATGCTGGTTTCACTGGATGAGAGCCATTTTAGAATCCTGCTCTGAAGTGATGAGGAAAGAATCCTGAAGGCCACTGCCCCACAGGGACCATTCTTTGGGCAGTTGATTGAAGAGATGGCCACACACTTATGCATCTGCTGGCAGTGAACCTACAAAGACATGAAGGTGTTAGAAGTAAAAACCCAGATGTGCTTTAGTCTCTGTACATTCCTAGGTCAGGACTGGAGCGATAGCACAGCAGGTAGGGTGTTTGCCTTGCATGCAGTCGACCCAGGTTTGATTCCTCTGTCCCTCTCGGAGAGCTCGGCAAGCTACAGAGAGTATCCCGCCCGAATGGCAGAGCCTGGCAAGCTCCCCGAGGTGTATTAGATATACCAAAAACAGCAACAACAAATCTCACAATGGAGTCATTACTGGTGCCCGCTCAAGCAAATTGATGAGCAATGGGAGGACAGTGCTCCAGTGCTACATTTCTAGGTCTTGATACAAAACTGCTAGTAAGAGGATAAAGACACATGGGGGAAAGAAAGGGTTCCAAGTGATATAGCACTGTAGCACTGTCCTCCCATTGTTCATCGATTTGCTCAAGCGGGCACCAGTAACATCTCCACGTGAGACTTGCTGTTACTGTTTTTGGTGTATTGAATACCCCACAGGTAGCTTGCCAGGCTCCGCCATGTGGGCGGGATACTCTCGGTAGCTTGCAGGGCTCTCTGAGAGGGACAGAGGAATCGAACCCAGGTCAGTCACATGTAAGGCAAAAGCCCTACCCACTGTGCTATCACTTCAGTCCATATATAAAACTATAAAAATTTAAAAAAGGAAAAGGAAAGAGAATGAGTGCTTTCTTGCCCCAAGCTGGCTGTTAACAACTTGATGCCAGCATCAAGTAGGAGCCCCCAAGTGGAACATGTTCCACATCAATGTGTTAAAGTAGATTAAAAAAAAAAAAACACCAGGAATTCTCAAACCACAGGCCACAGGCCACATTCAATTACAGTCAAGCATTGTCCACATGGCAAAATTATTGAGTAACAAATAGCAAAACTCAATAATTGTGATAGAGACTATACAGTTCTCAAAGCCTGAAATAATTACTATGTTTGTAGAAAAGCTATGCTGACCTCTCACCTAAAGAAATTCACTCTAGTTCCAGGAAGTCCACATTGAAAAATTCCTGGTGTGCTGTTTGTTCTGTTTCAGGTTGAAACTTTTTTTCTTGGTGGAAGGGAGAATTCCCACTCCTCCACTAAGAGCTGGTAACTTTATTTCAGAATTCAAGATTGTCCTCTAATGACAAAATACAAAGGCTAAGGAAGTAACAAGTTCTTACAAGAACTTAGAAATAAACTTCCTAAACATATTTTAGAAATCAATTTCCTCCAGTATTATTCACCCTCTATCACCATAACAAAGAACAGCTCTGGAGGGGAGAAGGCAGATGGAATAGAGTAGGGATCACTAAGAAAATGATGGCTGGAGGAACCAGTCCGGATAGGAGATGCATGCCGAAAGTAGATAATGGACCAAACATGATGACCTCTCAGTGTCTGTGTTGCAAGCCACAATGCCCAAAAGTAGAGAATGGGAAAGAGGGTGTATACCTGGGACATTGATGGTAGAAAACGTGCACTGGTGGAAGGATGGGTGATTGATCATTGTGAGATTGTAACCCAAACATAAAAGCTTGTAACTATCTGATGGTGATTCAATAAAATTTTAAAAAATTAAAAAAAAAGAAATGCTCTTTGCTAACCTTCTGTAGAAATCACAAAGGTTGAATTTTGGCACTAAGTAAGAAACATTACAAAAGAGTTAGGGAAAAAAGAGACTTACAAAACAATGTCTTCTATAAGGGATCTGTTCTGATAAAACAACATAATAGTTGGAAAAGTGATTTATCTCTGGAGTTAGACAAACATGAATTTGAGTTGTACCAGCTGCATAACCAGGAGCCAGTTAAAATACTTCTAAAAACCCTATTTAATCTAGGAATAGTAATAGTAAGCTCCCCGTGGCGTATTCAATATGCCAAAAACAGTAACAACAAGTCTCACACTGGAGACATTACTAGTGCCCGCTCAAGCAAGTAGATGAACAACAGGATGACAGTGCTACAGTGCTTCTCTTAGATTTGATATGAAAGTGGATTAAATGATATCTACAAAGAATTTAACACAAAAGCAACACACCAACTGTATTCCAGAAATGTTATCTGTTATTATTGTGAAGATTTTCTTCCAGTTGATTATACTAAGAGTGTTATTATCATGATATCCTTAAAAGTTAATGATGGGCTGGAAATTTTTAGGCATTTAATAAATGGCAGTAATAAAGATCTAGACTGTAGATTTCTTTGACTAATGGAGCATTTTAGAAACTTCTTTGACTAAAACCATGTGAAGAAAAATAATTTAAAATAAATCCACCATGTATACTTTTATGTGTGCTTATAACCAAAACATGTTTATAAATAATATATAACCTTCTTATCCACCACCATTTTCTACTTTGCCTTAACTGGTGTAAATTATACCTAGGTCAGTAATAACTTTATAGTCCAACAAAGAATTAAGACCCACAGTCTGGAAAGTACACACATGGAAGCATCAAACTAGAAGTCATGAAGCTTGAATGTCTATCGTGTGTAACACAACCTTTTGTTTAAAAAAAATACCTTATGAGTGCTATAACCCATTTCATTTTTACTTGCCTATGTTTCTACATCTTGTATCCATAATTATATCCTTTGAAGTCAAAATAGAGTTTTATGCTTTCTTAGAATCTTGCATAATTTTCTATCATAGTGGTGAAAACAAAAGAGCTTTCAAAAATTGTTTTTAGATACAATTGAATTTACATTTTTTTCAGAGAATTTAAAAACGTTCTGTCTTCCACAGGAAATTTTGTTACACAAATTATAGAAGATGATCAGATACTGAAATGATCTGTCTTTTGAGGTCTGTGCCTGGAAGTGAATAGAGATGAGACATGGATAAAAGCACATAAGAGAAACGGGCCTACTTGTTTCAATCTTCACTTGTCCCTCATGACTGCTCAGACACTGACTTACGATAGTCTGAGATTTTCTATTTTACCTGAATCCTTACCCTCTAAAAATAATCTTTTATGGTTTCTCTTTTATTTTCGGTTTGGGGGACACACTTGGCAGTACTCTGTGCTCAGGTATTACTCTTGGCAGTTTTCAGGGGGCATATGGTACCAAGAATTGAACTGGGTCACCAGCAAGCAAAACATTCACTCAGCCTATTGAGCCTACCCTCTGGCTTACAATACTCTTAATCTTTCTAAATTGTGATTCCATCACTGGCAGAAACACAGTTAACATGCCCCACTTTTCCATAGGTGACTTAATAAGAACTGCAAGACTGTCAAAATCCTCAGCAAAGACTTGAGAGCAAACTCAAGTGCAAATTCAGATCCAGGCCTCTCCATGTGCTCCGGAGCCACACCCATGTTTCAGTTCAACCAACAGTGGAAAGGCCTATGCCAAGTGTGACCCACTTCCAGAAGTTCAAATCTTGTGTCTTCCTTCCTCACTATTTCACACATTTTCTAATCTAGTCATGTAAGTTATTGTCTTCTACCTCAACTGGGATTTTTAAATAAACTGCACATGCACATCCAAGAAAACTACTTAAGTTCCAAGATTTTAATGCTTTGATTGAATTTGTTCAAATATCTTGTCTTACTTAAACATTAAGGAAAAAGAAGAAACCTCAAACTAGGTAATGGCATGTTTTAAATCATTCTTTCCTTCCATCCCTTTCTTTCCTTCCCTCTTTCCTTCCTTCCTTCCCTCCTTCACTCCTTCCCTCCCTCCTTCCCTCCTTCCCTCCTTTCCTCTTTCCTTCCCTCCCTCCCTCCCTTCCTTCCTTCCTTCCTTCCTTCCTTCCTTCCTTCCTTCCTTCCTTCCTTCCTTCCTTCCTTCCTTCCTCCCTCCCTCCCTCCCTCCCTCCCTCCTTCCTTCTTTCCTTCCTTCCTTCCTTCCTTCCTTCCTTCCTTCCTTCCTTCCTTCCCTCCCTCCCTCCCTCCTTCCTTCCTTCTTTCTCTCTTTCTCTTTCTTTCTTTCTTTCTTTCTTTCTTTCTTTCTTTCTTTCTTTCTTTCTTTCTTTCTTTCTTTCTTTCTTTCTTTCTTTCTTTCTTTCTTTCTTTCTTTCTTTCTTTCTTTCTTTCTTTCTTTCTTTCTTTCTTTCTTTCTTTCTTTCTTTCTTTCTCCCTTTTTTTCTCCCCTTCTTTCTCCCTTTCTTTCTCCTTTCATTCAATTTTCTGGATTTTCTAATCTTTCTTCAATAAATTATTAGGTAAGAGAGCTTATTATTGTTCTATACTTCTCCCTCTTAAAATTTCAATGAGCTTGTGTAGCATCATCTATGGGCTGAAGTGATAGCACCGTGGGTAGGGCATTTGCCTTGTACACGACTGACCCAGGTTCAATTTTTCTGCCCATCTCGGAGAGCCTGGCAAGCTACCGAGAGTATATCACCTGCATGGCAGAGCCTGGCAATCTACTTGTGGAGTGTTCGATATGCCAAAAACAGTTACAAGTCTCACATGGAGATGTTATGGGTGCCTGCTCAAGCAAATCAATGAGCAATGGGATGACAGTGATAGTGACAGCATCATCTATCAGTGCTGGTATGTTCATAGCTGAATATGTAGCAAAGCTAGGATTACAGGAAATTCTTATGTGAAGTAGTAATTAAGAGAAGGTATCCTAGGTTTGGACTCTTCATCCTTTTGCTATTTTGTAGTGGTGTGACAGTAGAAATTTGCGTTACTCTACCTAAGCCTCGGTTTTTGTATGAGGTAAATGAAGCTAATAATAGTATATTACTCACAGCCTCAGTGTGGGGATTACATAACATAATCATGACAAACACTTAGCATGCTCACTTATTCTAGGCTAGGATGTAATAAACATTTTCTGTTATTATTGTTGTTGTTGTTGTCATGGAGTCCTCCTCCAAAGCCAGAGCTTTGGATATTTCTGGAAGAAGTTTCTACATGAAGAACCTTCTGGAAATGGTGGATATGTGTAAAATATTTCTGGTGGTCATAATTTCACTAGTGTCTGCATATGTTCATACCTACCACTCAGGTTTCATCCACAAGGGCTTTAAAAAAGATACACCTAAATAAAACTCTTCCAAAAATTGGACTAACTTGCATGGATAGGATACCAACAGCATCAACTGTCATTAAATGCTAAACAATTCTATTACTAAGTGTGTCAAATGAATTTCTGATTCACTGTATCGCTGTCATCCTGTTGTTCATTGATTTACTCAAGTGGGCTCCAATAACACCTCCATTTATCCCAGCCCTGAGATTTTAGCAGCCTCTCCTTACTCATCCTTCCCAATGTGCTGTATTGGAGGCTCTTTCAGGGTCAGGGGAATGAGACTCATTATTGTTACTGTTTTTGGCATATCGAATATGCCACAGGGAGCTTGCCAGGCTCTGCCATTTGGGCAGGATACTCTTGGTAGCTTGCCGGGCTCTTTGAGAAGGAGAATTTCTGATTAAATACTAAACATGACGAAAAACAAACCAAAAAAACTTTTAAAAAGCAAAACAATCCCACTCCCCTCTTCCCTTGAAAACCCAAATACCGGAGTCCCTAATCCTGGGTGGAAAGTGGGATCCAGCTTCTGAACAGAGGCAAAACTTGACTTCCTCTCTCACCCACCAGAAATTTCTGTGGGCAGTCAATCCTATGACAGGAAGTTATGGGAAGAAACTCAGGATGATGTTGCCCAGTGAAATTCCCATAATGAAGCATCAAAAGCACCATATGTGGGCTGGGAGAAAACAGAAGTTCAGGTACAGACTAAGCATGCACCCAACTTGAATTCAATTCCTGGCCCCATGTGTCTCCCAAGCATCTTTAGGTGTGGCCCTAAAGGTTCTCTGAGCAACACAGGGGTAGCCCAGGCAATCCCAGGCACCACAGGGCCTGAACAGCATCACATCCTTGGGCTCTTTCACTGAACCATTGACTGAGTTGGTGGAAAATTGCCAAAAGAACCTCCTGAGACAGCTTGGGAGTAACCCCCTTTATTTATTATTATTTTTTTAATTTATTTTTTTATTGAATCACCATGTTGAAAGTTACAAAGCTTTAAGGCTTAAGTCTCAGTTACATAATGCTCGAACACCCATCCCTCCACCAGTGCTTGTATTCCACCACCAAGAACCACAGTAAACCTCCCACCCCACCCCGCTCTGCCCCCCGGTCCCCCACCCCATCTGTGTAGTTGGTAAGTTACAGTTTACTTTCTCTTTACCTTGATTACATACAACAACAACAACAACAAAAACCTCACTATTATTGTTTGGAGTTTCCTCCCCAGAGTCGGATCTGCTGGAAAGGAAGCATTTGATAATTTGTTTTCCACTGCTGCGATTGAGGAGATATGAGGTCATGTGGCCACAGTAGCGGCTGTGAAGTTCTAGATTTCTGTATTTTAGTATTTTAGTGACTAAGTCCAGACGGCTTTCTGCCAGAGGTTGCATCTTTGCTAGATCGTACCTCTCTGCTACTTTATATTCCACATATGAGTGCAATCTTTCTGTGTCTGTCTCTTTCTTTCTGACTCATTTCACTCAACATGATACTTTCCATGTTGATCCACTTACATGCAAATTTCATGACTTCATGCTTTCTAACCGCTGCATAGTATTCCATTGTGTAGATGTACCAAAGTGTTTTTAGCCAGTCATCTGTTCTTGGGCATTCGGTTTTTTTTCCAGATTCTGGTTATTGTAAACTGTGCTGCGATAAACATACAGGTGCAGATGTCATTTTGACTATATTTTTTTTGCTTCTCCAGGGTATATTCCCAGGAGTGATATTACTGGGTCAAATGGAAGCTCAATTTCTAATTTTTTGAGAATCGACCATATTGTTTTCCAGAAGGGCTGAACCAGTCGACATTCCCACCGGCAGTGTAGGAGGGTTCCTTTCTCCCCGCATCGACGCCAACAGCGGTTGTTTGTGTTCGTTGGGATGTGATCCAGTCTCTGTGGTGTGAGATGGTATCTCATAGTTGTTTTGATCTGCATCTCCCTGATGATTAGTGATGAAGAGCATTTTTTCATGTGCCTTTTAGCCATTCGTATTTCTTCCTTGATAAAGTTTCTGTTCATTTCTTCACCCCATTTTTTGATGGGGTTGGGTGTTTTCTTTTTGTAGAGGTCAACCAGTACTTTATATACCCTTGTTATTAATCCTTTATCGGATGGGTACTGGGTGAATATCCTTTCCCATTCTGTAGATTCCCTTTGAATTCTGATCACTGTGTCTTTTGCGGTGCAGAAGCTTTTTAGTTTAATATAGTCCCATTTGTTTATCTCTGTTTCTACTTGCTTACTTAGTTCCGTGTCATCTTTGAAGATACCTTTAGCTTCAATATCGTGAAGGGTTTTGCCAACCTTGTCTTCGATGTACCTTATGGATTGTGGCCCGGGAGTAACCCCCTTTAAAACAGACTTAGATGTGATGATTCTGCTCTCCAAACAGATTCCCCAAAGCCAAGGGACGCTCAGAGTTCACTAGCCCATCCTACTAGTCCCTGAAAAGCATGTTGTTAGTATTTAAGTAAAGTTCAGTGACTGTCCCTGAATATTTCCCACACCTCAGATTCTGGTCCCAGGAGCAGATAGATCATCCAAGGCAAGGGGAGGCAGATGGGACTGCAGCTCATGCTGCAGGATGATTTCCCCAAACTCTACAACTTTGACCATACATTCAGTCTCCTGTTGGATTTCGTCACTGTGGGAACACTTTGCAGAACCTTGGTTAAGTAGGAGAACTGGCTCCAGGTACACCAGGTCTTTCCAAAAGATAAACTTCCTGGACCTACCAGCATCTAGAGAACTGTTAGTATTCTGTCAGCTTCCGAGTCTGGCTGAATTATCTATCCTGTTTCCAGCTTGCTCAGTAGCTGGTGATTGGAAAATGTTCTACAACAGAGGTCTTCAACTTTGTCCACAGAACTAAGTGGACAAAGACTTACTTTGTCTTACTTACTTACTTTATGGCAACAAAGACTTAGTCTTCAACTAAGTCCACAAAATTGATGCCAGTCTGCAGATGTAAAAAGCTTCACCACTTATTCAATTCCTTGGTTATAACTTGCTTTCACTGGACTAGTATGCAGTATATGTGCCAGTCCATGGGTGTCAAGAGGTTGAACAGGACTGCTCTACAACTGGACTGCTCTAGGGAAAAAAATAGGATGTTCTGACTGCGATGCGTAAGGTAGATCACCCCCACCTTTAGATGTCCTTGATGGCATTTCTCAGTTTTTAAATGCCCTGGACTGTTCCATAGTTCTAAGAGGGAGCAATAAACTAAAGGGTGACCTCTGGCTACAATCTCAGTTCACAAATTTAGACTCGGAAAAGTTTTCACAATACAGATGTTGGAAACTGATCAGCTAAGCCTTTTCTGAAGAAATGGGGCTACAGACATATGTCATAATATTTCCTTGCATTTCCCAGTCTCCAACATTTTGGCTCTGAGCCCTGGAGACCCAGGAGGCTGAGAACAGCAAAACAAGATATTTGCCTCATGCTGAATTCCCATCTCCTACCACTTCCTGTCAATTTGCAGCTGTTCTCTATGCCAGAGTCACAAACCCAAAGTCACATTTCTCAAACAGACTAAGACTCTAGGGATTATGCAGGCCATCCCCCAGCCTCTAAGGCACTACACTTAACTCACAAAATTATACGAGTGGCTTTGTAAATTTGACTTCCTTAAAACATCTTTCTGCTAGGCTTTGTTACTCCATAAAAAACTCCAACAGTGTTTGGTTCACGTTTGTAAGAAATGTAATGAATGTTATTATAAGGGCTGTGTTGAATCTGTACAACAGTATGGGTAGTGTCATCATTTTAACTAACGTTAATCCTTCAAATCCATAAATATGAATGGGTTTTCATTTCTCATATTCTTTTTTATGTATTTATATTGTTTGTGATTTATAATTTTATTTGTATAAATTGTCCTTCTATTTTGTTAATCTAATTCCCAGCACTTTGTTTCTTTCAGACAAAATTCTAAAGAAGATTAAAAAGAATTCTGCTTTTTATTTCACTGTTTGCAAGGAAAAAGTCCAAATAGAAATTCATGTCATACTGTTTCAAATTATTTAAAATATTTGGGGAAATTATGTGACCAATATATTTCTTGAAAGAAGATTAAAATAAAGCAAAATATATTTTATCAATAACATAAAAAAAACAAAAACAGAAACATCTTTCTGCTGTTTCCAGGAGAAAGCTTAATAGATAATAGACTTGGACTTTCTGATGCTTCTGAAATCCTTCCCTGCTTCTCTCCTAGAAGCTGTATATTTATTTTTTCCCCTAGCAAAAGACTTTGATTGATAACACACAGACTATTACCACATATTACAGAAACCCCAGTTTTCTGATCACTCTTTGGGTTGCTCCAGGCCAATGCATGATAAACAAAATCTGGCTGCATCTCAGGACTAAGGGCTTCATGACACCTAAGGAACGATGAGATGAATTACAGTGACTCAATGGTTCTAAGCCCAGATGACTAAGGCATGGCCTCAGATAGAGTAAGCAACTCAAGAAGTTGAAGAATGTTGAAGGTATGGCAACGATGAGAGGCAAATTCATGAGTTCCTTTGACATAGAGTCATTGTAGAGGTCATCTAGATATTCATTCTGAATTCATAAAGGATCAGGCTCTTTGGGGAAATGAGGCATTTGGAAAATTTGAGGTGGGGCAGATAGCTTTGTTATGGAAAAGAGCATTTGTCATAAGAGGTCTCTAGAATAGGAATAAAATACTACAAAAAGCGCTAAATTTTGGGACTGTAGCCCTTGAACATCACTAGGTATGGTCAAACAAAAGAACAAACAAAAAGTCCAGAAAATGTTTAAAATGTCATGAATAAAATAGTGACCTTCATTTACAGTATCATCTAAAAGTAAAAAGAAAATTTCAAGGAGATTAGAGAGGAACAAATGGTGTTCCCTCTACCCAAGTCATCTCTAGTAATCATATTTGTGAATGTCATTTTTCAGTTCTCATCTCACCAAAAGCCTTGTCTTTTTAAGCACTATAGCTCAGTTTCATCAAGATTTTCTCATGAAAAATTGTTTCCAAAGCCCTCAACACTCACTGTCTTTTGAATATATTTTAGATTGTCAGTGTCTCTCTGAAAATGTAGCATCTGGAATTGTGTAAAAGTCATTAAATGGAGGCATATATCTAAATAATAACAAGAGGAGTACTACCCACTCTTTCCTGGACACATTTCCCCTTTAATGCAATCTACTGCCACATTGGACTTTTAGCAGCCATGTGGCAGTTACAACTGATTAGCATTGCCTAAGGTTAAGTTCATTTTAGTTTGTGTTTTTTAAAAAAATATGTTTTTATATCTATTTAGTTGCTTGCATGGGTTGTTTCCTAACTAAAGGCAAAATTTTCTCATACTAAATAATGCTGGATTTAGATTCCTGCCAATCTAACACATTGATCCTACTTTGAATCTAGATTCTTATTTTTATTTTAACTGTATTACTTAACTTTGTGCACTTCCCAGCTTTGAGCCATCCCCAAATTAATAGACAGGTCACTTAAAATTTCTCTTAAGTGTTAACAAAATTGGACTGGAGCAATAGAACAGCGGGTAGGGCATTTGCCTTGCACACAGCCAACCCGGGTTTGATTCTTCTGTCCCTACTGGAGACCCAGGCAAGCTACTGAGGGTATCCTGCCCACACGGCTGAGCCTGGCAAGCTCCTCGTGGTGTATTCGATATGCCAAAAACAGTAACAGCAAGTCTCACAATGGAGACGTTACTGGTGCCCACTTGAGCAAATTGATGAACAACAGGAGAACAGTGCTACAACAGGGCAGTGCTACAGTTAATGAAATGATTAAACTGGGGGAGTGGAATAAATCAAACCACTAATTCAAGGTGAATCAATGGTTTGATTTAAGGTAAATCAGTGATAAACACTCATTTAAGGTAAATCAAACCACTGCAGCATATTAATTTGTTCTTCAACTGAGTTATTTAGTATAATATTGTTAATGGATGTCTGATTTATTTAGAACAAGTCTTTCATTATATAATAGAAATTTGGTAAACTATTAAAATACTTTTGAAGAACTTCAATATAGTGAATAAATATATAAATAGATGACTATTATAATCAAAAGTATGTCTATGTTATTAAATTGGAATAAAAATAATAAATCATTCAACATGAAGATCCTATTTGGGTTAATGACATAACTTTCTAGCTCTAGATCAAAGACTAAGGCTAAAGGAAGAGTTGAAAATCAATAAAATTGATGTTGACAGAAAATAGCAAGGGTCACTATTCAAACCTCAGCAGTTTAGTGACATCACAATTACTTAATGACATTGCTTCATATTTTATGACTGCATAGGCATGTGAATCACTCTGAGACTTGACATTAATAGAGTGATAAAAAGAGGTCATTTTAAAGGTCCTTTTCCTCTATTACAATGATGTTTCCCATTGAACATAAGCTAAGGGATGCAGGTAATTGAGTCCCATATTTAGCATGATTATTAAGGGATAGATGGAAACCTTTGCCAATATGTTGACATTTACCTAAAAACTTGTGAGTTGAATTGTTTCTTCTTAATTACAGTTACATGGAGAATAACCATAGTTGCTCACAGGAAAAAAAACAAAAAAACTCTACCCTAACCTCGTCTTTGAGGTTCCACAAAAGAAAGTACTGAACTTGTTTGCTGTCACAAGGTCTGATTTGCTGAGTTTGATGTGGATTCCAGTTTTGCTCTGAACAGTCAGGCCAGTGTATTATGGGAAGTTCTCTTTCCTCTTTCTGTCAGGCTATCAGAGGTCACATACTCTAGGAAGAGCAGTGACGACATTAGAAAAAATGACAGAACAAAGGGATGGGATTGGGTGGGGAACCCACTATATGCAATGACTTTTCTTCTCCTTCCTTGGGGTCCCAGCTTGAGTGTGGCAGGACTGCTATGGTTCATACACAGAAACCTCACACTAGGATGACTAACCATCCCAGCTTGCCCGAGCCTAAGAGTTGACTAGGACAGGAAACTTCCCTACTACACTGGTCAGTCAGCCTCATATAGGGCATCCCCCAAGCTCATTGAAAAACCTTATAATCATCCAGGAAATGTTAACTATTATGGGAAACTGAAAAAAAAAATGAACAAAAACTCTGTCCGTTGTTTACTACAGCAAAAGGTATAGACTTTGACCCATTTCTGTGTAGTGCTGAGGATACACAGCCGATGAGCCATAATGCAGGGAGCTATATTTGGGGCCCATGCCCAGGGTTAGTTTAGTCAAATATCAAGTGATATGCAGAATTGTTATTCCTTTTCTTCTTACTTACTTATAAACTGGAAATGAGGGGAGGGCCTTCCTCAAATATTTTTTGTAAGAATGAAGTGAGTTACAATGTAACATGCTTTGTAAAGCATGACCATGATCTACATAAACATCTGTTATCTTGTTTACCTTTAGAAAACAGCTGTTCATGTCACACTTTTGCTTGAAACACTCTGTGTATGGTTTGTTTTTCTCAATTTCAAGCTCTGTGCTTAACTAATTGTTCTTCATTGGTGGATTAGACCATGCTCTGGCAGACACCGTTCACAGTTTAGTGAATGAGAAATAAACCAGCAGTAGCACCACAATGGGTATTAGGATTTAAGTTATAAGTGCTATAGGACACCATAAAATGAGAAATAGCTATCTTTAGAGTTAAGGATGTGACACACAGACTGACATTTGAAGGAGAAGAAATTGGCCAGGAAAAAATAGAAGGGAAAATGGTGGAGAATTTCTAGGAACAGAAATAGATAACATGTTCAAATTTCTTTTAAGTCTGGAGGAAAAAGGTTGTTAAAACCTTAAAACCTTGGACGTTCTGCTAAGTAACCTAAGGCAATGGCCAAAACTAAAATGAACTCCTTTCTTCCCGTTAGGAACAGGTTTCTGATCTCCCCTGGGCTTTGGTGAGCACATAATCTATCCAACGTCATACAGGTAGCAAGTGATGAAGGAAGGATGTGAATCCAATAGGATATCTCCATAGCCTATTTCACAGCTGCCTCATGACTCCACACAAGATTGAAGTCTTAGGTGAAGTCCTTCAGTAATATTGTGAATCCTTGATAATTACAAAAAAGTTTAAGTTTAATCATCATGGGGTAAGTTCTCTGCCATCTTAAAAGAACACAGAAGAAATATACCTTGCAAGACCAGAGACATAACACAGAGGTTGAGGCTCTTATCCTCTGCATTGCACATGACTGACTCCAGTTCAATTCCAGGCACCACATATGGTCTTGCAAGCACTACCAGGAATGATCCCTGAGCTGAGAGCCAGAAGTAAGACCTGAGGGCCCAGGCATATCTCAGTAGTACAGATCCTGTTTTGCTTGCATGAGGCAAGAATTCAATTCCTGGCACAGCTGACATGCCTGAGTAACAATCTCAGTAACGCTGCTATCTGGGATCCCTAATATCACAACAAAAGACTCAACCTCTAGCATAATACAAGCACACATTTGTAAGCATCACAACTTAAGTGTGTGACTCCCCAGCCAAGTATATTACAACCCCTGACTATCCCTGAAACAACAAGAAGAAGAAAGGGAAAAACATTTAAGTATTTGAAATATTTAAATGTCTTCAAGTGAATTAATAGATATTTTAAATGATTGCAGAATTAATATTCAATAAATGAAAAGGATCAAAATAACCCACTTCAACAAAATCCCTTTTAGGTTCACAACATTTTGAAAAAATATTATAGTGAAGGCAATGTATTTACAATGGTTTTGATATTTATAGCATTGGTATATATTGTTGCTTACCACCAAAGTGCCCAGAACTCCTCAACCGAGCCTCTGATCAACAATTTTAAGGTTGTACACGGAGCTCCCAAATGTAAAAGTCTGATCATTTGCTGTTCCTATACTTTAAATTTTCATTCATAATTTTGCTCTTTATCCAAATTTGCACTGGCCATAAACTCCTGGGTCATGTTTTCTTTCACTTTAATCTGGAACACTCTCAGGTCACATTAAAGAAGATAGGAAGCCAACGCTCGTGTGCAGTGTGCCCTGGCATTCTGTGAGGCCTCCCTACAACACTGAATCTGCTGGCACTGCTTTTAATTTGCCCTTTAATTACAGCCTGAAGTTCGAGTTTGCCAGCTGATTTCATTTAGCAGGAGCTTGTTGACAAATTCAAATGAACAGACTTCATAAGAAAGATTCATGGAGATTGCCTCATATTGAGATCTCTTTCCTCCGGTTAAGTTATTTATTTGACTCCAGGGGCATGCTGATTTCACTTTGGGCCTTATTTGAGGACACAAAATATGAGATACCCTTGAGTGAGTCTTTCCAGGACTAGGCATAGTCATATGGGCTTTACATGTGTGACTTCATTTGCTTAGACAATCAACTCTCTTGGGGTGGTTTTGGAAACTAAATGACTTAGAAACAGAAAGTTTTCAGCAAGAAGGACATTTTCAGGAATGCGTTGTTATTATTATAGCCTCTAGATTACCCTGTGAGTTACTTGTTATCAGACCCATTTTACAGATGAGAAAATAAACACAAGGCAATTCTTCCAAGTACTCTGTGTCTGTTTCCAAGATAGGTTTAGAGCCAAAAACAAATCACTGTTTCGATGCCATGCTCTTACATGCTGTACTTACAACTTACATTTACTAGAAATTTATGAGAGCACCACCTTAGGTGCTTACACCCGCACGGCCTCTTATAGCCTAGTTCTCCCTCTCGGAGAACCTGGCAAGGTACTGAGAGCATCCTGCCCACACGGCAGAGCTGGCAAGCTCTCCACAGCGTATTTGGTATGCCAAATACAGTAACAATGATCGGTCTCTCACAAACCATAAGGTACATTGAAGACAAGGTCGGCGAAACCCTCCACGATATTGAAGATAAAGGTATCTTCAAAGGTGGCACGGAACTAAGCAATCTAGTAAAAACAGAGATCAACAAATGGGACTACATTAAACTAAAAAGCTTCTGCACCGCAAGAGATACAGTGACCAGAATCCAAAGACTATCCACAGAATGGGAAAGGATATTTACACAATACCCATCAGATAAGGGGTTGATATCAATGGTATATAAAGCACTGGTTGAACTCTACAAGAAGAAAACATCCAACCCCATCAAAAAATGGGGCGAAGAAATGAACAGAAACTTTACCAAGGAAGAAATACGAATGGCCAAAAGGCACATGAAAAAGTGCTCTGCATCACTAATCATCAGAGAGATGCAGAACAAAACAACCATGAGATACCACCTCACACCACAGAGACTAGCACACATCCAAAAGAACAAAAGCAACCGCTGTTGGAGAGGATGTGGGGAGAAAGGGACCCTTCTTCACTGCTGGTGGGAATGCCGACTGGTTCAGCCCTTCTGGAAAATAATTTGGACGATTCTCAAAAAATTAGATATTGAATTCCCATTTGACCCAGCAATACCACTGCTGGGAATATATCCCAGAGAGGCAAAAAAGTACAATCGAAACAACATCTGCACATGTATGTTCATCGCAGCACTGTTTACAATAGCCAGAATCTGGAAAAAAACCCGAATGCCCCAGAACGGATGACTGGTTGAGGAAACTTTGGTACATCTATACAATGGAATACTATGCAGCTGTTAGAAAAAAGGAGGTCAAGAATTTTGTAGTTAAGTGGATGGGCATGAAAAGTTTCATGCTGAGTGAAATGAGTCAGAAAGAGAGAGACAGACATAGAAAGATTGCACTCATCTATGGTATATAGAATAACAGAGTGGGAGACTATCACCCAAGAACTGTAGAAATAAGTACCAGGAGGTTGACTCCATGGCTTCGAGGCTGGCCTCACGTTCCGGGGAAAGGTCAACTCAGAGAAGCGATCACCAACTACATTGTAGTCGAAGGCCATGTGGGGGGAGGGAGTTGCGGGCTGAATGAGGGCTAGAGACTGAGCACAGCGGCCACTCAACACCTTTATTGCAAACCACAACAGCTAATTAGAGAGAGAGAACAGAAGGGAATGCCCTGCCACAGTGGCAGGGTGGGGTGGGGGGAGATGGGATTGGGGAGGGTGGGAGGGACGCCGGGTTTACGGGTGGTGGAGAATGGGCACTGGTGAAGGGATGGGTTCCCGAACTTTGTATGAGGGAAGTATAAGCACAAAAGTGTATAAATCTGTAACTGTACCCTCACGGTGATTCTCTAATTAAAAATAAATAAATTTAAAAAAAAAAAAGGATCATAGAATCAGCCATCAAGAGATAGAGGTTTCTTAATAAGAGAATATTTTCTTTAAATTTGCAATTTTTATTGTTGTTTCTTGTTTTTTTCTTTTTTGCCCATTCCTGGCAGTACTCAGAGCTTATTCATGGCCCTGTGCTAAAGGATCACTCCTGGCATGCTTGAGGACCACCTAATGGTGCAGGGGAATCGAACCTCGGTTGGTCATGTGCAAGGCAAGCATCCAACCTGCTGTACTAACTGGAGTAATAACCCCAGCACCTAAACTTATGATTTATTGGTTTTATGTCTGATGTAACAGTGGTATGAGAACTCAATAGATGTCATAATCACAAGTTTCTAGCCTATAAATATGAAGACCACTATATTTAATATTTTTAAGGATAAACTTCTACTAAATGGCATTGATATAGGCTGATAGATAGGAAAGGTCGCTCATGGCAATGGAATTCCTTGGGAAGAATAAAACCGGGATCCACCTATTGAGCTCAAGAACTAAGGCTTGTTTCAACAGAGAAGAAGCTGGGCGTTCTGGTGAGCAACACGGCCGGAGAATGCTCTGGACCCAAGACCAGGCCAGCAACACCGGGGATCCAGATGGAGGAGGTGTAGCCACCACACCTTCTCCAGATGGAGCCCCAGTGACACTGAGCAGCAACTAACACAGCTCCGGGATGCAGGACTGGGACAACTCCGAACTGGAGTTTTTCTAAAAACCGAAAACATACAATCTTTTAATGGAAAACTAATTATCAAATGCTTCCTTGGTAGTAGGGCTGTCTTTGTTGGGGGGAAACTCCAACAACAATAGTGAGTTTTGTGTTGAAATATGGTACGTAATCAAGGCAAAGAGAAAATAAAATGAAATTCATCAGTTATACAGTTGGGGGTGGGGAGCGGGGGCGGGGGGTATAAAAAAAAAAAGAAAAAAAAACAATGATCGGTCTCATTCCCCTTACCCTGAAGGAGCCTCCAATGTGGCACTGATGGGAAGAACGAGAAAAGAGAGGCTGCTAAAATCTCAGGGCTAAGACGAATGGAGACATTACTGGCTCCCACTCAAGCAAATCGATGATCAACGGGATGACAGTGTTACAGTGATACCACCTTAGATAGATTTCAAGATTTTAGACATCTAATGCCCTTTTTAACAGGAGAAATAATTTTCAATTTATATGGCATTTCAGAATCCACTATAAAAATTGCACTTATTGCTATCTTGTGAATATTATGAAAAAGCAATGATGACATCTGATCATTGCCCAAGTAAATGAAGTTATGTAAGTAATTTGCTCCCAAGTCTCTCTTCTTTCAAAAGATGAACTTTCTTTATAAGGTCCATTTTTGTGAGGGCCGGGGGCCAGTTATCTGGTTTTCTACGTCTTAAACGTATCCTTAGTGGCTCTAGGGTATAGGTCTTACAGATTGCAGCTGAAGAGCCATCGATTTAGCTAACCACAATGGAATTGTTCAAGGCCAGGACTCAAGTTAGATGCTCTTTTCCCATGACTGCTGTTCATGTATGCTCAGAAAAGCTGCTTACTTGAGTTACCAGCAAAGGTCCAAAGGTTGAGAGGGAGAGTTCTGTATGTTCATATTGGGGATGTGGATGTTTGCTACTATTAATCATAGTAACTACAGGGATTCTTTCACTTTAGCTGGGTTCCAGATTAAGGGATCATGACATACTCTATACATCTATTTTCTAACATATTCTGCCCAATAAAAGATGATTCCCATTTACTAATTGGGGTTCTGAAAGGTAATTATAGAAATAATGCTAAAAATATTATTAAGTTGTGCTTAAGGAATCTGAAGACAGAGTGGTCGAAAAGCTGGATCAATATCAAGTGGACTCCTTGTTCAGGGGTCACACTTGGTGATATTCAGGTCTACTTCCTGCTCTGTATTCAGACACCACTCCTGGCAGTGCTCAGGGGACTCTACGAGGTGCTAGAGATTGAAAAGTCTCAGCGACACTCAAGGTAAGCACCTTCCCCTCTGCACTATCTCTCCAGTTCACAAATACACCTTTGAACTAATGAACATGGGGATTGAAATCATTTACGCCCTCAAGCATAGTTCAAAGTTTGTGGGGGGAGGGGTGAAGACAAAGTCTATCCAGAGATAAACAAGGTAGTATAAGAGACACCCCGAGTTCTCAGAAACTGTCTACTCTCTAGTAACAGAATGAAATTGTATGGAAACCATGGAAACATGCCTTAATTATTACCACTAGCAAGAAAGAGAAATAAATAACAGAGGTAATATCAATAAATAACAGAGGCAATATCAAGAAATGGGAAAGCCTGGCAAACTACCCGTGGCGTACTCGATATGCCAAAACAGTAACAATTAAGGTCCTCATTCCCCTGACCGTGAAAGAACCCCCAATGCACCATCGGGCTACACTAGCATGCAACAGGGATGGATGGAGACGTTACTGGTGCCCCCCTCGAGCAAATCGATGAACAACAGGATGATAGTGATATGGAATATCAAAAAAAGAGCTGAGGGAAGCAACTGCAGGTCTTATGACATAGAAGGGAAGTAGATAAGGCAGGTCAAGTTGCTTTGAGACATTTAGCAATAACTGGATTTCTATATGTTGAAGTGGGGATATATTTTAAGAAGAAGAATCAGGGACCAGGGACCGGAGCAGTAGTATAGCAGGTAGGGTGTTTGCCTTGCACACAGACAACCCAGGTTCAATCATCCCATATGGCCCCTCCAAGCACCTCCTGCAGAAGCTTGGAGTAACCCCTGAGCATAGTCAGGTGTGACTCCAAACTCAAAAACAACAGCAAAAAGGAAGGATCAAATGCATCGCTGTGCATTTAATGGACAAAAAGAGAGAGCATTACACCAGAGCTCTGGGGATTTTGAAGCTATTTGGTTAGATCTAGTAACCAGATCATTTGAAAAAGATGATCACCATAAACTGAAGTCATTTGCAATCATTAGAAGAAAGTGTTTGAATGTATCCCAGGCTGAACTTCTGGTAGCTGAGGAAAGGATGCAGAGGGCACAGGACCAGCAACAAGATGCCAAGAGCAGCTTGGTGGGGGAAGCAGTGATGAGGGGCACAAGACAGCTATGACAGGAACAAGTGACCTGGACCAAGCAGTGTCTGAAAACTCCAGCAAGTTAGCTGAGACCAGGCGAGAATGGGACTATCCATCACCTTCACACCACAACCACCTCTACCTCCACCCTCACCCTACCTCCAGGTCGGGTACAGTCCCAGCAGCAGCCTAGATTTGTAAGAGAGCGCCAGTGAGTGCCCAGTTCAAACAGGCATTGCAACATCAGAGCAGTAACATTGGAAATCAGAGAAAAGCCTGCCACATGAGCACTGTAGACATTGGCTTAGAAGACAAAGTGCTTCATTTTCTGGGGCCGCCACTGGGGGACAGAGCTCCACTTTGCAGATGGCTCTACCTTCACTTTTTCAAGGCTCTGCGGCAAGGATTTGCAGTTTCTTTGTGTGGGCGACCAATATTTTTAAGCACACCCAAATAAGATCAACAAATAGTCTCCACGACCTGGTGCCCATTCTGATGCCCTCCTGAGAGTCACTGCGCAAGCAGCAGGAATGGCCACAGAGCAGAGTCAGAGCTTTATCTTGTCATCTCCACTTCATCAGACCTGCAATCGCTAAGAAGGAAGAGAAAGACGAGGAAAAGAAAGATATTTCAGGGGAAAGAAATGCTAGCACTTGGGGCTGGAATGATAACACAGCAGGTAAGGGTTTGCCTTACCGGCTGACCTGGATTCGATTCCCAACATCCCATATGGTCCCCCGAGCACTGCCAGAAGTAATTCCTGAGTACAGGTACAAAAGTAACCCTTGTAGATCGGTGGTTATTACCCCCCCCAAAAAAAAAAGAAATGCTAGCACCTCTTTCTGCCCCCACCTCTTGACTTACTGGCAGGGGTGCATCAAGCTCTTCTTTTTGCTCTGTTCTTGGCATTGCCTATATTAAGAAGCAACTGTGCAACCACAAGCATAAAGCAACACAGATTGTTTGAAGGGCCCCAGTGGCACTGGAAACAGCAAAAGCATTCAGAGATGATAGTTTTCTCTATTTGTATTAACATATGTGAGGCTGAAGGGGACATATCATTCTCTGCAGTGCCAAGAACTTGGCAGATGGTGCAAATAAGAAAAAAAGAAAAAAACATACACACAGAAGGGCAAGAATTTGCTTTGAGAACTGGGCAACAGGCCAGTGACAAACCACACAGGGAGTTCCGCCAATATCTACACACAGGTGAGGGCAAGTTAGAAGGATGATCTTTCTATAAGTCAGTTATTCTGTTTTCACTTTCAAACCTCCAAAACAACAGTGCAATTCACAACAGGCCAAAGAACACTGAAAGGTACCTGCCTAGAGCCCAAACTTTCCTCCTTCCCCAATCCTTCCTGTCCTCTGGGTAGCTGTTATCAATCTGGTATGTAGACTTTTGACCAGACTTTGTTAGAACCAAGCAAATATGTCAGTGCACTGTGTAGAGATTTTTATTCTTACTCCACATTCCATCCATCAGCAAATCCTATTTTCCAGCATTTGCAAAAGAAATGTAGAATTTGTTCTCCTTTTCTGCTCCCCACCCCTCGCCCTATGGGACTCAGAGGTGATGCCACATCCAGCCACTGTCTACTTAAGCTCCCACATGACCGTGATCCAGAGACACACAAATGAACCTCAGACCTGAGCAACTTGCTGCAGAGATGGCCTGGGACTTTGCAATAGGCTGTTTCTGCTGGGCAACTCCAGATAGGGGCAGGTGCCATCCCTCCGCCTGCCAGGAGCCCTGGCGGCCACCATTTTCTAGAAGTCAGCGACACGCTTCAGATACAAGTGGAGGTGGCGGCAGACACCAGACCTCAGTGGGACAGGGTAGGCGTGGTCCCTTCTCCTTGCCCCCACTCCGATGGGACTCAGAGATGACGCCATATCTGGCCACCATCTACTTAAGCTCCCACACAGCCATGATCCAGAGATACACAAAGGACTCTTGGACCCGAGCAACTTGCTGCAATGATCTTTTCAGACCCTAATTATTAAAATTTTAGAATTCCTAGAGCATGTGGCCACTCTCATAGTTGTGCGACTTTATATTGTATCCATGACAAGCAATACAAAACACAATGTCTAGCATTGTCTTTTCAGCAGGTATGAGTGGTGGTGGGACTGCTCTCGAAATATCAAAGGTAACTGAAGTAGAGAAAGAGAGTTTTGTGCAAATTGTCTGCCACACAGGCAGGGGGAAGTGTGAAATGGGTGCAGGGACACACGGGGGATTTTGGTGGTGGAAAATGTGCGCTGGTGAAGGGATAGGTGTTTGATGACTGTATAATCGAAGTTCAAATATGAAAGCTTTGTTATTGTACCTCACGGTGAATCAATAAAAATTTTTAATTTTTTTTTTAAAATGTAGAATTTGACTTCTATATACAGCTACTCCTCCCTTAGCAGCAATAAAATGTAGTAGATTTAAGTAATATTACTATTCCCTTTAGGGTTTTAAAATTTTTGTTTATTTGATTTTTGGGTTGGGGAAACATATCTAGTGGTTCTAAGGGCTTATTTCTGGCTCTGAGCTCAGGGATCACTCCTGGTCGTGCTGGGGATTGAGCCCAGGATGACAGTGTGCAAGGCAAGCACCCTACTTGCTCTAATATCTCTCTGATCCCCAGAATTATTTTAAAGTGGAGGTAGAGGACAAGCCCCACTAGTACTGGCAGTGCAGGGACTCTGAGACATGCCCTGAGCCAACAGTGATGAGGGCCTGGTGCCAGGAAATGAACTTGGGGCCTCAAGCATGCAAGACATGTGCTCTACTTCTTTAAGTTACCTCCCTCACTCCTCTTCAGGATTTAAAAACAGAACAAAAAAGAAACAGAGGATAAATATTCTTTCTCTGCCTAAATCCTCTAGCATTCACGTTTACTCGAAGTCGAAGTCCTGCCCCTCCCCCATCACTCTGGCCCCAACTCCTACTTCTTTTTTTTAAAATTTTTATTTTATTAAATCACCGTGGAAAAAAATACAAAGCTTTCAGATTTAAGTTTCAGTCATATAATGATTAAACCCCCATTCCTTCACCAGTGCACATGTTCCACCACCAAGAACCCCAATATACCCCCCTCCCACCCACCCCCCACCTAAGTAGCTAATGATCTTTACTTTATTCTCTCTATACTTTGAATACATTCAATATTTCAAGAAAGAACTCACTATTATTGTTTGGAATTTTCCCCCAACAATCAGGCCTGCTGCAAAGGCATCATTTAATAATTTCCTTTCATTGCTAAGAATGAAGACTCTATGAGCTTGCGCGGCCGCAACAGCGGCCATGTGGTTTTGGATTTCTGATATTTTAGCTCAGTTCACAGTCTAGATGCATTTCTGTAAGAAGCTGCTCTGGGTGCCAAAATCGGTTAGAAGAACTCTCGGATCATATTCTTTAGGAGCAGAGGGTCCGTTTCGTTAGTGGCAGCTCCGGATCTTATCTGGGTGGAGAGCGTGCCAGTAACGCCCCCCCCTCCCATGATCTCCTACAAGTCACGTCACTGCAAACTCATACCTCTGGGTTGGGAGTCTTAGGAGGTGGTTCTCGCCACTTGGGTATTGCTGCCACTGCCATTTTCCGCACAGAAAAACAGGGTAGAGAGGGAAAATCTCTCCCTGGATGGCACGGGGTTGTATCACAGTTCACAGTCTAGCTGCATTTCTGCAAGAAGCCGCTCTGGGTGCCAAAATGGGTCAGAAGACCTCTCAGATCACAGTCTTTAGGAGTAGAGGGTCCCGCGACTCCTACTTCTTTTCCAGTGCATTTCTATGATCCAGCTGAGTGCCAGCCTCTGTGCACATTCCTCAAGCACAGGAATCTCACTGTCCCCAAGCCCTATGCTGCCATTGGCCTCCTCTGTTAGGAAGGCCCATGAGAAGACTTTAAGTTGACTCTGTCCTTCTCTTCCTTCAACACTTTGGTCAAGTATCACCTACTGCCTTATTTGAAAGTTTGAAAAACAGAAAACCTTGCGTTAAAATTAAAACCTGGGGCTGGAGTGATAGCACGGAGGGTAGGACGTTGTTTGCCTTGCACGTGGCCAACCCGGGTTCGATTCCCAACATCCCATACGGTCCCCTGAGCACCGCCAGGAGTAATTCCTGAGTGCATGAGCCAGGAGTAACCCCTGTGCATCACTGGGTGTGACCCAAAAAGCAAAATAAATAAATAAATAAAATAATAATTTAAAAAATTAAAACATGCCACTTCTCCGCACCTCTATTGAATTTTATTCACAAACAGCTTATTTGGTAGCGGGGGGTGTTGGGTACATCAGGCAATGTTCAGAGCTTTGAGCTGTTCTAGCTGTGAGCTCAGAAATTACTCCTGGAAGTGTTTGGGGGACCATATGGACTGCCAAGTATTGAACCCTAGCCAGCCACATGCCAGGCGAGCACCCTACCTAATGTACTAACTCTCTGGTTCCAGAGGAGTAATTTGCTTAACTCTGTTCAGTTAAGGTATGCAGAGATTTTCATATGTGTGTTCAGCAATCTCAAAGCCCAGATCACTGTTGTGGATACAGAACCTACACAACAATTGTTGAGAACTTATAGAAAACATTTTTCCATAATTGGTGAAAATTATTACATAATTCTCCAAAGATTCTGAATATCTTCATTTTTTTTAAGAATTTTATTTTATTGAATCACCATGTGGAAAATTACAATGCTTTCAGGCTAAAGTCTCAGTTATACAATGCTGAAACAACCATCCCTTCAACAGTGCCCATATCCCACCACCAAAAACAAACAAACAAACAAACAAAAAAACCAGCACACCTCCCATCCCGCCCCCCAGCACCCCCCTCGCCATGTAACTGATAAATTTTACTTTACTTTCTATTTACTATGGTTACATTCAATATTTCAACACAAACCTCACTATTATTGTTAGGAGTACCCCACTAGTCAGACCTGTTGTGAAGAGAAATGAGGTCCGTGGCCGCGCAGTTTTGGATTTCTGTACTTTAGCAACTAAGTCCAGGGAGATTTCTTCCAGATATTTCAAGCTTGTAAACCCCATCTGTGGTCATCATAATATTGCGGTCACCACACCCTTCACCCCACAGCAAGGAAGAGGCGAAAGAGAGAAATACCTTTCCCCTCCTGGGCGGGCATGGGGCCGAGGCTTAGTTCTCAGTCTGGAGACATTCTGCGAGGAGCTGCCCATGCCGAAAACTTTAGCTGGCGTCTGGAGTCACACTCATGCAGCTGCGGCCCCGGGGATCACATCTTGGCGGCGGGAGAGGAATATCTTCACTTTTGATGGGGAATTAAACAACAATAAAAGATACTGAGAAAGAAAGAATGACATGAGTAGAATGAGAAAATTGTATAGTGGAATCAGAGACCTCAACTATATCGCATATATACTGGAGAATATTAGGGAGGGGGTCCCTCCTAGACATGTTCAGGGGACCATGTAGAGCCAGTTGAACACCCAGGCCTTCTGCATGCAAAGCATGTGTGCCAGCCCTTCGAACTGGACCTTTTAATATCTAAGAAATACTGTTTCTCTGTGAGTCTTGCCTGGCAGTTGTATCAGCAGTACTATAAAATCACTAAAAAATAATGACCACACAAAAATTGTCACTGTCACTGTCATCCCGTTGCTCATCAATTTGCTCAAGCAAGCACTAATAACGTCTCCATCGTGAGACTCATTGTCACTGTTTTTGGCATATTGAATACACCATGGGTAGCTTGCAGGCTCTGCCATGTGGGCGAGATACTCTCGGTAGTTTGCTGGGCTCTTCCAGAGGGGTGGAGGAATCAAACCCGGGTCGCCCGCGTGCAAGGCGAACGCCCTACCCACTGTGCTATTGCTCCAGCCCCCCACAAAAATTGTAAAGTACCTAAAATTTATTTTTGCAAAGCCCCTGAGTTAGGAAAACAACCCTCTTGGTTTCTCTTTAAGCTTTCTGAAAAATCAGAATTTCTTGCTGCTCAACTTTGCCTGGTGCAGATGTGAGAACTAACACAACCCCATGGGTGTTAGGAGAGACAGATGAAAAATATTGAAGAATCAATGGAAGATCAAGCCCCTCCACCTTCTCCACTGCTAGTTTAGCCAACTAGATCCCTTTGTTATAACTCATCTAATTTACTGTTTCTCCTTTTATAACTTCATCATGTTGTTGTTACTAGGGAAGCAATGTAGGCTGTTGGCTATGTCTGGGGGAGGATGGGATTAGAATACCTACACTGCTGGGCAAAGTTTATTTAGGTTAAGGGAGGGGAGGAAATACACTCCAGGAATTATTGTGATTGCTCTCATGTATTCTAATGATCTATAAATACACACACCACCGGAGGTTCAAGCCTCTCTCCTGATGGAGTGTAAGAGCCTTAAAAAGCAACAGTCTATCGGAAGGGGGGTGTAGGGGGAGGAAGCCTCTTTGCAGGCACTCAACTGAAATTATGAAATTCATTTCATCTAAGTTGTTAAACACCATGCTGGTATTTGAAAAATATTTGCAATCCAGTCATGTTTCTTTCTCTCCTGGCTCTCCTCTTATCTGAGAAAATCAATGATCCTACACAAAGTTATGGCACAATTACCCCGGTTTGGGCCCCTCTGGCAGCTAGATTCTGTTCTCACCATCTGGTTAAAGACTGGATCTTTAGTTCAAATGCTTCCTGATAGAGGGCTTTGCTCCTCTCCAAGTATTGTGGTCCAGAGGTGAGGTTGGAGAAGGATCAGCATGGAGGAAAGCCAATCTTTCCATTGCCATGACAACTGGATGTTGTGTGAAATCTCTGTGTAGGATGGCTGAGCGGCACCCATATGTGGCAAAACCTACATTTGCTCACTCATTCAATACATCTAACAAAATTTAAGCACATGATGTGTATAACTAAGCTGTGTCTCCTATGAGGAGGGTAGCTATTTATTTTTGTGTTGGCAGAATGGTGTGATGGAACCATACAAAGAGCTGTTGATAAAAACCCAGTCCTCAGTGGTCATATTTTATTTTTGAAGTAACTTTACATTATATCTTTATCTAAGTTATAGGTGTGCTTTATTAAAAATTGACATGCATTTAGACTACATTAAGTTCCTCATTGAAAATCTTACACTAGGTGCTGGAAAGACAGTATAAGGTGTGCAAGTGCTTTGTACACAGCTGAACCTGATTTGATCCTCAGCATCCCACTTAGTCCCCCAAGCACTGCCAGGAGTAATCTCTGAAAACAGAGTCAAGAATAAGCCCTGATCACTTCCAGGAGTGGCCCATCAAGTAAAAAAAAAAAAAAATTCCACTATTCTACACCAAGTGGAATGCCATCATTTATCTCTGTCAACACACGGTGAAACGTTAATTGCTACATAGGAGAAACGTGGGGAAATGTCATCTGATGAAGCAGGTCAGGGAATTCAGATACCATGC
This sequence comes from Sorex araneus, assembly GCF_027595985.1. Lineage (NCBI taxonomy): Eukaryota > Metazoa > Chordata > Mammalia > Eulipotyphla > Soricidae > Sorex > Sorex araneus. Next base: position 81,772,559 of record NC_073305.1, read on the forward strand.
CTTATGGCACAGATAGAATTTAAACCACACTTCAAACGTGAATTTGCTGGTGAGCTACAGAAGAGGAAGCAATGGGAAAGTAAAAGACAGTAACTTCTGTTTTCAAATTTATGGGGAAATTGCTAGACTAAAGATGAACTGCTGGAGCCTAAAGCTGTGCATGTAGTTTGACACAAAGGCACAAATGCATTCTTCACTTGACTGTACCACCCAGGTCCTCTGTGGTGTCTCTTACTTTTCTGAATATTACTTCTCCAGTCAGATTCCTTCGTACGTACCCCTATCTCTGACTCAGTGTTATTTGTTATTTCACTTTTTCCCTTTTCCCCTGTCATGGTTCAGTAATCTGCTCTCTGAAAATGACTCATACTGAGAAATGTGTTGCCAATATTGACACATTACCCCCAAGAAGATTGGTGCACTTTGACAAGAGATAAGCAGTCTGTATGTGGGTATATGGGGCTGGACTTCAGCATACAGGCCACAAGGGCAGTAGAAAGCAAATGCCACTAAAAGGGGGCAAGTCCCAGGAAATACCCACTCATCTGGAAGAAACCTCCACCTCATTTGGATGTGGGGTCAATGCCCCTTTTTTGGGGCATTTATTTTGGATATTCCCGCAGTTCAAATGTAAGCCCTATGAGACTAGCTTTATCTAATTGACCTTCCTAGAAGAGGTGCAGGCCTTCAGAGTGAATACTCAGAAATTACTTGTGCCTTCATATCTCATGTATGTTTCTTGTCTCTAGTTTCTTGGATCTGATAAATGGAGTAAGAGAAGAGGAAGCAAGAAAGTCTGAAATTTTTAATTTTAGGTGTAATTTTATTTCACACAAAATACATGTTAATTGTGGAAAGAGATTCAAACAGATGAGCAAAAATAAGAAATTTAAGGGCAGGCTGGAGCAATAGTACAGTGGGTAAGGTATTTGCCTTGCCTGCGACTAACCAGGTTCAATCCCAGAAATACTATATCATCCCCTGAGCACTGCCAGGAGTAATTCCTAGTGCAGAGGCCAGAGTTAACCCCTGAGCTTTGCTGGGTATGACCTCAAAATTTTTTTTTAAAAAGGGAAAAAAAGATATTTAAGAGCATTTATTATTCTCCTCCCAATCAATCATTAATATGGCACTGTCCTCCTGTTGTTCATCAATTTGCTCGAGCAGGCACCAGTAACGTCTCCATTGTGAGATTTATTTCTGTTTTTGGCATATCGAATATTCCACGGGTAGCATGCCATGCAGGCAAGATACTCTCAGTAGCTTGCCGGGCTCTCCGAGAGGGGCAGAGAAATCAAACCCAGGTCAGCTGCGTGCAAGGCAAATGCCCTACCCACTGTGCTATTGCTCCGCCCAATCATTAACATAGCAATGTAAACCCATCCAGTTTTTATATCTATATCTCTCTAACACATTTTTTGCACACAAAAATTCACACTATTATTAACATTTTAGACTGATTTTTAAAATTCAGTAAGGGACTGGGAGATGGTGTAGCAGGTTGGACACTTGCTTTGTGCGCAGCCAACCCTGGTTCCATCCCCAACACCCCACAAATTCTCCTGAGCTCTGCCAGGAAAGATTCCTGAGCACAGCTGAATGTGGCCTCACAACCAATATACAAATAAATAATAAAATACAATAAATCACAAGCATCTCACCATGTAAAAATCAGTAAGGGTCTGGAGAGATAATACAGCAAATAGGGCATTTATTTTGCAAGTAATCAATCCAGATTCAATCCCTGGCATCCCATATGGTCCCTGGAACAACACCAGAAATAATTCCTGAGTTCAAAGCCAGGAGTAACCACTGAGCATCACCAGAAGTGGCCCGAAAACAACAATAAAACCATAACTACTGACCTCTAAATAGCTGTCTAGTAGTCATGGGCAAGTAGGTCCCATTCTACCCATTCTCTATTTCTCTATTAATAAAAAAGTTGTTTACAACTTTTTATTTCATTCAGATAAAAAAGAATCTAATAATTTCTTCATCACAAAATCTTTGTATTTGCAATTTTCTCATACAAATAAAAATATTAATAACCTTAAATATTGCCAATATGTACTGAATATATGTTCTGTGTCAAGTTATTTCATGCAATATTACATTAATCCTTCCAAACCCTATTATTTGCGGATGAAGAAACTAACTTTGAAGATACTGAGTCATGTACTTCAGATTACTATTACTCATATCTTTAGTGTTTTTACTATACATTGCCAAATCGTCTTCTGCAAACACAATTTGAAATATTTCAGGGAATAACTAGGATCTGTTGCTGCAGGTAAACATTTCATTAAGGGGATGATTGCACAATCTTTTTTAGTGAACTCTTCCCATGTTTAATTGACTTTAAATAATTTTCCCTTTTTCAGACCCCAAACCCTTAGTTTGGACCCCATGGACAACTTGGCACGAAGGCTTTCTTTTGGGGGCACCAACAACATGATTGCACTTGAGATCAGTAGGATGATCCAGGGATAGGTCCTGAAAGAAGGTACATGTTCTAGTTTCCCCTCCTTTCCTGGGGTAGGGTCTGCTGTACATCAGTCCATCTACCCAAGCTTGGATTCCATATAGTATGACAAGAACAAAAATATCACATTAATCCTTGTCCAAGGGTTGTGATGAAGGGATGAGACTGTAAGATGGGAAGCAGTTGCAGGCTGGAAGTCAGCATAAACATGCAAAGGTTATGCTCATTACCAGCATCATCAATATTTGTGAAGTTCCCCGCTTTTTCCTACATTGCTGGTGGTCCTACAATTACACGGGTCACTCTGACGTGGTGGCAGGGCTGGTATTCTTGGTTGTAGTGCTTGCTGGGGTGGCACATCTAGATGTGGCCCTCAGGGCTTCTGCCTCAGTGCCTACCAGGGCTCACACACCTTTGTTACTTGCACACATGTTCAGAGTTGCCCGCTTTTTTAATGGTGCTCACATATATTCTGGTTGCAGTCCTTAAGTACCAGGGAGTGCTATGGTACTTAACCTCCTGCTGCTGCTGCCTAGGGATCAAACTCTTAGCTTCTGCATGCCAACATCTGTCAGTCACAGTGATGGCTGGGGGAGTTATACCCTTTGATCTGTGGTGCCTTCACCTACTACTATTGCTGTTCTCAGGCCCCAGAAAGCAGAGTTGCTACGACAGTGAGCAATGCATGTGGTGGCATGTGTGCCAAGCAGTTGCTTCTGGTCATGAAGTCAAGCCCTGTGCTCCAACTCTGTCACGATCCTTAAATTTATCACAGGCTCTTTTTTCAGGTCTTTGCTTCCTTGAGCAGAACCTTGCTGGTTTTTGATATGTTGCTTTGTATGTAAATTAAACCCATCCAGTATAAAAGGAGCATCTGCTAATAAGGAACCATCTCTTTCTGGCATCTGCTAGTAAGGAACCATCTCTTACTAAAGTGAGGGCAACTTGTTCTCTAAGTCTGAAGACTGAGGAAGCTAAGTTGTTGAGACTCAGAGAAATGGGTGAATCTGAAGAAGAGGAAGAAAAGACCAGAGTTGGGTGGCAAGGTGGGGGAGGGTGGTGTCCATCCTGGTGAAGCAGAAATATCAGTGTTTTAGTAACTTAAAATAACCAGAAAGAGACAAGGGTAAGAAATATGAAGGCAAACATAAAGAGGTCATAAAGGGATCTGCTGTAGTATTGGGAGATATTAGAGAACAATAAATAAAGTTCAGAACAGGCTGAAGGAGCCAAGCTTACACATTTTAGACCTGCGGTTGAATTAATGTGTTTCAGCTCTACTGGAATGGACCCAAACAAGACTTCCTCTGTGCCACGAACCCCTAGTCTCAAGCTGAGATCCATTTATTTACATGATTTTCACCTTGGAATATCCTGGGGGCTCATACAGCCTCTTATTCAGAAACCTTGTGATAGAGAAAGTGCTCCCAGGAGAATCTTGCTAACCAGACTAGGTTATATTAACCTAGGGAATATTAACCTATATTAACCTCCTGATAATTTGCATCTCATTTTCTTAAGCTTTAAAATAAAGTAGTTAAAATATGCATGAATCCTTGAGTCCAGATTTCTTCAATTATTATAAATATTTGCTATCACTTTTTTCTTGGTACTTGGGGCATTGATTTTATGTAATCCTCTTTCCAAGACCCCCAAGACTTGCAAAGCAATCAAATCTCACCCTGTAGATTGTCAATGTTCTATAAAAACAACCCATAGACTGACAACAGGGCTGAGAGGGCAGGCAAGAGGGGTGGGGAGGGAAAGAGAGGATGGAGAAGAGATATTGGCACTTTGGTGATGGGTGTGGTGCAGTAACATTACATGCCTGGAGCACAAACATTTACACTACTGTAGACTGTGTTACCTCAATAAGTAAAATAAAACCTCTCCCTGCAGGGAGAGAAGAATAGATTTAGGGCACCCAGTATTGGTTACTCAAGTTGAGATGGTCCAGAGCACACTTTGTCTTTCTGGAAGTAGGGCTCACACAAAGATTTGTTTTGTGAGAACCCATTCACATGGCCCACAGGGTTTAGCCAGCTTGAGAAAATCCACAGTATAGAAAAGTTTCGTTTTTAAATCTCATTACTGCTTACTAAGCAGTCATTCCCAAATGAAAGAAAAAGAGGTTAATCTAATACAGGCCTCGAAACAAAGCAGAAGATGAAAGTTAGCTTTTCAGTCAGGAAGAATCCTGAGGATTGCACAAAGAGAAAGGAAAGTGGGTAACTGATATTATGCATGACACAGCAGAAATAAACTTGAATGATTTCTAAATGGAGCTATTCTCTCCCATAATTTCTTAAAGATGCACTTCCCACTGCCATCCTGACTTTCTTCCCCCTCCAACCCTGCCCTATTTAATCAAAGAGCTGGAAGTCATTTTTCTGCCAAATTATTCTAACATTATTGCCTGGCTTTTATTTTATTTATTTATTTATTTATTTATTTATTTATTTATTTATTTATTTATTTTTGCTTTTGGGGTCACACCTGGCAATGCACAGGGGTTACTCCTGGCTCTGCACTCAGGAATCACTCCTGGTGGTGCTCAGAGGACCACATGGGATGCTGGGAATCGAACCCGGGTCAGCTGCATGCAAGGCAAACACCCTACCTACCCGCTGTGGCGCTGGAGCAATAGTACAGCAGGTAGGGTGTTTGCCTTGCACTCGGCTGACCCGGGTTCGATTCCCAGCATCCCATGTGGTCCTCTGAGCACCACCAGGGGTGATTCCTGACTTTAGAGCCAGGAGTAACCCTGTGCATTGCCAGGTGTGACCCCCAAAAGCAAAAAAAAAAAAATAAGTCTGGCTTTTAAAAAGGAGAGAGAGGAGTTTCTCTGAGGGTTTGGGACAGCAAACCTGAACACCACTCTGCCTAATTTATGAAATGTTGATGTAGGGCGCGGGGCTGAGTTCCACAGAGCTACCTGGAGGTTCAATCACACACTTTCCCACAAGGTGGGAGCCAACAGAAGATTGTTTGATGCAGGTGTCACAGATACTTTTCACATAGGTAAATAGAACCTATTCTTAGAGCCACGGTGTTAGATTGAAAAGCTTTGTCTTAAATTGTTTCGACATAAAATGAGCAATGTTTCCTGTGAAGAAATCCGATTCCTGGAACTAAGTAAGTGGGGGAAAAAATAGTCAAAACTGATAGGCAGTCTTGTAAGTGGTATTTTGGAAAGAACTTTGTTGGATGATGGGAACACAATTAAAGTGAAGGAAGTGCGCCTTGTTAGGTTCCAGTAGCTGATGTGAGTTTTAAAGATTTGCCCTGAAGACTTCTGTTGTGGGAAAATACCCAGGAAGTGTCTCAACCAAACTGGTCACTTTTGGAGACAGAGAGAAGAAAAGGCAAGATTGTCTGTGAATCTCCTTGTCCAGGACATCAGAGAAAGGGTACTGGGTTTAGGCCAGCCAGTCACAATCTTATTTTCCAGTACTAGAGAGAAGCATGGTTTGTATGTGAGAAGAACAAAGTAATGCTGTAAATGAAAGGGAAAGGCACAAAGGGAGGGAGAAGCATAGCAGGTGTGATGGAACTAACTGTGTCTGCTTGGGGTCTGCTTTATCTACCTCCTCCGTAAGATGAACATACAGACTTTCTAATAAAATGGTTTCCACTTCAAGCTCATCTCAACTCCCATGACACTTCCATAGCAAAGAAAATGTACACCTCTGTAGAAAAGTAAGCAAGCCATTTAGAGGAGCATTGGAATGAATTAAACCTGAATTACAAAATTATCTATGTCTTGGAATTATTTTATTTACCAGAAATTAGTCCTTTTGCAGGAATTCTGAAGAAAAATATAAAAGAATAATTCGTCATAATTTCCATCTCAACAATGCATAGAGAGACTGGAAAATGTTTGCAAAGAGTTTCATTTGTGTATGTCTTTAGCAAGTGTTTCTTGAACACCTTCTCCTTGCAAAGTCTTATATGTGATGCAGAGATTTTCAAGGAGGCTTAAGATAATATTCTTACCCTCAAAGATTTGCAGTCTAAAGATTTAAGTAAGACCTGAACTATATATAAGGTAATACTTAACAGAAGACAGGGCATAAATGCCCAAACAAGAAGAGGAGTCAATTCTGCATGCCACAAAAATACCTGAAATAAAGTAGATCTTTAAGGAGTTTCAAAAATATTGAGGGCTCAATAGACTATTTCAAGTGATGCAGATAATGTGAATAGAGAAGATGACTGGAAAGTGGCTAACTTATAAGTGGCTAGAACACAGGTACACATCAAACATGAAAACAAAACTTTGAGCAGGAAGGAATGCTCCAAAGAGTGCTCATATTTGAGAATAAGAGTTTTACAAGTTTAATCACAATGCCACTAGCAGGTACTTATTAATGCAGAAAAAGAGTGAGTTTGCAATTAGAACCTTGAGATCTGATGACCAATATTTTTCTGTCTGACTAATTGTCACTCCTTGAAATCCTCATTTGTAAAATTGTAATTTAAAGCCCTATTTTGCAGGACAAGATGCAGAGTAATGAGCCTGGTGTGTAATGAGCCCTTCGGTCAAGTCCAGTCCCTTCCTCTCATCTTCAGACTCAGTGTGCACAGTCACACACACATAATCACATATACACACAATCAACTGATGACATATACAAAGAATCTCAATAAACTAGAAGGAGAAAGGATGCTCACCATTTGTCCTTCATTAAGGTGAGTAAAAATTAAGTTTCAGACCTTCTGTTTTCTGCTCCACCATCCCAAGTGAGACTTACCTCCAGCTGGCATCGCTGGGCCTATTCCGTAATGGGAGGTAGAGCTCTTCCCTACTGGGTGGGTCCCAGCAGCCTCCACACCCAACCTGCGATATTTTAAGTGACCACATCACAGCTCCTGAAGTATGCAGCCTTGATAGCTCTATTCAAAACTTACATGCTGCTCAGTTATTCTTCCTGTTATTCTGTGTGGACAGGCAGAGAATACAGAGAGCCATGTCCAGTTTTATCCTTCAGTGTCTTCTAAGAAAGGTAGGGGGTGATAACGACAAAGGCTCAATGCTCACACAAGAACACTAGAAAACCAATGGGAAAAACAGGTAGAAGTGCACCAAGTTCAATGAACAGAAACAATGTCACCATATATATAAATAATACCAGGAAATTCTCAGACAGTGTCTTTAGTGACACTACTATGAGGATCAGTGGATCAGTGGATCAGGACTGGAGCAATAGCACAGCGGGTAGGGCGTTTGCCTTGCATGCAGTTGACCTGGGTTCGATTCCTCCATCCCTCTCGGAGAGCCTGGCAAGCTACCCAGAGTATCTTGCCTGCACGGTACGGCAGAGCCGTGGCATATTTGATATGCCAAAAACAGTAACAAGTCTCACAATGGAGACGTTACTGTTTCCCACTTGAGCAAATTGATGAACAATGGGACAACAGTGCTACAGTGCTACTATGAGGATATTCAATAAGTTAAGAAATGACAGCGCAGGTAGTCAGCAGAGCACAAGAAAGTATAAGAGTTGAAATGAAAAAACTGCTACAATCAGAAATGAAGAAGATGGTAGTGATGTACAAAAGTCAATAGAAGCTCTGGACTGAAGAATAACAGTAGCTGAGTGAAGATCAAGAGGCTCCAAGATGATAAGGAGGAAACAACCAGGAAATAGCAGGAGGTGGAAAACAGACTGGAAAGAAGTGAACATCATACCAGAGAACTATGAGATGAGTTCAAGAGGATAAGAATAACCGGAGTTCCTGAAGAACAGGAAGGCAAAATTGATTAAGAAACATTAGTTAAATAAATCATCAGTAACAACTCCCCAGAGTTGAGGATGAGCACCAAGATTCAAGAGCCCAGACGGGTCCCAGGGAAAATAGACCCAATTAGGAAAACTCCAAGACATGTTATACGCAAAAGGACAAAATTCAAAGATAGATACAGAATATTGAATGTAAAAATATATATTTAAAAAAGGAACTTACATACAAAGGACAGTTCATTAGATGAACAACAATGTCAAATAAGACTCCACGAGCCAGAAGAATATGGAAGCATATAGTACAAAATCACAACTACATGAATACCTCACCAAGAATTATCCTGCTAGATTATCATTCAGATTTGGAGGAACTATACAGAGCTTTATGGATGGGCAACAGCTTAGGGAATTCATAGCCTTAAAATCAGTTTCACAAGAGGTGTGAAAAGCGCTTGTTTAAAGGACAGGGGAAACTTTCCATCATGTGGCATTGAGTATGGCACTCACTAATGTTACATATGTCTGTCCTTTACTAGATTTAGAAATGATAAAAACATATCACAATTCATCATCACAAATTGACTTTTATTATCTTTGATAATTCTATTTGCCATCCCTTTATGTTTTATTGGACTAAGTGATGTGAAAGTAGGTGACTGGGACCCGGGGCTGAGACCTCCAAGCCTGCTCGGATTGGGACTGGGCCTAAAATCTCAGGGTTAGGACGAATGGAGACGTTACTGAGACCGCTTGGGAAATTCGACAATCAACAGGATGATGATGATGATGATGGGAAATAGATATGTTATATGCCTGCGAAGGAGATAAGCTGAGGACATTGGTAGTGGGATTGTTGTTGGAATGTTGTATGCCTAAATAAAACCTATTGTCATCAACTTTGTATATCGTGGTTTCTTTTTTTTTTTTTTTAATTTTATTTATTTTTAATTAGAGAATCACCGTGAGGGTACAGTTACAGATTTATACACTTTTGTGCTTATACTTCCCTCATACAAAGTTCGGGAACCCATCCCTTCACCAGTGCCCATTCTCCACCACCCGTAAACCCAGCGTCCCTCCCACCCTCCCCAATCCCATCTCCCCCCCACCCCACCCTGCCACTGTGGCAAGGCATTCCCTTCTGTTCTCTCTCTCTAATTAGCTGTTGTGGTTTGCAATAAAGGTGTTCAGTGGCCGCTGTGCTCAGTCTCTAGCCCTCATTCAGCCCGCAACTCCCTTCCCCCACATGGCCTTCGACTACAATGTAGTTGGTGATCGCTTCTCTGAGTTGACCTTTCCCCGGAACGTGAGGCTAGCCTCGAAGCCATGGAGTCAACCTCCTGGTACTTATTTCTACAGTTCTTGGGTGATAGTCTCCCACTCTGTTATTCTATATACCATAGATGAGTGCAATCTTTCTATGTCTGTCTCTCTCTTCCTGACTCATTTCACTCAGCATGAAACTTTTCATGCCCATCCTGTATATCGTGGTTTCTTAATAAATAGTTTTGGGGGAAAATTTTTGTGGACCTTCTTTAAGAGAGGGGAATATTGGGGGCTGGAGCAATAGCACAGTGGGTAGGGCATTTGCCTTGTATAAAGCCAATCCAGGTTTGATCCCAGGCATCTCATATGCAACCCCACCCCCCACCCCCATTGTAGCCCACCAGGAGTGATCCCTGAGTGCAGAACCAGGAAAAAACCCTGAGTACTGCTGAACATGGCCCAACAACAACAACAACAACAACAACAACAAATTATAGGGGAATAATTTTTTAAAATTTTTTATTAGTAAATCACCATGAGGTACAGTTACAAACTTTGAATTTTCATGTTTGTATTTGGTTTACATCCCTCCACCAGTGCCCATTCTCCTCCACCAATGCTCCCAGTATCCCTACCACCACCCCCACCCCAACCCCCACCACCCCACCCTGCCTCTGTGGCAGGGCATTCCCTTTTGTTCTCTCTCCTGTTGGACGTTGTAGTTTGAAATAGAGGTATTGAGTGGCCATCGTGTTCGATCTATAGTCCACTTTTGGTACGCGGCTCTCAACCCGAGTGGGTCCTCCCAACATTCTGTACTAGGTGTTCCCTTCTCTGTCTCTGCTGCCTTTATAGGGGAATAATGAGGATGAAAAGACTCCAAATAAACGAAGACAGAACATCCTGTAGGCTGAGTCTTTAAAGATTATCTGCTCTAGACACTAATATGGAAATCAGACAATTTTTGTCTAATTTGGAGATCATTCTAATGGAGATCATTCTCCATTGTTTTGTCCTTTTGGGTATTTTTTGAAATGTTCTTTGCATTTTATTTATTTGTTTAAAGATTTTATTATTGAATCACTTTGAGATAGATCTTCACAAAGCTGTTCATAATTAGGTTTAAGTCATACAGTGTTCCAATACCCATCCCTCCACCAGTGTACTTTTCCCAGTACCACCAGTGACCCCAGTTCCCCTTCATGGTCGCCTCCCCCTGTCACTGCCACTCTGACTTTATGGCAGGCACTTTTTTCTCTCTCTCTCTCTCTGTCTCTCTCTGTCTCTCTGTCTGTCTCTCTGTCTCTCTGTCTCTCTCTGTCTCTTTTCTCTGTCTCTCTCTGTCTCTGTCTCTCTCTGTCTCTCTCTGTCTCTGTCTCTCTGTCTCTCTCTGTCTCTCTGTCTCTCTCTCTGTCTCTCTCTCTCTGTCTCTCTCTCTCTCTCTGTCTTGGCATTGTAGTCTGTAGTACAGATACCAAAAGATTATTCAATATATTTCTTTATAACTACTTTTAACCTCAGATCTTGCCCAGTGTGATCATTTCCAACTATTATTGTCATCTTGGTCCCTTCTCTTTCTGACCTACCCTCTGCTCCACACACACCTGTGGTTGATTCCAGCCATAGACCAGTCCTCCTAGATCCTATTTTCCATGGCTATGGATATGACACCTACTCTCTGTCTATCTATCTATCTATCTATCTATCTATCTATCTATCTATCTATCTATCTATCTATCTATCTATCTATCTATATATCTATCTATCTATCTATCCCACAAATGAATGCAATCATTCTATATCTGTCCCTTTCTTTGTTTTGTTCTTTGTTTGATTAGGGGTCACACCTGGTAGTGCTCGGTTTTACTCCTGGCTCTGCACTCGGGGTAATACTGGAGGTACTTCAGAGACCAATGGGGCACTGGAGATTGAACCCAAATCAGCAGTGTGCAAGGCAAATTCAGGCAAACACACTACCCCACACTACCCACTGTCCTCTCCAACCTCCATTGTGTAGCATTCCATAAGTAATAATGTAGCTATTCTTTTAAGTTTTGCATGAAGGGAGTTACCCCCTTCCAAGCACCTAATATTCTATTTCATCTAAGAATAATACCTTTTTGATTATTCCTTGTAGATGAGTTATAATGACTTTTCTTTCAAGTCTTACAACAATTTTCCTTCACTTTGATCATTGCTACTCAAAAACAGTGACATGTTTAAGAGGTATTCTCCTCTATGCAATCAGAATTCTTTAGCAATGACTTTTTTATATGTCATTTTTGACAGATCCTGAAGGCCAGAAGGAAAGGGGGAGGTAATGGAAATAAAAGTTCACAGTAACAGTCAAGTGTGAGCCCTATATCTATCTCAAATGGATTAAGTACAGTGTCGGGCTTTGTGTCTCACACAATTTGTGGACTGAAACAGATCTCTGCATCCCTCATGGGCTCTGATATTCTCCCAATCTTTCATTACATCTCTGGTCCTTACTATCTATATCTTTTACAGATGTTCCTTTGAACTGGGTCTAACATCTTACTGATTTTTATCATTAATGAATTATTTAAATAAAACCACTCACATTCATTTTATATTTTAAGAAAGTCATATTTTACCATTTTGAACTTTTTCTTTAACATTGGAAAATTATGAGTCATTGAAAAATTATTCTGTACTTAATAAACTGGGAAAAATCTACAAGATCTATATTAAATAAAATGTTTAAGGGTCAGAGAAATAGTACAGGTAGGGAGCTTACCATATACACACCTGACCTGGTTCTATTCCTGGCACCCCATATGTCCCCTAGTCTACCAAGGAGTGATCCCTGAGCATAAGTTTTACCTCACTGTAACATAATTCATGGCAATTATATTGTGATGGAGCAAGCCAGGAGCAAGCCCTGAGCATAGCCAGGTGTGGCCCCAAAACAAAAACCAAACAAAATAAGAATATATTTAAGTAAAATAAATTAACTAAAAATAATTTCTATCAAGTCTTCCAAAAGATTTATAAAAATAACTCTAGTGCCTATACCCATATGGTCATTTTCCTCAGAAAATATTAGCAGTTTAATTTTTTCCCTAAAGAAATAGCTTCTAAACCTTCTTTTTGCCAGTAACACTGAGAATTATTTGTGCTAGAATTATTTGTCCTAGAACTTTCCCTTTCATGTCTATAATTCTGGTCATGAGTATGTGTGTGTGTGTGTGTGTGTGTGTGTGTGTGTGTAATATCTTGATTTTTAGCTGCACATTATTTTTTGAGAAATAGTCTACAAATGACACCAATGAAAGATGCCTACAAGGTAAAATCCACTTGACTTCCCGCCTATAATGTCTACTAAGATCCTGCCAGTCCTGCTTAGGCAGATGTTAAACAACACAAGAGTTTCATTCGATCTACACAGCTTTGAAATGATCTCTGAAACTCAAGTTTTTTCTTTTTGCTACTAAAGAAAATAGTCCCAACTTTACTCAGAATCCATGCCCTTTCCTTCAGAATAGTCAAAAACTTAAGACATATGATAAAACAAAAGACTATTTCATTGAAAATTTAATACACAGTTTAAGGGAGACAGAGCAAGACAATAATCAAAGAGCTGCCCTAAGGCTATGGGCATCTGTCCAGTGGCTTCTGTCCATGAAGAGAAATGGTCATGAGAAAGGGAGGGTGCTTTCCAGAAAGTCACCCCAAGAGTAGAGATTTCCTGGCATTGCAGTCACTCCCCTTTGATACCATGTATAGTACTTATTGGACCATCAAATGTAGGAAGGGAGCTGGAGGCATGCTTATTTCATTATAATTATATTACAGTGAGGTAAAAAAAATTAGACTGGGCAAATTTTCTGCCATTTTTTAGTTCCTTCCATTTCCAACCAGCTCATCCATGTGACTTCTGCAGTTCTTGTAGTCAGCGATGTTAGAAGATGCGGTCAAAGGATGGTGTCAGAGAATTCATATAAAAAAATCCTAACCTTAATAATCTGCCTCACAAGAATACATTTTTTTAGTAAACAGTGTCAATAACAAAACCTTTTTTGTATTTGACTGTTCCTTTCACTATAATGTTGGTCTTATTTTACTAATATAGCACTTTCTCTTGACTCCTAGAGGATTCAATTGTAGATATTTAAAGTTTCCTCCTATTCCCTAATTGCCTTTTTCTGAAAACAGTCTCCTCAACTGAGTCAGTTGGGTTCTGCCTTGTGAGCCTTCCCGTGCCCAAGACTGAAAACTCTAAACTCTCTATGAGTGGTAAATTAGAGCAATTGTAAGACATATCTGTTTCGTTTTAAAGAAGGTAAATTCAGGGGCTGGAGCAGGTAGGGCGTTTGCCTTGCATGAGGCCGACCCAGGTTCAATTCCCAGCATCCCATATGGTCCCCCGAGCACCGCCAGGAGTAATTCCTGAGTACAGAGCCAGGAGTAACCCCTGTGAATTGCTGGGTGTGGCCCAAAAAGTCAAAAAAAAAAAAAAGAGAGAGAGAAGGTAAATTCAGAACATGTTCCATCTCAGAAAGAAATAGAAGGTCTCTAGCCAGAGAGATAGGACAGGCTGTAAAGTGCTTATCTTATATGTGGACTCACAAACTTGCTTTGGATACCTGGCACCAGATATGGTTCTCTGGGCACTGCCAGAAGTTACTCCTGAGCACTGAGCCAGGAGCTACCCTGTAGCAAAGAGCCCAACTCCTCCCTCCCCCCCAAAAAAAACCCCCAAACTTTTCTGTATATATTCTTATTACCTTTCTTAAAATAGATATACTTCCGAAATCTCTTCTTGTCTCAGCACCTTTCCATTTATTTTTTTGGCTTTTTTGGTATAATATTTATTTCACTTAGTCTTACTTTCACCTTATTGTAATATCTTGTGATCCCAAAAATAGTTCAGGGAGTTAAAACCATATCTTTTATTGTTTCTAGTATTTTCAGTCTAAACCCAATGCTGATTTATGTGTTTTTGCACATTTGTCTCTTTTAAAATCAGAACTATTGAACTTCCATCAAATATCTCATCCATTAATTGAGGTCAACTTTTAAAAATCTGTTTCAGTACAGTGCAATATCATAATAAATGTTTACTACTTAGCCGTTCTTCATTTCAGATGTGAATTTTATTTGCTGTAATTTAATGTTTTGCTCAATTATGTACTTAATATTTAATTTATGATTGTAACATTCATATTCTTTACTGATATTATACGATAGATTTATTTTTTAGTGCTATTATTGTAAGGTCTTGGCATAATATTACTTTGATTTTATAAAAAACAATCATAATCTGTATATTTCTCAATGTTCTAGAACAGTTTAAGCAAACAATCTAGGTCTAATTTTCGTACTTACTAGTAAGATGGGTAGATAGAGCTTTATTAATTTTCAGCTTTTCTGTGGTTGTTGCTCTACTTAGTATCATTTTTCACATATATTTAGATATTAAGTTATTTCAAAATAACCCTCTCATCAAAGTTTCCAAGTACACATTCCTATTGTAATGCAAGGCACTGTTTAAGGATATTTTAAGTGTATTAATAATGTCTAGTTATTTTTGTTTTCACATTTATAACTGTATACACAATTGGTGATGATTTTTTCTTTTGTCTTTTTCATTAAGCTGAGTAGGAGTTAGCATATGGTGAAGATATTTGAACTCTGAGGTTAAAAAAAATAAGAAAAAGTTGTGGCCAAATCTAACTCTTTCTAAACTACTATTTGGACTTAGTGTCTTCCATAAATAAGTAGATCTACCCAAGAGTACAGATTAGGTTGTGCCATGTAAGAAAATAACCTGAAAAACTCAGTGATTTACCACTCCAGCCTGCACAATTCTTATTGCAAGTCAACTTCATCTTGGCTCTATGTCACATTCTCTTCAGGACACCAGTTAACAGAACATTCTCTTTTTGGAATATTGCCTGAGTCTTTGCTAAGAAGGAAAAGAAAGGGCAGAGGATCATGTGCTGACTTTTAAAACTTCTGTTCAGAAGCCGTACACATATCTCATCTGCCCAGATTTTACTGGCCAAAGCAAGATGGGCAAACCTCTGTCAGTGCAGCAGATAAATTCAACCCTTCCCCAAGGAGAGACAGGAGATATTTTAAGGAATTAAATTAAAACACCATAGTAGGTTGTAATTAAATAAGCAAAGAGGGGTAGGGGTGTGTGTGTGTGTGTGTGTGTGTGTGTGTGTGTGTGTGTGTGTGTGTGTACATGCACAGGTATGTGCATTCTCTTCACCCACAAAACTTAGAAAAAGTTATGGTTAAGAAATAAAAAAAAAATTCAGGGCTGGAGTGATAGCACAACGGGTAGGGTATTTGCCTTGTACGCAGCCAACCCAGGTTTGATTCCCAGCATCCCATGGTCCCCTGAGCACCACCAGAGGTAATTCTTGAGTGCAGAGCCAGGAGTGACTCCTGTCATCGCAGGGTGTGACCCAGAAAGCAAAATATAGAAATAAATAAATAATTTTTCAAGAATGGGATTAAGAAGAAAGCTCAAAGAACAGGAGCACATATTTCCATGACAAAGTCTTGGGTTTAATCCCTATTACTACATGATCTTACATTCCTGTGGGGTGTAACCCAAAAACAAAAAATAAATAAATAAAATGATAACAGATTAATCTGAAAATTGTAGTTTGGTATATAGAACAACCCCTCTTAGAGAAGCTACCTTGTTACATTCTTTTGGCTTTGCTTGGGCCAAGACAAAGCCTAACCTAAATCCAAAATCCAGGCCTCAGACCCCTGGTTCAATAATAGTGGTCAAAGGACACTGCACAATGAAACTCTCCTTGGCCTACAGTCATCCTTTTCATCATCATCATCATCATCATCATCATCATTATCATCATCATCATCATTATCATAATCATCATCCCGTTGATCATCGATTTTCTCGAGCAGTCTCAGTAATGTCTTCGTTCATCCTAGCCCTGAAATTTTAGATGACTCTCTTTACTCTTCCTTCCCAACAGTGCTGCATTAGAGGATCTTTCAGGGTCAGGGGAATGAGACCCATCATTGTTACTGGTTTTGGCATATGAATACGCCCTGGGGAGCTTGCCAGGCTCTCCCATGTGAGGAGGAAACTCTCGGTAACTAGCTAGGTTCTCTGAGAGGGAGAATTAGGCTATACATTTCCAGGAGCTTGGTTTAATAGTCTCTGGATATTGGCCATTGATAGGATTACATGGGGCCAGGGGCAGTTTCTGGGTGTGACCGCCTAGCTACTGGGAAATGGGGGATCTGGGTGAAAGAGGCCCAGTCCCGATTCGAGCAGGCTTGGAGATCTCAGCCCTGTGTCACACACACCTGGATTCCTCTGCTGGTTCCTTCATGCATGAGGCCTCGCGCATGAAGGAACTTTTTCATTATCATACTACAGAAGTATACCCCTAGAGCTAAGGATATAGCTCAAAGGGCCTGAGTCATGAATTGTTTGCAGAAGGCTCTGGTTCAATCCCTGGAACTTTAGGGTCTCCAGAGCACAGCCTGGTTTGGTCTCCAGCCTCAGTTAACGCTCCGTTAGCATCCCTCCAAAAGGTTGTTACCAAAAAACAGAATCTGATGAAATTTCTCTGTACATGTGATGTATGTTTACTATGTGCTCCTCACTGGTGTATGCACAGTCTCCAGTTTCCTGAAAAACTACTAAATATACATTATAGACTTTTTTGTCACCCTAACTCTGTAGGGATAAAACCAAACCACCATTTCTTTTCATTCATAGAAGTTTGTCTATAGCCTATGCTTAGAGACATCTTTCTCAATTTAGATTTTTTTTTTGTCAGTCAAGACACTCTTTTCTGTTCAGTTGTTCCTGTGATTGTAAAAATAAAAGAAATTGTAACAATAAATCTATATGATTTCGGAGACATAATATAGCCATGGCAAACTGAAAAAACATTTGTTTTTACTTAATGAAAACAAAACAGAACAAATAAAATGTCTTACTAAGTTATCCTAGCTAACAAAATTTACAAAACACTTTTTTAATGCAATTTATGCAATGCTAGGTATCAGGGATATAATAAAATTGGGTTTTAATTACAAATTGACTCTTCACAGTTTAAAGAATTAGGCATCTATCATATAGTATATTTTCCCCAGAATATAGAAGAGCCAGAGGATATATTGAAAACTTTGCTCCCATGAACAATTTCCAATTAAATCAGTACTGAGCCAGCTGTCCTAGCTGGGCCTGAATACCAAAGACTGTTCTATTGTTGCTGAACATCAAATGCCAAATCAAACTTTGAGAATTACTATTTTTCTCTCAAAGCTGGCTGCTTCTCCCCCATTTCAGACGAACAATGGATTCCTCATGAGACGTCCTTTATCACAATATTACTTCTGAATTGTTCCTGCACACAATTAGTGACTGGTAGGGCCTGGGTAACACCACTGTACTCCTTTTGCATGGGATAATAGGTAAGTGAGTTTTGAAATTTTTCATGAAGATGCAGGACTCTTTATGAAGAAAACTGTTCAAAAATACGGATGATAAAAATGCATGATAAAGAGCTCTCCACAGAGTTAAGGGAGAAAGTAGATCAACACGGATTCACTTTCATAGAGCTTTATTGAAATACTGGTATAGTGAGCACATGTGATGAAAGAAATGTAACATTTAAGGAACTTCACATGAATCTATAACAACCTGTAAGATTCAGGTCTTGTTATGCGGTCAGAACATCTCTAAGGAAATGGTCATTGAGCTGAGATCTGAAGGAAGAGCTTCTCAGGCAGAACGTGAAGGAAGAGTCTAAGAGGCTGGAGGTGCAAAATTCTTTTCAGAAAGGATCTAGGAACCCCTTCAGGGCTAAAAGAGATGTCACCTAATCAGAAGTTAAGACACTGGCAGGACCTTTCTGTTATAGTGGGAGTAGAAGGGTAGAACACTAGGTGAACTAGTCGATTTAATTGGCCACGTTAAATCTTGTCCATAGAACAGGTAGCACTGCACTGTAGTACTGTTGTCCTGTTGCTCATTGATTTGCTCTAGAGGGCACCAGTAATGTCTCCATTGTGAGACGTTACTGTTTTTGGCATATCAAATACACCAATGGGAACTTGCCAGGCTCTGCCATGCAGGCAGGATACTCTCAGTAGCTTGCTGGGGTCTCCAAGAGGGAAGGAGGTCGGCTGTGTACAAGGCAAATGCCCTATCCGCTGTGCTATCACTCCAGTCCATAGAACAGGTAGTCAATCAAAATAGATAAGGAATGACTGGGGTGGAGGGAAGATGGCAAAGGATAAAGGAAAGCTCCCAGCCCCTTTTCCCTCTCTCTCCCTTTCTCTCTCTCTCTCTCTCTCTCTCTCTCTCTCTCTGCCTCTCTATCTCTCTGTCTCTCTCTGTCTCTCTCTGTCTCTATTTCTCTCTCTCTCTCTCTCTCTCTCTCTCTCTCTCTCTCTCTCTCTCTCTCTCTCTCTCTCTCTCTCTCTCTCTCTCTCTCTCTCTCTCTTTCTCTTCACATACACCCAGATAGCAGATTCAGCAGGACTCAGAGGCCCAGACAGTAGAAGGTATAGAGCAGAGGAGTCTCTGAGCACCGTGCCTGTGGGTTGACAGTAGGAAAGCTGGGGTACAGTTCCAGAAAGGCCCAGAAAGAAGATTTCAGACTAGCAAAGCGTACCCTGGATAGAGAACAGCGTGAGATCAAGACCAGGTACACTGGAGGTGGGCATGTGGCAAGGGACAGGAAGTCATACACTGGACCGAGCAGCATGGGACAGGACAAAGGACATCGTAAAGGTCTGGGAAGCCTGAACATTTAGGGAGGGACCCAGACCACCTACTTAAACTTTACAATAAACTCCAACTTCTTCACCTTCTGTGTTTGGGATGCAAATTTTTTATATAATTCTCAAGAAACCACCAGCTCCGGAAAATCCACTTTCTCATTAATTAACATTCTCTCAGAATCCCCCAGAGTTCTGAGAATGTTCAGAGCTTGGATGATCCTCCAGGTGTGTGATTCAGGGAATGCCAAGAAAGATAGAAGATGGTGTGTTCGACCATCCCTAGAGTCTCTAGAACAGTCAGGTTCTTAAGCATCAATCTAGCCTAGCATTGCCCTTAGAGTGACTGTTCAAATATTATCTATGAGGTAGTAAGAGAAAAGGCCTTAATTCCATACCATGGGAATACATATTTAAAAAAAAAAAAGGCTGTCTGCAAATCTTGTGGAGAATCTGAATATATTGGGGCAGTCTAAACCTACAGCCTTTACACAAATTACCTCAGACAGCGGTGCATTAATACAAATGAGGAGACTAATTCCCAGTGATATAAAGTAACTGGCCCAAGGTCATGCAAGAAAAATGTCAAGGCCATGAGGAATAAGAACAAAGTTTAACTTCATGTCTCCTGAGGAAATGATGCCACAGGCAGCAGCTCTTCAAGCGGGGGCCTCAAATCAGAAAGACCTGCTTGTTTTGTAAAAATTGGTTAAAAATGCAAACTCTCAGACCCCACCCCAGTGAGCTTGAATCAAAAGCTCTTAGAGGTTGCTGGCAGGTTCAGAGAGTCCTCCCTGTCCTTGCAAGTCCTCCTGGGGAAATTCAGGGCACACCAAAATCTGAGCACGCATTCTTGAGGTAGGGGCTCCAAGCATTCATGGCTTATTTTCCCAGCCTGGTTTTCCGTCCATCATGAAAAGCAGGCTGAGAAGTCCTTCTACAGAAGGCTTTCACGTCGCTGCCCATGAGTCTGCTGTCAGCCCAGCACAGAAGCTTCTGGTATGTTCACAGATGTTACTGCCCTGATTTAAAAATAGCCTCAAGGAGCCGCCCCAGAGGCCCGCGAGTAGCAAACAGCTTGTGCCTTCTCTGTTCCCTCCGGAGAATACAGAGCTTCAGAGAATAAAGCGCGACTTCCTGTCCCTTTGTACTTGGAAGAATGTACAAGAACTGGGGAGTGGCTTCGGGACTCCCGAGGATTCTCAGCATCCCCGGTAAAGGAAATCTAGCAAAAGCAGCCCCTCGCCTAGCAGAGCCACCGCGGGGGAGTGCAGGAATGAATTCCTTGCCGGTGCATTTAAAAAAAAACAAAACAATAAGAACTGCGGAAACCCTGTTTAAGGACTGAACTGCCAGGGTCGGGGTGGGGCTGGGGGGAAATCAAGGAAGAGAAAAATGCAGGCCTAAGTGGACACCCGGAGGGCAAAGCACACTGGCCTGCGAGGAAGCCTGTCTGGGTCACTGAGGGCTTTGGGTTTGGCACATCCTGCGACAAGTCGCTTCCTCCACACCCCACCCCACCCAGAAGCGCTTCCTCTCCGCTAGCGCTGAGCTCCACACCGGCCCTGGTGGGGCTGCCAGAGGATGGACAGAAATGACCGCTGAGTCCTATGAATTGAAGTCCGTTGAAAGACCAAAAACATCCAACATGTTTGTTTCCCACCTAATTATCTACCTCCCTAAATGCAGAAATTAATCTTTTCTGTGGTGTCTGGAAATGCCTAAGTGGCAGGTAGCACCTAGCACGTTGTTCATCAATTTGTTTTTGCGGGGACCAATAACGTCATTGTGAGACTTGTTACTGTTTTTGGCATATAGAATACACGAGGGTAGCTTGGCAGGCTCTGCTGTGTGGACAGGATACTCACGGTAGCTTGCCAGGCTCTCTGATAGGGACAGAGGAGTCCAACCCAGGTTGACTGCATGCAAGGCAAATGCCCTACCCATTGTGCTATCGCTGCAGCTTGCTATCTGGCAAGCTACCCGTGGCATATTTAATATGCCAGAAACAGTAACAAGTGCCCGCTCTAGCAAGTGCCCGCTCTAGCAAATCCATGAACAACAGGACGATAGTGCTGCAGTGCTATGGTATCTGGAAGGTGAGACCCTAGACCTTAATAACCTCAAACTAGGGATCACATGGTCTAGTTTGGGTGCCTGTGTAGGCCAATTATAAGAAAACCTCTCCCCCACACCCCTCCTTAAATTACAAAGCACTTTATTCTTCCGGGGGTTTTTGGTTTGCCTTGCTGTTTTTAATGATTAATTAATTTGCGGGGGGGGGGGGCAGTTTGGGTCACACCCAACAGTCCTCTGGGACTACTGGCTCTATGCTCAGGGCTTGTTCCTCAGAGAACCCAGGGTACCTGGAATAGAACAAAAGTTAGTCTCTAGTGCCTTGACCCCATACTTCCACTCAGGTCCTGGGCTTTGCCGTTTTCTTCCTAAATGTATTGCTTTTTTTTTTAGAAACTCACTGTAGCCACACTGGGATGAAGTGACCTCATGAGAGTTTCCATTACTCAATGGGGGCGAAAGGGGGCTCTGTTTTTTTTGTTGTTGTTGTTCTGTGGCCACACCCAGCTGTGCTCAGGGGTCACTCTTGGGTCTGCATCATGCACACATAATTCAAGTTTGTTTTTCTCTTGCTAATCTCTTTTTATTTTTGTCAATGTAATAATGTTCCAGCCATGTGGATCTGAAAGCATATGACTCGCTTTCTCCTGGACACCCTCACCTGCCAAGGAACCAGAGAAGTCAAGCTCAGAGAGTGACCCCATTTGCCATGTCCTGAGAGACTGACATCTGGGAATTGCAATTAGGTCACCTTGCTTCTTTGTCATTTAATCTAAACATGTGTCAAATATCTGCTCAGGGCCAGGGCAGAACTTAGGTCTAAGGGTACAGCAACAACACCAATTATGCGATCTTTTTTTTTTTTGGGGGGGGGCACATCCGTAAATGCACCCAGGAACTGCTCCTGGCAGTGCTCAGGGGACCATATAGGTTGCTGGAGATTAAACCAGGCTCAGCCACATGTAAGGCAGGTGCTCTACCTGATGTATTATCCCTTCAGCTCTCATACAATCTTTACTTTGGCTCCAAATCCTAAAGCAGAATTCTGCTAAGTCATCAGTTTTCACTGAGATGTTCAGGAGGCTGGTAAGATGAGGTTAAGTAGCAAACAAATCCATCAATTGCTCTAGTCAAAAAAAAAAAAAAAAGATGAAAAAAAAACTCACTTAGTCTTGCCAGGGGAATTATGCTTGGTTTCTCCACTCATTGCAGAGCCAGATCAGCTTATGAAATCTCTCTTAAAAGCATCTTTATTTATATGCTAACAAAAGGAAGAGTGAAAAATACAATATATTAACCTTTCACTAAGTGTGGCACATAGGTGAGTCTCAGGGTTTCTGCCCCTCATTTTTTTTCTGAAGAATTGTTTTTCTTTTCCTCTTTTCTTTTACCAGGTGCTAGTTAAAAGACAAAAGGCTTGTATATTAAATGAGTGTTCTTATATAGTGTTCTCTATAGCAAAAATTTTTTATAGACCAAACAATTTATGTTTTTTTTACAGCCAAATTGCTTAAGGAATTGAAGTGAGGAGTGGGTTATGAAGCTTGTGCAGAGGCAAGCTGAATTATTTAGTGGACCTAATCATGTGGTCAATTCTGAATGCCCTTAAAAGTCTATTCACTGGCCACTCACAAAAGAAAAAAGAACACTGAAGTTAATCAAATCCCAACAACTGAATCAGCTCAGCATTCCTCAAGAAATCATTTACTCTGGGTCTGCTCCATGTTCAGATTTATCCTCAGCCTTTCATTATGACTTTTCATCCCCTTCATCTTTCTCTAAACTACTTTCCAAACTATAGACCTTGCATCCCCCAAAATGTATGAACTGAAGACTTACACTTGTCTCGTGAACATTTGAAATTTTTATTCTAGTTTCCTCCCATTATTTTTCAACAATCTTCCAATAATAAGGAAATTCTTCACTCTAGGGTTGGTAACCTCATCTTACCAACTTCACTCAGGGGTTGGTAAGATGAGGTTAAGTAGCAAACAAATCCATCAATTGCTTCAGTCAAAAAAAAAAAAAGATGGAGAAGAAAAACGCTAGATTCTAGTTCCAGTTTGGACTAGAGTGATAGCACAGTGGGTAGGCATTTGTCTTGCACACAGCCGACCTAGGTTCGATTCTTCCATCCCTCTCAGAGAGCCCAGCAAGCTACTGAGTCTCCTGCCCGCACGGCAGAGCCTGGCATCCTACCCATGGCATATTCGATATGCCAAAAACAGTAACAAGTCTCACAACAGAGATGTTACTGGTGTCCATTCGAGCAAATCGATGAGCAACAAGAGGACAGTGCTACAGTGCTACTGACTCTAGTTATTCTTTCCTAGTCTTTCTTGCAACTATGACCTGGTTATGTGATAGCTTTTGCCATCAGAACTTCTTTCTTTCAATTTAATTTTATTTTTATAAAATTGTTCACTATAATTTGGTATATTTGATACCACAACACCAATCCCACCACCATTACACCTACCCCCAACCATATTTCAAATGTTTTCACCCTGACCTCCAAACCCTGTCCCCAAAGCAGGACCTAAATAATTTATTTTATGCTGCTGATTATGAATAATCCACTAAAATGATCCAATTTTTTTTCCTTAGAGGAAAGTGTGTGATTTATTGTGTTTCACTCAGGAGCTAAACATTAGCCAAGCGGCACAATTGCTGGCCGACTTTGACCATGAGTGTGGAAAGACCGGATTGCAGCTCAATCTCAACAAGACAATGCTCATGAAAAACGAACTAGTCCCTGAAGCTTCATTAGCTCTCAATGGAACGAACATCTCCGAATGCAGCAGCTATGTGTACCTCGGTCGATAAATCAACATGAGGAACAACTTGGTGCCAGAACTGCGCAGGAGGAAGAGAGCAGCGTGGAATGCCTTCAAGAGCGTCGAAGAAGTGGTTAAGAGAACAAAGAACCTTTGGCTCCAGGCACATCTTTTCGATTCCACTGTTATTCCTGCACTAACATATGCCTCAGAGACCTGGGCCCTATGCAAATAGAATGAGAACGCTATTAGGGTATCCCAAAGAGGAATCGAAAGAGCTATGCTAGGAGTATCACATCTCACTCAAGTGAGAAAAGGAATCCAGAGTTCTGACCTCCGTCGACGGTCAAGAATCAGGGACGCTGTCTCGTTTGCCAAAGCATCAAAAATCAGATGGGCCAGTCATGTAATGCAATTCAAAGACAACCGCTGGACTAGAGCTGTTATCGACTGGATTCCATGAGACATCAGAAGACCGCATGGCCGCCCACCAACTAGACGGTCAGATTTCTTCATCAAATTCCTGAATAAATGATTTGAGGCTCTTCCTGTTCCTGGAGCAAGCAGATATCATTGGGCTGCACTAGGACGTGACAGGAACAAATGGAGACGTTACGTTACTGGCACCTGCTCGAGCAAATCGAAGATCAACGGGATGACAAGTGATACAAGTGATACTCAGGAGCCATTAAGCCCTTGTATAAGCAATAACTAACATGTTGTTAATGGTTGAGCCCACCATCAGAACTTCTTGTAACAGACTTTGCAAGCAATTGGCAAAAAGTAGCAGTGCAATACCAGTTCCTTTTTGGAGAGTGTTAGCAACCAAGTTCTGTCTCCCTGGCAGCAGTGATAAGAGATTGCAGCTGTACCTTCCAGCATCTCTGCATTGAGAGATGGGCCAGTCCTGTTGAGACAGGGAACTGGCAGGATGAAGTATTCCCCAGGTTCTTTATAATTGAGGTGGCATGCTACAGAGAATCCCAAAAAGTGATGTTCACAACTGCTACTACCAGAATCCAAGATGACACCCAGAAACAAATACTTGTTGATTTTATTTTCTTTCTCCCTGACCCCCTTTTCTCATTGTACCCTATTTGTAATATACTAGCATGGTAAACAACACACCTACCAGTACCATGGCAGCTACAATTGCTATGACAACTCCTATAGAAGCTTAAAGGTGCAGAACTCTAGTTCTGAAGAGAGAGAAACCTCCTCCCATTCCTTAGAAAAGTCATGAGTAAGGCAGGGGAAGTAGCTCAAAGAGCTGGAATGCATGTTTTACATGCTGGAGGTCCAGGTTCAATCCCTGCAGGGTTCCCTGAACATCTCCAGGAACTGTCCCCAAGCAATGAACCAGAGGTATCCCCTAAGAACCTTCAGGTGTGACACAAAAACCATTAACTTCTTCTTGCTTTGAAAACAATTTAAAAAAAATGCTCATTAAAGACTCAGCAAAATTTTTCTTGAAGGGTTAGTTTGGGTATAATCCATTCTGCTGCTTCTCTTTTACTGGGAAAAAGAAGTCTCTCTTTATTTTAATGGTTAAGGGAACATAGTAAGGGAACAAGTGATAGCACAGCGGGTAGGGCATTTGCCTTGCATGTGGCCAACCCAAGTTGGCACCAGTAATGTCCTCCATTGTGAGACTTGTTTTTACTGTTTTGGCATATCGAATACACCACGGGTAGCTTGCCAGGCTCTGTCATGCAGTCGAGATACTCTTGGTAGCTTGCCGGGCTCTCTGAGAGGGACGGAGGAATCGAATCCTGCTTGACCGCGTGCAAGGCAAACGCCCTACCTGCTGTGCTATTGCTCCAGCCCATGGTGCCACAATAAAAAGAGGAAAAACAAATACGTAAAAATAAATGTTTAAGTCACTTCCAATGAAGCCTTTTTCTCTGTTGAAAGAGACTTGACTTCCTTTTTATTACTATTCTAAAGAAGCTCAAGGACATACTGCTTCCATGGAACATTGTGTCAGCACTTCCATCCAGCCTTCATCATATCTTCAAGAATGAATCTGGTCCCTAACAATAATTCTTTGTATCTTGATGGAGATTGTCCATTCTTATTTTTTAGACTAAGCTGACCCAAATTGGATTCTGTTACTTTCAATAAAGAATCCTAAATTGTACTACTCTCCATCTCATCGAATTTCTAGAATAGCCCTCATAGAGATAAATTAACCTCATTTTTCACAGATTAAAAAAAATAATCTTAGTAGTCATTTTCCCTGCTAACTGACTGAAAAGTGGGAAAAGTATGATAATGTAGCTTCCAATTTCATGGGTTTCCAACTTCACCACACTCCCTTTCTAAGAGTAGCACTGTAGCACTGTCGTCCAGTTGTTCATCAATTTGCTCTAGCAGGCACCAGTAATGTCTGCATTGTGAGACTGTTGTTACTGTTTTTGGCATATCGAATACGCCATGGGGAGCTTACGAGGCTTTGCCGTGCGGGTGGGATACTCTCAGTACCTTGCCGGGCTCTCCAAGAGGGATGGAGGAATCGAACCTGGGTCGGCTGCATGCAAGGCAAACGCCCTACCCACTGTGCTATAGCCCCAGCCCTTCTAAGAGTAAACTTGAATTTATATTTATTTTTATTTTCCTGTCTCTAACATCTACAATTATCTCTACTATTCTTTTCTATTCCTTTATGGACTTAAATCTTACTTCTTAGAGTGAAATTTCTGCTGCTTAGACCTTATATAGCAGCTATGTTCTATTATATCATAACATATCATGTCTAACTTCTTTCCCCTTCCTCTCTTTTATCATACTAATACAACTAAAATCTGCTTAAAATGAAAACAGTATAGATGTTTTGTGAAACATCTCAGAATTTGCATTCAGCCTAGAAACACCCATAGGAGGAATGAGAATATTACCAGGCATCTCATCCCATCTTGCCTGCTGGTGGAATGTGGAGAAGTATCAGTTTCCATTTGTATCTGTGAATTTCAGTCATTTGCTTGCACTTCATTTATACTTTCAGATAGTCTCTCAGAGTTAGCTTAAGTCTTCTTGTCTCCAAAGAAATTCTAAACCTTGTTACATCCAAGCTCCTGAATCCATCTCCTTTAATGTTCTCCTCTTCTTGTCCCTGGGGTAACAAGCTCATAAAGGATAATGAGAGCACATAAAAGTTATTTTCATCCTTGAAGCTGGGTTATAGTACAGAGTTCAGGGCACTTGCCTTGTATACAGCTGATTGCGATTCAATTCTCGGCACCCCTGTGGTTCCCCAAACCTTGCTGGGAGTGACCCCTGACTATAGAGCCAGAGTCAGTCTTGAGCGCTACTAGCTGTGGCCCAAACATCAAAAGGAAAAAATGGTATTTTCATTTGAGCACTCCAAGTCAAGCTGATAGTGTTAAAAGTGTTGAAGGGATAGTACAGGAGGCAATGTAGTACAGGAGGCACCTTGCATATGGCTGATCTCAGTTCAATCAAATCCTGTCCTTCAAGCATTATCAAGGATCATTTTTGAGCACACAGAGCCAGGAATAGCCACTGAACACTTTCCAGTGTTCCCCCCACCCAATAAAATTGAATAAAGTAAAATTTGGGGACTGAACCGATAGCACAGTGTGTAGGGCATTTGCCTCGCACGTGGCCAACCCGGGTTTGATTCTCAGCATCTCATATGGTCCCCCAAACACAACCAGGAGTAATTCATAAGTGCAGAGCCAGGAGTAACCCCTGTGCATTTCTGGACGTGACCCAAAAGAACAAAAAATAAATAATAAATAATAAAATAAAATTTGTCAAAATAAATTTAGATACCTGGCATTATTAAGTTTAAATTTAATTTAATTTTGGAAAATTAAAATTTGTCAAAATAAATATAGAGACTTGATATTATTAAATAATTTATAAAAGGACAAGTATTCCACATATCAAGTTGAAACATTGCAAGGGGTATCACAAAATGATTTTATGCAGTCAGAAAGAGTGGGACAAGGTTTTAGCAAATGAAAAGAAAGGGTTGAGGGGTCTTATTATGCAAATTACCATCGATTAATTTAGAATCTGATTTGTGGGGGGCAGATTAAAATTGCAATTATATTAGGTGTCCATTTTGGTAGGACTCTGCATAAACAACTACATTTGGGGACTGAATTTTTTATTTCAGCTATTGCTAATGCCTACATGGAATCTGTTTTGTAGTTCAAGTGCTTCCAGTCACAGGCTACTGGGACCCCACCTGCAAAAATTGAATTTATTTAGCTTGGGATGTATGTACTAGGTTTCCTCTATTCTACCTCTATTTTCTTTCATTCCCCTCAACTCTAAGAAAAATTGCATTCCCCATATTTTACTTTCTTTGGGTCATTTAGAGTTTAAAATTCTCTCTTGAGGATCTTCCCTGCTAATGAGCAAGAGACTAAAAAGAGACCAGAGAATTACTGTAGATCAAGTTGTATTTTAAGTTATAACAACCCAGGTGTTTTTAAATGGACTGAATATTTATGTTACTCAGATGAATTTGCATCTGAAAGTCCTCACCCTTAATTTGATGAGATTGGCAGTAGAGTCTTTGGGATATAATAAGGTTAGGATAAAGTCCAGAGGAAGGAAGACCCATAATAGAGTTATGTTGGGAAAGAGATTAGAATCCAATCCTTCTCCTCCTCTTCTCCCCTTACTTCTCTATCTATCCTGTTCCACTTCTTCTTCTTCCTTCCCTCCCTCACATTTCCTCCCTTTCTTTCCCATGTGAAGAAATATCAGAAAGCTAGAAAGTGGAAATCAGGTCTGTCACAGCACCTTGATCTTGGATTTTCCAGTCTCCAGATTTATGAGAAATGACTGTCTGTTGTCTGACTTTGAAACTGTCAGTCTATGGTACTTTGGATCCTAAGCCAACTTGGATGTCATCCCATCATGGCCATGATTGATGAGTTTTTCATAAAAAGAGGAATGGGAAATGACATTTCCCAAGTGCCTTGCTATGCTACAATCTGAAATTCAGTTTTTCACTAATTCTTACACATCTACATTTTCATTTCTTTTGCTTTATCAATTAAAATATTAAGCCAAGAAAAAACAATTAATCAAAACTCAATGGGTAGTGATTGGCATAATTGTAAAGGCACTCCGAATATTTCCTGCACTGTAGCACTGTCGTCCCATTATTCATCGATTTGCTCAAGCAGGCACCAGTAACATCTCCATTGTGAGACTTGTTACAGTTTTTGGCATATCAAATTCGCCACAGTAGCTTGCCAGGCTCTGCCGTGCAGGCAGGATACTTTCGGTAGCTTGCTGGGTTCTCCGAGAGTAACAGAGTAATCGAACCCGGGTTGGCCGCATGCAAGGCAAACGCTCTACCCGCTGTGCTATTATTTCCTATTACAGTAAAATTAAATGTTAACGTAGGACATCTCAGAGGAGGCAGAGTATAACCAAATATAAACGGGAACAGGAAATAGTATAGAGGTTAAGGTGTGTTCCTACAATTGGTTAATCTTATGGCTTCCCCAGACACTGCTTAGGAGGTACTGCCCTTGTTACCAAAGAAATGCAGATAAAAATGCACTTTTATCTTTCGAAGTTCAGAATGTTGTTTTTTGGTTTTTGTTATTGTTTTTGCTTTGGGGTTTTCCAAGAAATTGTGATGCTTATTGCTCTTTCTTTAATTTTGCTTATTTCATTTAATCAATCATAAAAATTAGTTCTGTCACTGGCAACTGTAGCAATGCAGGCATAACCATACCTCATTCATTTTAATGTATCTTATGGTGAAACCACTAGCAAAAATGCAACAAAAAAATAACATTCAGTACAGAAATGTGAAGCAAAATGAGGAAAACAGTCTAATAGAATCTTGATGCAATTTTTTAATGGATTATACTTGAGGAGACTGAGGCCAGTAAACACAGGCGATTCTGGAGTTCTGCCCCCCCACCCCACCCCACCCCACCCCACCCCACCCCACAATTTTCTATTGTCCCTATTTGTTTATGCCAGGGATTTTAAAAAATAAACATCACCATCAAATACTGTGAGTTGAATTAATTTCAAAATAAAATAAAAGAATAAGGCTTCCTGTAAAAAACTAAGGCTCGCCGAGGGCCGAGTCTCGCGGGCTCTCAGGGCAGCTCTGTCTCACCAGCTGCGTTCAGTGCCCTGCAGTGTGTAGACTGGATCAGGATGGCCGGTGGTCAAGGTCGTGGTCGAGGTCGCTGATTTGTTGCTTTGTATTCAATCTTTAAACTTCCATCTCCCACACTCCCAGCTCTGGCATCTCTCTGGATCTACTCTGCTCTTTCTCTAGTCTCTCCTTCCTCATGTGTCTCTCTCTGAACCCCTTTTTGCTCATGGTGCAATACATTGCCGTCACCAAAGGCACCAAAAGATCTTACAGGAAGAACATTGAGGCAACATTATTCTCTTGTATCTGCAGGCCAGTAATCTAGGCCTCCGGAAAGAAGATACAAAACCAAAGCCTTCCTTGGGCTGAAAAGCACTCGGATTTACATACCAAAGACTGGGCTGGGCTGCCACATGAAATCTACATTGTCAATTACAAACTAGGCAGCACCTGAAATCTACATCCCAAAGACTAGGCTGGGCCAGAGCCTGGAATCTACAATGTAACAATTCAAGCTTAAAAAGTTCAGTAACAATAGCAGAACACCTATTCTCTAGGACAGATACTCTTTCAGCAGGACCCATCAATGATGAAATCCCATGGTTGTGTTTCTCCTCTCCTTGTCCAACAAACATATGAGCATTCATAATATTAATCGTTTTGTATGGGCATAGCAAGAGATGCATTAAACTTTTAGAATTGCTTTCCTGGGGTCATCTCAATCTCAGACTAGTGCTCAGGCCAGATTAGTCTTTCCTATCCCTAGCAGGGTCCTAGTCTCGTCATTACTTTAAGATCATGACAGCACTTGTCCATGATCAGACTCTTAACTTATAGTTAAGAATGAGGCAATTTGGCCAGACCCATCTCGATGCCAGGGTAGCACATAACTTACCGCTTGCCCTGGGTCCGTCTCGTCCCCTGTTGGGACCCTGCCTGTTAGAGGGCTAGGAACTGAGGGCAACCAAGGCTACAGTCAAGAAAGCAGATGCCCGGGAATTAATAATATTCAAAGCCAATTAAATCCCAATTGCAAAGGCATATTAATAAATGTCTTTCTTTGTCCATACGAAAAGGACTTGCTCTGAATAAGCTATGCAAAGGACTCAAGGAGAAGAGAAAAACATTATTTACAAGTCAACAGAACACTAAGAAAGAAGCTACAAATAAACACAGAGGAATGGGAGCACTGTGATGGGAGTAACCCAATAAACCTAAACTACCTGAAGCTATGTAATCCTACAGCTTCCCTTTCTTTTTCTTCTTCAGTTGGTTGTGTTCTGCCAAGACCTCATGATTCTAGGAATATGGGAGACTGTTCCACAAAACAAAACAAACAGAAATATTAATGCTGACTCGCTCCAGATCTAGAAAGAGAACAAAGAAATCTTGTACTCTCTATGACAAAGTTCAAACATTTAGAGTGAACAAAGCTAAGACCACTTTAGGATCAGCATTCCAGTCCATCCGTCTTCCCCTCCCCCGGCAAGCTTCCCATGGTGTATTCAATATGCCAAAACCAGTAACAAGTCTCACAACGGAGATGTTACTGGTGCCTGTTCCAGAAAATCAATGAACAACGGGACAACAGTGCGACAGTGCAGTGCTACACTTCATAGCGTACAAAGCATATGCCAAAGGTTTCATAAGCGAGGAGAATTGAACGCTGTTGGTAGGCAGAATCACTATATTCCTTATCTATCCTCAATCTGCCCCTCTTCTAAGACCAGGTACAAGCGTTGAACCTTTTTGCAGAACCAGTTGTCTCATTTTGGTACTAATTTTAAGGATTTCAGATATTCCTAACTTCTACTTAAATTAAACATAAATGTATTGGTAAGCTTAGTCATCTTCGAAGTGCTAGTGTGTTGTTTGTTTTTTTTTTGAGGCAATAGTAATCTCACACACACACACACACACACACACAAATGATCTTTGATAATTCTTTCTTTTTGTATTTGACTGTGGGCTTCTGAAGAAAGGAAGTATTTGACCTTGGGGAAGGAAACTCTTCAGCCAAGGCAACTCCTACAATGGGTTGACAGCTGAGCATATGTGCACACAGCTCTCCCAACAGGTGGAGGAAAAAGACCTTTGATGTTAAAGGGGATCTAGGCAATACAGATTAATTATTCCTTTAGACTGTTTGTATCCACTATTGTAAATTCCGGAAGCATCTCTTTGAGGATTCCAGGGTGGGTTGGGAGAGTCTCCTGAGGGAAATTTGGAAGAGGATGATTTACCTTAGAGTCTGCAGCTGGTTTCAAGATCACAACTCATACTCATCATCTTTTCCTCTTGAACTATCGTAGAGGGTGTCTTAGCTCTTGGTGTGTTTCTGAGGTCTTTGTAGCTTACCTGGTGCCATTATTCACATATTTATCTCTGAAGAATCTCAACTTGGCCATCCTGTTCTGGTAACATTGAACTTATTTACCATCCAATAAGGAAGTATGAAGAAGCCCCTATAGGAATTGTTTATGTAGCAAATATTCTTCCTACCCCTATTGTAACACAGACACTTTCCTTGATTCTGATAACCAAATGTAATTCTTCCTGCGCTAGAGTTGCTGTTTAAATTTATATAGATAAGCAACTCATCCTCGAATCACACTCCAGCTTGTGCTACATCCATCAGATTGTTGCTAGGAAGTTTCCATATGGTCAAAGGTATGAATAGAGGAAGGACTTCTATTGGAATAGTGATGAATGACATGGGTTTTGCGTGCTGACTCAGATATCTATCTAGTCTATACCTTTTGCATGCTCAGTCTTTCATGTGCTACGTTCATTTTGTAATGGATAATTCCTGGGCTTGTACAACCTTATGAGTTTGGTCTGAAACTTGGTTTTAAAGGATGGCTTATATCTGCAACTGAGTGAATTCATGACTTTTTGTTGGAACAATTTCTCTCGCATTCTAAGCCTACATCATTGATTTCCTTTGACTCTGTAATTATTTTTTTTCTGTCCATCTATTCTGCTTCTAATATGTGTTAACTCCCTCCATCATTCTCTGTGGGTCAGATCTCTCGGCTTCTCCGTTGTCCTTGTACCTAGCTTCTGAGAATTAACTTGCCCTACTTATGTGCAATTAATGTTCTGGGATCTTATCATCTCCATTTTGCTCAGGAAATCCAATAAGTAACCACAGCTCTTACAAATCAGCCTGTAAAGCACAGACTTTGGCCATCACTAACTTAATGATTCTAATGTCTCTCCTATCAGTACATTCCTTTATGCTTCCTCAGTCAATGGTATACTATACCAGGTATATTATAAGGTATAGTCATCTGATGAAATTTCTGGAATTATATAATACATTAATCATCAGAAGCCCACTTTTAGTCTTTAGCACAACTCTAACAATTGTGATTTTCTATTTCACTAGTTTGGGCTTTTGTTCACTATAACTAATAAATCTCCGTCAACCAACTTTATGTTATTACCCTTGATATAAAGTCCATAAATTCTGCTCCATTTGTAATCTCTTTGCTTTTTAAACCATGCACTGACTAGGTCTTATCAGTTCTCAGAGTATAGATTTTTGCTTTCTTTGGCAGACACCCAGTTCAATCCTCATTGACATTTGGTTGTGATTTAATCCTAGATATTGACCTGTTGACCAGGAGAGTAGGAATATTGTAGTTATAGGAACACTGTTTTTTCTCTATAAGAGGATTCAACATAATCTTCAAACATGAGAAAATCACTGGTGTCCAGTACAGAGGGGTGGAAATGCTGTCATTCAATATTTTGGACATAACAATGAAGATGACCGCATATAATGCATCAGGGTTCCACTCTTTCCCAATTAAAGTGTGGGTCTTGGCACTAATGACCTGACTTTAGGCAGACATTACCCTGCTTTGAAGTTCTATCACTCTTACCATTAAATCTTAGGCCTCAGTTTCTCAGCTCTTCAGCAGAGCTGAGAGAAGGTGAGAAGGTGAGAGTCTCTTCATAAACAACCTAAGAAAGCCCTTTGGCTTTCACTCTTAACCTTTAATTGCCAATTAATCCTCAGACTTTCATTATCTAGTTTCTAAACTGTCTATTGTGCTTCACAACAGCTACCCAATTCATTGCCTTTGGAGCTGATTTTCCCCTAACTCTCAAACATCTCATACATAGAACATGCTAAACCATTTTCTTCCACAAGAATACTTTTCCAGATCATCTTTGGCATAGTGATTATGAGTGCACTACTCTTTTACACTAGGTACTATCTGGGATAATGCAATCATAAAAATATATAATTAATTGAATTAATGCATCTAACATCCTCCTTCCTCACAGAGCACATAAACAGTGAGACATTACTACACACCTATTAAAATGGTATATATTTGAAACTGAAATTACCAAAATGTTGAAAATGTTGAACAACAGGGATTCTCATTCATTGCCTGTAGAAATGCAAAGTGTTACCATAATTTTGAAAAATAATTTCTCAGTTATGTGTAGCAATTAACATTCCTTGGTAATTCTCAAAGAAAATGCAAAGTTAGGTCCACACCAAAATTTGCAACAAATGTTTATTCATTATTTTTTCCATTGTTACTAAAACTTGGAGGCAACCAATGTCCTTAAGTATGAGGGAAAACTCTATTCAGAAAAGCCATCTGTACTCCTGGGTTCATTGCCACACTATTAACAATAGACAAAAACTAGAAATAACCCAAGTGTTTGAAAACAGATGACTGGAGAAAAAAAATATGGTACATACACACAGTGGAATACTACTTGGCTATAAGAAAAGACAAAATCATGGAATTTGCTGTTATATGTATGGACATGAGAGTATTTCTGAGTGATGTTAATCAAAAGGAGAGAGACAGATATGGAATAATATCCCTTATATGTGAGATATCAAGAAACATAGTAAGGAAACAGCAAATGCCCAAAGGCAACAAAAACTGGAAACTCGTCTTTAGAAGGAAGCATATTACTCCAGGGGAGACATGGTGGGGGGTGAGATAGGGTGGGGACACTGGAACATGGTTGATAAAGCTGACACTCTGGTGGAGGGTGTGCTGGAAAGAATGTTTTATGCACGAAACCCTGCCATTACAGTTTACAATAGCCAGAATCTGGAAAAAACCCAAGAGCCTGAGAACAGGTGACTGGTTGAAGAAACTCTGATACATCTACCAATGGAATACTATGCAGCCATTAGAAGAGATGAAATCCAAAAAGCACATGAAAAAAATGCTCCACGTTGCTAGTCATCAGGGAGATGCAAATCAAAACAACAATGAGATATTATTTCACACCACAGAGACTGGCATACATTCAAAAGAAGAAAAGCAACCAATGCTGGCATGGATGTGGG
This sequence comes from Sorex araneus, assembly GCF_027595985.1. Lineage (NCBI taxonomy): Eukaryota > Metazoa > Chordata > Mammalia > Eulipotyphla > Soricidae > Sorex > Sorex araneus. The sequence continues at coordinate 81,808,098 of NC_073305.1, forward strand.
GAAAAAGGGATGCTCTTTCACTGTTGGTGGGAATGCTGACTGGTTCAGCCTTTTTGGAAAACAATATGGGCAGTCCTTCAAAAACTAGAAATTGAGCTTCCATATGACCCTACAATACCACTTCTGGGAATATATCCCGAGGGTACAAAACAGCACAGTAGAAATGACATTTGTACCAAAATGTTCATTGTACCAAAATGAACATTGCAATTGTGTTCATTGCAATGTTCACAATATCCAAAATCTGGAAACAACCCAAGTGCCCTAAAACAGAAGACTGGTTAAAAAAAAAAAACTTTGGTACATCTACAAATGGAATACTATGTAGCTGTTAGGAGATATGAAGTCATGAAATTTTCTTATAAATGTATAGACATGGAGCATATCATGCTATGTGAAATGAGTCAAAAAGAGAGGGATATAGGAGGACTGTATTCATTTGTGGAATACAAAATAACATAACATGGGACTGACACCCAATGACAGTAGATATAAAGATCAGGAATATTGCTCCATAATTGGAAACCTGCATCATGAGTGGATGGAGAGAAGGCAGCTGGAATAGAGAGGGGATCACTAAGAAAATGATGGTTGGGGGAATCGGTCAGGATGGGAGTTCTGTGCCAAAAGTAGACTAAGGACCAAACATGATGACCTCTCAGTGTCTGTTTTGCAGGCCATAATGCCCAAAAGTAGAGAGAAAGAGTATGGGGAATATTGCCTGCCATGGACGCAGTGGGAGGGTGGGAAAGGTGGGGGTATACTGGGGATATTGGTGGTGGGGGATGTGTACTGGTGGAGGGAGGGATGGGTATTTGATCATTGTGTAATTGTAACTCAAACATGAAAGCTTGCAACTATATCTCATGGTGAATCAATAAAATTTTTAAAAATAAAAAGAGATGAAATCATGAAATTCACATATAAGTGGATGGACATGGAGAGTATCATGCTAAGTGAGATTAGTCAGAAAGAGAAGGTCAGACATAGAATGACTGCACTCATTTGTAGAATATAGAGTAGCATAATATGAGACTAAAACCTAAGGACAGTAGAGATAAGGGCCAGGAAGATCACACCATGATTTGGAAACTGGCAGCATGTGCTGGGGGGAAAGGCAGTTAGGATGGAGAGGGGACCACTAAGTAAAAGATGATTGGATGGATTGCCCAGGTTGGGAGATATGTGCTGAAAGTAGACCAAGGACCAAACACAATGACCTCTTAGTATCTGTATCTCAAATCACAATGCCCAAAATTAGAGAGAAAGAAAGACTGTACCTGACACAGAGGGAGGGAGAGGGGCAGGGTGGGGGTGGCAGGTGGGAGACTGGGAACAATGGTGGTGGGAAATGTGAACTGGTGGAAGGATGAGTGCTCAAGTATTGTTCGAATGAAACACAGTCATGCAAGTTTGTAACTGTATCTCACAGTGATACAATAATAATTATTTTATTTTAAAAAACCTACCATTATCAATATTGTAAATCACAGTGCCTAAAATAAGATGTGAAAACAAGAGTCAGTAAAGTATCAGTGCCTTAAAAATGAAGAAGAAAAATAGTAATTGTAAAGGAATCCCAAATGAACTGGAGAGGTAGACAGAAACTGGAGTACACTGAATTTTCATGTTCATATTAAGGACTTCAGGCATTTACTCAAGGGCAACAGGATATGGAAGGATTTCGAGCACAGTGAGAGGTGATTGCAGCTGCAAGGGAATTGTAAGCTATTTTAGGAATTTTGAGATTACTGTTGTAATTTGGCACTAGAGTAGATTATCAACAGAGCTTGGGAGATATTCTCCCCAAATAAATTATTTTTACTGCTAAGGAAGATAAATAACTTCATGTAAGAAAGTTGCAAAAGCGAACACAGGGGATTGCAAATTAAGTCAGAGTGGGGAAATTGGACAAAGGAAAGATATGGGGGTCTTTCCCTGACCTTTTTGTTGGCCATGGGGAAGGAAAAGGAAGGTGCACGTTTTGTTCCTCTCAGCACAAACTAAAATTTTATTTTAAAGGAATATGATTTTAAAAATCCCATTGTAACAAAGGTCATTGCTTAACATTTTTAAGCATAATCTAAAATTTGTACATGACAACTAATAATAAAATTTACATACATTAAGAATATGTTAAACCAGGACTGGAGCAATAGTACAGTGGGTAGGGCATTTTCCTTGCATATGGACAACCTGGGTTCAACCCCCAGCATTCCATATAGCCTCCTGAGCACCGGCAGGAGTAATTCCTGAATGTAGAGCCAGGAATAACCCCCAAGCTTTGTTGGGTGTGACTCCAAAAAGCCAAACACACAGACACACACATATGTATGTATGTATGTATGTATATATATATATACTAAACCATGCTACTATAATTGTTCTTAAAATGTAAATTCTAGAAGAATTTAGTATGACTATTAATGGGATGAATAATAAAGTAGCAATCAGTAGTCAGCAGTAGGTAACTAGAAATTGGCAATGAAACATTCGGTAGATCTGTTTATTGGGGGGAAAGGGATACACATACACACAGAGAACAAAAGAAAAACACCTAATTATGCACATTTTCCAGAAAATAAATTTGACTTTTTAAAAAAAATAGAACATTAGTTCTCTAATTATATTGAGAGAATTCTGAACCAGCTTGAAGCTCTGTTAAGCTCAGAAACACATTGTCTTTGACCAGCTGCTTATTGATTTGAAGTGATTATCAAGGAAAAGTTAAAAGAATTATCAGAAATAGCTAAGTACGCTAGGATCTCATATAAAGAACTATGGATCATTTGGGATGCATTTAATAGTAACTACCACTAACAAATTGTTTTATTGAGATCTGTTTGTTGGGAGGAAAGGGATACACATACATACATACTGAGGACAAAAGAAAGACACTTAATTACGCACATTTACCAGAAAAGAAGTTTGACTTTTTTTTAATTGGTCCTTTAATTATATTGAGAGAATTCTAAACCAGAATCTCAAATTAGAGCTACATGTTCTGACGGGACAGTGAAGCTGTGACTTCACTGCATAGGCAAGGATGTGTCTGTATGTGAATAAAAACTATTCACTTTGGGGGTTGCTTTTGGTTGTTTTTTTTTTTCAGTACTGCTCTGAGAGGGCTCTTATGCCCAATTACTATTCCTGTCATCACCTAAAGAAAACTTTTAGCTTTTGTTCCAAGCCCCTGTTCTCTATTGATCATATATTTCTTTCTTTCTTGCCTTTGCTTTTTCAAATCCATGTTCTCCCTTGAATAACAACTCTCTCTCTCTCTCTCTCTCTCTCTCTCTCTCTCTCTCTCTCTCTCTCTCTCTCTCTCAATTTCTTTCAATAAAACTAGTTGGTGAGAGCCGAAGAGATAGTACAATGGGAACGGTGTTTGTCTTGCATGCTATCGACCTGGCACTCCATATGGTCCCCTGAGCACTGCAACTAGGAGTATCCTTGAACTAAGAGCCTACTATAAGCCCGAGGACAGCCAGGTGTGACCCAAAATCTAAAACAAACAAACAAAAAACCAAAACCCAACTTTCTGTTTTTTGCTTTACTGTTTTATATTCTCCTGAAATTCTTTTCTGCCAAGGAAGTTAATGGGCCTGGAAAACCTATGCCAAGGAAAAACAGAAATAAGGTCTTTGAGGAAATAAAAATTAAAAAAAAAATTCCTAGCCCTGAAGCTGTATCCTAAAGGAATGAAGAACACAGGCCTTTGAGATACAAATTATGGCTCTGGAGATGGGGAACCAGGCCCCACCCAGAGAAGGGAGAACCCCTTCAGAAAATAAAAGACTCTTAAAGGTTGTTATAAGTATTTGAAAGAACAATCAAGAGTCTTTGGGGTTGGAGCATTGGCACAGCACGTGGGGTGTTTTATTGCCTTTCATGTAGCCTGGGTTGGATCCCTGACAGGTGTGGCCCCGAAATAGTAATAATCTTTTTTCAAAAGTCATTCTCTGCTTTTTTCCTTCTGGTGAAACCCACATTCTCTTGAATGCATAACTCTCTTTCTCTCCCCTTACTTTCCTCTAAATTTCTTTCAACAAAATTGAGTTGACTTCACTAAAATAAATAGTAACAAAATAAAGGAAAAAAATATCCAGAGTCCCTGATGTCCTTAAATTCCTTTCAGCAGGAAACCACTTAGATAGCACAGACCTGAACTTCCCAATGAAACAATCCATCTACAAAAGGAAACAATAGCATCTATGCCAGAGACCCAAAGAGAACCTGGGAAAACTGGCAACTCATGCCATGATTGCCATTGAAAACCCAGGTGATGACAGTACCTGTCCCCTAGGAATCCTTATCAGTGACTTTAGATGGTTTTCTGCTGCCACTTACTCCTGGCTGCTTTGCATTGGGGGACGTCCCTCTCTAGATCCGGGCAGATTTCTAGAAGTTACAAAGCCAACACTGACCATCAGCCTCTCACAGTGGAGTATCATTTTATTATTATTACTATTATTATTATTATTATTATTATTATTATTATTTTTCTTTTTGGGTCACACCTGGCGATGCACAGGGGTTACTCCTCTGCACTCAGGAATTACCCCTGGCGGTGCTCAGGCGACCATTTGGGATGCTGGGAATCGAACCCAGGTTGGCTGTGTGCAAGGCAAACGCCCTACCCACTGTGCTACTGCTCCAGCCCCATATTATCCTGACTACCAGTGCTCTGTGTTATTCACTCTTACTCTTTCCTGCTCTGAGTTCAGTCAGTGAATCTGACGTGGTGGATGCTGGTTCAGGAAACACTTTGGTTGCAGAAACTGCCTCCTGTGAATACCCAAGTGGTTTATTCTTCCTTAGTGAAATCTGAGCAGAGTGCAAAGGATGAGTAGGATAGGACATTGCCAAAAGGACTGCGATCAAGGAGGACCAGGTGAATGGACGGTTGGAGCTCCTGAATAGCTCATGGCTATTCAACATGGAAGCTGCTTGAAGGCATGCAGATGCCTCTGTGCCTCTTCAGCAGCAACTACTGAGGACTGGGAAGTGCAGCCTTACCCCTCCCAATCTGTCTGCTCAGTACTCCCCACTGATCAGACCACTAAATGGGTCGCAAGGACTCCTGAGCGGTGACATGCCTATTTTCCACAGACTAAAGAGATGAATGGAAGATAGTTCCAAAACTTTTTTATGTACTATATACATATGTGTTTGTAAACAGAGCATCCTATATCTGGTAAGTTATAAAATGAACTTTACTGTTTTATTTGCCATGGTTTTGCATATAACTATGCCAAGTTGTATAATTTTAACAACTTATAATTGCCTCTTTTCCGTTCTTTTTTTTTTCTATTTGCTAAACCAGGGCTGGAAAATCAAGGGGGAATTATTAAGAATACATTGAATGTTGTGGAGTTATATCACATAGTAATCAACAATATTCAAATCTTTAGTTGTTCTATTAGTCTGAATCTTTAAGGAAAAACACCCTTCACCTAGTTGACATGCCATTTTTTTAAAAAGGAAACCTGTATAGATAAAACTCATAAAGAGTTTATAGTTGTTTGTTATTGAAGAATAAATCTAGCTTATGGGACCAGTTCTGACTAGGAATTCAATAAATGCTTTATCTTATTTTTCTTGAACTAGGCATGCAGAATTGAGACATTTGTCATCTTTGGTTTATGAAATAGTGTCAGTTATCATCTATGCATGTCCCTCTATTGTTTTATTTATTCTTTTGAATTAGATTTTTTAATAATGAATATCTATGAACCTACTACCAGACGAGAATGATAATAGAGTCAATAATTTCTCTCCCTATATATGTTCTTTCTTTTCCCATCTTCCTTCCTGCCCCTACTGGGATAACCTCAACCTGAACTTTCTGATTCTCATTTCCTTGCTTAAAAAAAAACAGAACTGAATTTCATCATATATATTGAGGCCTAGAAAATGTTTTGTCGTTGGCTTTTGAGATTTAGAGATAGTATCCCATACTGTATATATTCTTTTAAAATTTCCTTCTTTTCTACTTAGTCTAATTCATCAATACTGTTATCCATAACAGTAAAGCTTTCATTTTGTCTGATGTATAAAAATGTATTGTATCAATTACCAATGTTTGTTCTTTCTTCTGCCAATTGATGTCTGAATCATTGAGTCTCCAGTTTCTTTAGAGTTTTTGCTATTTTGCTTTTGTGTTTGGGGGCCACACCTGGAGTAATCTCAGGGCTTACTCTGGCTCTTCACTCATGGATCATTCCTTAGGGAATCATATATGATGCTGGGGATTTAACGTAAGACTGCCATATGCAAGGCAAGTGGCTTACGCACTGTCCTATCATGCCAGCCCTGCAGATTTTACTATTATAACTCATGCTCTATCAACCTTGACGTATATAACTATCTACTGGCACGCATCTGGAGAAATGATTGAAGAAATAAATAAAAATGAAGATACAGAGATATAGCTCTGGGAATAAAATAATTTGAAATTTCAAAATTCTATCAAGATCAAATACTGTAATGATGACCAACAGTAAATCTTATAGACATTACACATAGAAGTGCAAGTGCTCGCATCATTTAGAAGAAGTTGGCATTACTATTAAAGCCAACTCTTGATACACACAGTAACAAATCTCCATAAATGTTGAATGAGTATATAAATTCCTAACTAATCTCTTAGCAAGTTAATGCTTTATAGGCAAGTGAGATGCTTAAATGGCTGGTGTGAATGCTGTATATGTGTATGTGAAAGCCCTGATTTCATCCTCAGAACCGCATGGTCTCCTGAACCCCACTGGGTGGGCTTCCTCCACCAAAATAGTTAAAAATACCTTCTATCTCTCTTAAGAGACTCTTAGTAACTTTTCCATGTTATGAATTTTAATCCTCAGCCCATTTTCCTTTCTGCATCACACCATTCTATCATTTAGGTTAACTTTAATTCCCAGCTGGATGACTCATTCGATATTGTAGCTTTCTCTTCATGTGGCACCAATTATGAGGACTTAAATATGCTAATACAGCTAATATTTTCCAAAGTGTCTATAGAGCACAGAATCACTGTATCACTGTCACTGTCATCACGTTGCTCATCAATTTGCTTGAGCTGACACCAGTAACATCTCCATTGTGAGACTTGTTGTTACTGTTTTTGGCATATCCAATACACCATGGCTAGCTTGCCAGGCTCTGCTGTGCAGGCGATATACTCTCCGTAGCTTGCTGGGCTCTCTGAGAGGGATGGAGGAATCGAACCCAGGTCGGCCGTTTGCAGGGCAAACGCCCTACTTGCTGTGCTATTGATCAAGCCCAGAGCACAGAATAAGTGACATGTGTTTTTTATTAATGTATTTCCTTCAGAGCAATTTGGGAAACTATTACTATGGTCTGCTACACAATTTTGGGTAACCTTAGTTTCTTGGCTATATATATATATATACATACATATACACATACATACATACATACATACACACACACACACACACACATATATATATATGTTTGCTTTTTTTCTGTGCCTGGCGATGCACAGGCATTACTCCTGGATCTGCACCTAGGAATTACCCCTAGAGGTGCTCAGAGACCATATGGGATGCTGGGAATCAAACCTGGGTCGGCCACATGCAAGGCAAACGTCCTACCCACTGTGCTATTGCTCCAGCCCCTCTTGGGCAAATATTATATTGTATATTCATTTTCACTGTTTCAATTCAGGGGGTCAGGTGTTTATCTTCTTAACATAATTTTCCCTTAAGAAGTGCTCTCCCCGGTGGGGGGTGGGGGAAGAAGGCAGCTGGAATAGAGAAGGCATCACTAAGAAAATGATGGTTGGAGGAATCGGTCAGGATGGGAGATGTATGCTGAAAGTAGATAAAGGACCAAACATGATAACTTCTCAGTATCTGTATTACAAATCATAATGCCCAAAAGCAAAGAGATAGTATGGGAAATATTTTCTGCTATGGAGGCAGTGGGAGGGTGGGAAAGGGGTGTATACTGGGGATATTGGTGGTGAAGAATGTGCACTGGTGGAGGGATGGGTATTTAATCATTGTGTGATTGTAACTCAAACATGAAAGCTTGTAACTATATCTCACAGTGATTCAATAAAATAAAATTTTAAAAGATGGATATATAATTTTTTCTTTCTCTTTATTATTCATAATAAATAATAAAATGTGGATATGATTAACAAAAAGAAGTGCTCTCCCCCTTTCCCCGCAAAAAGTAGGTTTCCAACTTAATGGACGTTAAAACTTCAGTGAGTTCTGGGTTTGCCAAAATATTTCTAATCTAATTGATTGAAACTCCCCACCCGGTTCCTTTGAAAGACTAGTTCCACTCTGATATCACCTGCTCATGGTTGTTATAACACCTATTGAGGGTCTGGACCTAATGAAATCTCCCTACCTGAGCCTTCTTTCATAGATATTATTGACCCTCAAAGTCCTGACTAAATTATTATCAAGATATCTCAGTAATTTTGACTTCTTCCACTTCAACAATATACAATCGAAAATTTGCTAATGACAATGCTTGAAGGCGCCTATGTTGATTCAACCTTTTCCTTTTTTTATATTTATTTATTTGTTTATTTATTTTTTATTTTATTGAATCACTGTGAGATAGTCACAAGCTTTCATGTTTGGGTTACAATCTCACAATGATGAAACACCCATCCCTTCACCAGTGCACATTCCCTACCACCAATATCCCAGTATACCCTCCCTTTCCCACCCTCCCCCTGCCTCCATGGCAGACAATATTCCCCATACTCTGTCTACTTTTAGACATTATGGCCTGCAAAACAGACACTGAGAGGTCATCATGTTTGGTCCTTAGTCTACTTTTGGCACACAACTCGCATCCTGACCGATTCCCCCAACCATCATTTTCTTAGTGATCCCCTCTCTATTCCAGCTGCCTTCTCTCCATCCACTCATGATGCAGGTTTCCAATTATGGAGCAATATTCCTGATCTTTATATCTACTGTCATTGGGTGTCAGTCCCATGTTATGTTATGTTATATTCCACAAATGAATACAGTCCTCCTATATCTGTCCCTCTCTTTCTGACTCATTTCACTTAGCATAATACTCTCCATGTCTATACATTTATAAGAAAATTTCATGACTTTATATCTCCTAACAGCTGCATAGTATTCCATTGTGTAGATGTACCAAAGTTTCTTTAACCAGTCATCTGTTTTAGGGCACTCGAGTTGTTTCCATATTTTGGCTATTGTGAACAGTTCTGCAATGAATATATAAGTACAAATGTCATTTCTACTGCTTTTTTGTACCCTCGGGATATATTCCTAGAAGTGGTATTGTGGGGTCATAGGGAAGCAATTTCTAGTTTTTGAAGAACTGTCCATATTCCTTTCCAGAAAGGCTGGACCAGTCGACATTCCCACCAACAGTGAAGGAGCATCCCTTTTTCTCCGCATGCATGCCAGCATTGGTTGCTTTTGTTCTTTTGAATATGTGCCAGTCTCTATGGTGTGAGATGATATCTCATTGTTGTTTTGATTTGCATCTCCCTGATGACTATCGATGTGGAGCATTTTTTCATGTGCCTTTTGGCCATTTGTATTTCTTTTTCGAGGAAACTTCTGTTCATTTCTTCTCCCCATTTTCTGGAAACAACTTGAGTGCCCTAAAACAGATGACTGGTTAAAGAAACTTTGGTACATCTACACAATGGAATACTATGCAGCTGTTAGGAGATATGAAGTCATGAAATTTTCTTATAAATGTATAGACATGGAGAGTATTATGCTAAGTGGGGTTGAGGTTTTTTTTCTTATACAATTCTACTAGAGTCTTGTATATCCTTGATATGAATCCCTTATCAGATGAGTATTGGGTAAATATTCTTTCCAATTCTTTGGGCTCTTTCTGTATTTTGGTCACTGTTTCTTTTGAAGTATAGAAGCTTCATAGTTTGATGTAGTCCCATTTGTTTATGTTTGCTTCCACTTGCATTGTCAGTGCTGTTTCATCCTTAAAGATGCTTTTAAAAACACTACTTCAAGAAATAAAAGAGGACACTAGGAAATGGAGACACATCCCCTGCTCATGGACAGGGAGAATTAACATTATCAAAATGGCAATACTGCCCAAAGCACTATACAAATTTTATGCAGTCCCTATCAGGATACCCATGACATTTTTCAAGGAAATAGACAAAACACTCCTGAAATTTATATGGAACAATAAACCTCCACGAATAGCTAAAGCAATCCTTGGAAAAAAGAAGATGGGTGGCATCCCTTCCCCAGCTTCAAACTCTACTACAAAGCAGTATTAATTAAAACAGTATGGTATTGGGATGGAGTGATAGCACAGCGGCAGGGTGTTCGCCTTTCACACAGCCGACCTGAGTTCGATTCCTCTGCCCCTCTTGGAGAGCCCGGCAAGCTACTGAGAGTATTGCGCCCGCACGGCATAGCCTGGCAAGCTACCCTTGGCATATTGGATATGCCAAAAACAGTAACAATAAGTCTCACATTGAGAGACACTACTGGTGCCCGCTCGAACAAATCGATGAACAACGGGATGACAGTGACAGTGACAGGAACAGATACAGACCAGCAGACCAACAGAACAGAGTTGAATATCCTATCACAGACCTCCAAATATATGGCCATTTAATCTTTGACAAAGGAGCAAGAAATGCAAAGTGGGACAAGGAAATCCTCTTCAACAAGTGGTGCTGGGAAAACTAAATAGCTACCTGCAAAAAAAAAAAAAAATGAACTCTGACCTCTTGTCAAATGCCAGGCACAAAAGTCAAATCAAAGTGAATTAAAGACCTCAATATCAGACATGAATCTATAAGGTTCATAGAAGAAAATGTAGGCAAAACTCTCCATGACATTGAAGTTTCCTCCTCGAGGGACCCGACATTTCTTTTTTTCTCTTCCTTCCCTCCTTCCCTCCCTCCCTCCTTTTTTCTTTCTTTCTTTCTTTCTTTCTTTCTTTCTTTCTTTCTTTCTTTCTTTCTTTCTTTCTTTCTTTCTTTCTTTCTTTCTTTCTTTCTTTCTTTCTTTCTTTCTTTCTTTCTTTCTTTCTTTCTTTCTTTCTTTCTTTCTTTCCTTCCTTCCTTCCTTCCTTCCTTCCTTCCTTCCTTCCTTCCTTCCTTCCTTCCTTCCTTCCTTCCTTCCTTCCTTCCTTCCTTCCTTCCTTCCTTCCTTTCTTTCTTTCTTTCTTTCTTTCTTTCTTTCTTTCTTTCTTTCTTTCCCATGTGGAAGGGAGTTGCTGGACCACACCCAATTGTACTCAGATCTTAGTTCTGGCTCTGTGCTCAGAGATCACTCCTAAAGGGGCTGAGGATTCATCGGTGGGGCTGGGATTTCCATCAACTGGAAGCATCCTACTTGCTGTAGTATGACTCTGGCCCTTCTAAAATTTCTTTAGAATCTTGAGCAATTGTCCCAGTTGTCCAAGACAGGCTCCTGTATTACTTTAATAAATGATTCTATTTCTCTAGCCTTCAGAGTACTACCAAAATCTCAACACCTTGCTCAAGATCAAATATACTTCAGACCACTACTTTTGGATTTCAAGCATGTGCATTTGGCCTTTGAGTTCACCAACTAAAAATTCCTCAAGCCAGGAAGGACTTAGAAATCAGAGCTGAGATTTAGTTGAGGAGTCTATTATCAAGAATGGTCTTTCATTTTTAATTCCACTGAGAACTGAGGTTATCTTCCAGGTCTGTCAGGGAATTGTGTCCTGAACCTCCCAGATATTCTGTTTACAGGATTCTGGGAAAGGACTTAAAGTGCTACGTAGGGTTCTTGAGCAGTGCCCGGAGTGTAGATTGTTCTGTTTATAGTATTTACAGGTTTGGGTCAAGAAGAGAGAGAAAAAAAGAGAGGCAGATAAATTAGAGAGTGTGACCAGAAACATATATCAAGGTTTGGTTATGGATTACACACACTAGACCTTGCATGCCTTAGAATTATTGAATTTCAGTACTGAAAATGACTCTAGAACATGTTAATTTAACCAGCTTGTTTTTCAAGTAGGAAGTACTAGATCACCAAAGTGAATAGCCAAGGTTATAGGGCTGTCAGGTAGAAAATTCTTTCCACACCAATATATCTTTTTCTAATTTATTTGTTGTAAAAGTAGTGGGGTGAGGGCACTCAATAACTAAAAAAAAACTGAAGGGAAGAAAGGAAAGTTTTATTTTATATTAAATAACTCATTGTAACATGCGAAAATACTTGTGATGTTAAAGGTTGAAAATAATGTGGAAATGGGGCCAGAGAGATTGCCAGAGAGAAGGAGCACATGATTTGCATGCAGAAGCCATGAATCAGTTCTCAGAACTGCACAATCCTCTAAGCACCATTGGGAATAGCCTCATGAGCCAGTTATGACCACCTAAAAATAAAATAGCAATATGTGTGTGTTACTGTGCAATATTACTAAACAGGTTCATAATAAAACAAAATCAAACAAGGATTAATGTTCTTCTGGTCCTCATATCATTACTATGACTTTAAATCATTAATGGAAGTTTTTTTTTTTTTTTTTTTTTTTTTTTTGCTTTTTGGGTCACACCCGGCAATAGACAGAGGTTACTCCTGGCTCATGCACTCAGGAATCACCCCTGGCGGTGCTCAGGGGACCATATGGGATGCTGGGAATCAAACCCGGGTCGGCCGCATGCAAGGCAAATGCCCTACCCGCTGTGCTATTGATCCAGCCCCTGGAAGTTTTCTTTTATACAGGAATTACCGATCTTTTCCCTTATTCTCTTGTAACTTTCATTATAATTTCATATTTCTTTCACAATTTCTTTTAAAGATGTGTTCTACGCATTTGATTTAGAGTTATTATTGCTCCCCATTGAATTGTCCAGAAGGAAACAGTAAATTTGTCTAACATCTCATTTTATGATATGAGGAACTTGGCAAATTTCTTTGGGTTACTATTCTTAGCAGAATATCATTTTAATATTCTGTCTCACAAAGATTCTCAGATACTTTTTTCCTGCGTTTCCAAGGCACTTAATAGACTTAATGTTATTTTGCACAGCTTTTCTCATGTAAGACCCAAAAAAGTCCCACTGGGCCCCCAGGGCATACTCAGGGGGCCACAGGTGAAAGTCATATCAATGCAGAGCCTCAACATGAGATTAGGGGGGCAACCAGCAAAATAGGGGTCCAAAAAGGAAGCAAAGTCAGAAAGTGGCCATAGTCAGAAAAAAGTTTAGAAGTGCTGAGCTAGAAAACAGAACAGATTTCCATGGAGAAATTATTTCTTTACATGTCAATAGTGAGAAAAACAAAAATCAAGGCTATTTTTCAAGGTGGAAAAGCAGGAAGTGCCAGAAATCTGTCTTCTCTTTTAGAAAACAAACAATTGCACCAGCTAAACCTGTCCGATGCAATCATTTCAGAACTCTGGGATCTGCTGAAAGCTTACATGTTTGTATGGTCTGGCAGGTAAATTGGTTTAGTTTCGATAAATGTTGCTTTTAGCACAGATGCATCCAACCAACCAGGACACTAGCTTAGTCCCTTGGCAGCCAAGTATATGTATGTTCCTGAAACAGCAATCTGGACACAGTTTATTGAAACCAGGTTGAACAAAAAAAACTTGTCCTCTAAATTTAAGGGATCTGTATGCTGATCCCCTATTGCTACTTCTGGTCCTAGAGATGCAGACAGTTTCCCTCTATCACTGTGTAGCTATTATACTTGACCTAAGTGACTTAGAGACAAATGAAAGATCTGCTGTCCTTTTATTTTTAAACCCCTTGTTATTTTTCTCTTTTCCCCTCTTCAGAACCAACTACTAAATATTGGAATATTCAAAAATAATTACACATACTGGGAAAACTTGAAACTGACCACACATGCTCTAGGAAATGTGCAGACTCAGAAAAGACCTTACAAGACCTTAAATTTACATCTTAGGCTGACCCTGTGTAAACTGCATAATAGTTTCCAATATTTTTTTTAAAAAAATAAACAAAAATTTTAACATATCAAAGCAAATCCAAGGGAAACCTCAACTTAAGAGATTGCACACCATCCAGTGTTCAATAGCAACAGCAAAACCCACAAGGCATATGAAGAAACACAGAAAGGTATAACCATTAAGTGAGAATAAAATAGCAAGCCAGAAACTCTGAAAAAGGCCTTATGACTAGCCTATTAGACAAAGACTTTAAAACATCTGTTCAAAATATGTCCAGGGATAAGAGGAACGGTTCAGTGGCTTGAATGCTGGTCTTGTAAGTGCCAGGCCACAAGTTGAATCCCCAGTGCTACTGAGGATGATTCTGAGCATGATTCTGTAAGTTCTGCTTTTTGAGTCTGGTAAATCTGATGTCTGTTATCCCAAGTATCCTAAGCAATTTTCAGCTTAGGATGTGTATGTGTGTGTGTGTGTGTGTGTGTGTGTGTGTGTGTGTGTGTGTGTGTGTGAGAGAGAGAGAGAGAGAGAGAGAGAGAGAGAGAGACAGACAGACAGACAGACAGACAGACAGAGACAGAGACAGAGAGACAGAGAGAGACAGAGAGAGAGAATACCAGCCAGGTGTATGTGTACATGTGAATACTACAAGGATATGACTCTAGAAGAAGCTTGAAATTAAAACAGACCTGTGAGCACCAAATGTGACCCTGATGAGCATATGCTCAATCACTGTAGTAACCACCAGTGAGCACCACTGCTAGAGAATAGGACTCTGGGTAAGCACGTGCACGAACTCCATAAAGGAATACAATTCTTGGTGAGTGCTAAGGCATTGCAACCTTATGTGAAATCTCAGCAAGCACCCTCAAATACCAGGAGTGTTTGTTCCCCAGTCACCACAATAACATCAACAACAATAGCAATGAAGGAAGAAGGGAATAAATAAAGTTTGAAAAAATAAAATAATGAATGCCCAAAGAACTAAAAGAATGGAATAGAATTAAGAAACTGATATGTGAACAAAATGGAAATCACACAATGGATACAGGAGTTTTTTAAAAAAAATTAAATTTGGGGACTGCAAAGAGTAATAGCTGAAATGAAAAGTCCACTTGAGAGGAAAGAAGAGGAGAAAAAGTAAGATATTCCCAAAGAAATAAAAGTTTTGCACAAGAGCTGCTCAACAAGAAATGATCAAGGGATGTCTACAGGGCATAAAGAAAGGACACCAGTTAATGCCTCAAGACTAAAGGGAGGGATGAAAAATATGAATTAAGATAAATACAAAGGCAATTATACAAGTTGGTCTTATAGTACAATAGCTTATAACTCCATATTTTGTTTTAAACATGATTTAAAAGGCTAGTACTTGTTCTACAAAAACAGTCATTATTCAAAAAACTAGTAGTATAATTTTGGTTTGTGATTCACATTTTTTGTACACAATTTAAAAGGCTAATGCATCTAAAATAATTATAATCTTATGTTTTAAAACACATTACATAATAGTGTAATTTTGTGACATTAACAACCAAAAAATATAAGAACAGAGCTATAAAAGGGTAGCTTTTGTTTAAATTAAAGTCTGTATAAATTCAAATTAGAACATATTCAAATTATGTAACTTTAGGATGTTTAGTACAATCTCCATGATAATCACCAAAGGGAGAAAGAGTATGATATACATACAAAAGGGAATGAGTAAAGAATTTCAACATTTCATTTAAAAAAAATTGTACAGAAAATTAAAAAGTAATGCAGAAAAGTAAGGGACAAAAAGCTAAACAGAATATACAAAAATAGCTGAAGCCAGTCCCTCCATATTGTAATTACTTTAAAGGTAAATTAGGGGCTGGAGTGATAGCACAGTGGGTAGGGCATTTGCCTTACACGCGACCGACCCAGATTGGAATCCCAGCATCCCATATAGTCCCCTGAGCACTGCCAGGGGTGATTCCTGAGTGCAGAGCCAGGAGTGACCCCTGTGCATCGCCGGGTGTGACCCAAAAAGCAAATAAATAAATAAATAAATAAAGGTAAATTAAAAAATTAAACTTTACAATGGATGAAATAGATTTTAAAAAATAAAATCCAGCTACAGTCTGCCTACAAGAGACTTTAGATCCGAAGACACAAATATATTGAAAGTAGCACTGTAGCACTGTTGACCGGTTGTTCATCAATTTGCTTGAGCAGGCACCAGTAATGTCTCCATTGTGAGACTTGTTGTTAACTGTTTTTGGCACATCGAATACACCATGGGTAGAGTCCCAGGCTCTGCCATGCGGGCAGGATACTCTCAGTAGCTTGCCGGGCTCTCTGAGAGGGACGAAGGAATTGAACCTTGATCGGCGGCTTGCAAGGCAAACGCCCTATCTGCTATGCTAATGCTCAAGTCTGTCCTCCGAGTGTACGTAAATGTTCAGATAGAGGCAGTCCTCATTCTGGTCCTGGATGTACGTCATTAAGGTGTCCAGGTTGGCAGTGAACCATATGGGCAGCATGTCGTGCAACAGGGAGCACTTGTCCAGGTGCTGCAGGCACACTGAGGGGAACTGGGTGGCATTACGAAGCCGGTCCATGAGGACCGGGGCTCTGGGGGCTGAAAGCGCCACTCCCCCATGAGCGGGAAGGCATATGGCACACCCAGGTACTGCTCCACTGGGCCCAGGATTTGGTTGGCCAGAGGCATTCAGAGTCCCCGGATATTGAAAGTAAGAGGGTAGTAAAACGTATTTGATGTAAATAGTAACCTAATGGACTGGAGCGATAGCACAGCGGGTAGAGCGTTTGCCCGGGTTCGAGTCCTCTGTCCCTCTGGAAGAGCCCGGCAAGCTACCGAGAGTATTCCGCCTGCACGGCAGAGCCTGGTAAGCTATCCATGGCCTATTCGATATGCCAAAAACAGTAATAACAAGTCTCACAATGGAGATGTTACTGGTGCCCGCTCGAGCAAATCGATGAACAACAGGATGACAGTGCTACAGTGCAGTGCAGTAATCTAGTAAGAACAGGGGGGACTATATTAATATCAAACAAAATAGGCTTTAGGTTCGCTCCTCAAGGCCATGTTCTCCCTTGAATATATATTTCCTTGCTTGTCTCTCTGTATCTGTGCTTGCTGGCTTTTTCCATTCTGGAGAAGTCAGGTTGTCTCTTGGTCACATACTTCCTCTCTTTCTCTTCCCTCACATCTTTCTAAGCACATTTCATTCAATAAAAAAATACTTGCTACACACATGCAAAAAAAGAAAGGAGGGGATTTAATTTTTTTTTTAAGTTTGCAAGAGCAATACATAGAATAAAACAATTATAAACCGTATACTCTTGATATCAAAATATCTGAAGCAAAACCTGATAGAATATGAAGGGGGAAATAGAAACACTATGAATCACTGGAAATCCTACTCTCAAAAATAAATAGAAAAAATAAGATAGTAAGATAATTAAGGACTTAACACAATAAACCAACTAGATCTAATAGAATATACATATCAGAACATTTCATCCAATATCAAGCTTAAGTGTTTATGAGATGTTTTCCAAGAGTTAGTCCACAAATGAAGTTTCAATAGATTTTTTTTAATAGATCACTATATCACTGTCATCCCATTGTTTGTCGATTTACTCAAGGGGCCACCAATAACATCTCCACTCCTCCCAGCCCTGAGATTTTAGCAGCCTCTCCTCACTCTTCTTTCCCAATGATTGGAGGCTCTTTCAGGGTTAGGGGAATGAGACCTATCATTACTGTATTTGGCATATGGAACACACCACAGATAGCTTGCCAGGCTCTGCCCATGCGGGTGGGATACTCTCAGTAGCTTGCCGGGCTCTCCAAGAGGTATGTATGTATCTGTTATTGTATTTGGGATATGAATACGCCACGGGGAGCTTGCAATTTATCTCCTATGAAGGCAATAAATTCTCGGTAGCTTGCCAGGTTCTCCAAGAGGGAGAACTAGGCATTGCGGCAGCGCACTTCAGGGAGCTTGGTTTTATAGATTGATAAAT
This sequence comes from Sorex araneus, assembly GCF_027595985.1. Taxonomy (NCBI): domain Eukaryota; kingdom Metazoa; phylum Chordata; class Mammalia; order Eulipotyphla; family Soricidae; genus Sorex; species Sorex araneus. The sequence goes on from NC_073305.1 coordinate 81,826,029, forward strand.
CAATAGATATCATAAAAATAAATATCATAAAAAAACCTTCTGCAACCACAACATGATAGAACTTGTAAATAACACAAATGAAACTGGAAAATTCACAAATGTGGAAGTTAAATAATACATTGATAAAGAAGCAAAGAAACAAAGACAAAGAAAATTAGAAAAATAGTTATCAGTGAATAAAAACATAAACAGCACCTCAACACTCATGAGATGCAGTGAAATTTAAAAGAGGAAATTTATTGCTCAAAATGATTAGAAATGCCTAAAAAAATATTACCAGACACAGTCTAACTTTATAACCCAAGGAACTAAAAAAAGTCTAAACTCCAACCTAACAGAGAAGAGGAAACAATAAGTAAAAGCAGAAATCAACAGCATAGAGAACAGGGCCCAAGCAATAGTGTAGCAGGTAGGGTGTCTGCCTTGAACAAGGCCAATGTGGGTCCAATCCTTGGCACTCCTTTTGGTTTCCAAAAGTTTTCCAGGAGCAATCTCTGAGTGCAGAATCAGGAGTAAGCTCTGGGTGTGGCCCAAAAAACAAATGTGTGTGTACATACATGCACAAATACACACACACACACACACACATACACAAAGAGAGAGTAAAAGGGAAAGAGGCAATAGAAATTGAGAAAATAAGACATAAAGCTGATTTTTTGAAAGATATTATCCAAATTGACAAATGTCTAGTTAGGAGGACTAAGAAAGAAGGAAAGAAAATTTAAATTACAAAACAAAAACAGAATGTAGGATATTACTACCAATTCTACAGAAATGAAGAGGACTCGAAACACATACTATACACAATTGCATGTTCAGCAAATTGGATTGCCTTGATGCTATGGACAAATTCTAAGAAACATAAAACCTGTCAAGACTAAATCACGAATAAATGGAAATTTTGGGTAGATCCCTAAGAAGAAAAAAATTAAATCAACAATCAAAAATTTCATGATATGGTCTGGAGGTATGACTCTATGATAGAGTGGCTGCCTTCCATGCATGAGGTCACAAGTTTCATCCATAGCGTTGACACTTATTCTGGAGTATATAACCAACACTGTCATTGGGAGTCCCAGTTTGGAAAGTGTGACTGTTGTCAAGCATGGCAAACAAAAGCACAATCCTTAGATAGTGGAACAAAAATAACAAAAACACAGGGCAGCAAATTGATGAGCAATGGGACGACCGTGATAGTGATTTACATCAATATCCATAAGGGATATTGCTATGTGTTTCTTTTTCTTTGTAGCTGCTTTGTATTGGAATAACATTGATCTCATAAATCAAATTAGATAAAATATCTTTTTTTTCCACTTCAACTTCTTTTGGAAAAGTCTGGGAAGAATTGGTGTTATCTTTAAATATTTTGTAGAGTTTGCAATGAACCACTAGGAGCAGAGTTTTCTTTTGTTGAGAAATTTTCCCTGATAAAATCCTCTGTCAATTCTCTGCCATGCTGGCACTCTCAGTAGCTTGCTGGGCTCTCTGAGAGGAATGGAGGAATCAAACCCGGGTCAGCCACATGCAAGGCAAACCCTTACCCCTATGCTATCAACAAAATACTAGCAAATTGAATTCAGCAACATATTCAAAACATTGTACACCATAACTAAGTGCAATTATTCCTGTGATGCAAGGATGGTTTAGCATAAAAATCAGTCATTGAAAAGACCACCTTAAGAGAATGAAGGGGGAAAGAAACAATCATTTTAATGATGCAGAAAAGCCATAAGATGAAATTCAGAATTCTTTTACAAAACAGGTGTTTATCATAGTGGAAATTGTCTAGGGAAAGAGTAGTAGAGAAGCAAAATGGTTGGAGCAGATGCAACAATACAGGAGGAAGAGGAGGTGATAAGAAAAAGGACGGAAGATAATTGGGCTAGAATAAATCACTTGTATCACTTGTCATCCCATTGATCTTCAATTTGCTCCAGCGGGTGCCAATAACGTTCCCATTTGTCCTTGTTGCGTGCTAGCCCAATGGTATCTGCTCGCTCCAGGAACAGGAAAAGCCTCAAACCGTTCATTCAGGGTTTTGTCAAAGAAGTCTGACTATCTTGTAGGTGGGCAGTCACGCGGTCTTTTGATGTCCCATGGAATCCAGTTGGTAATAGCTCTAGTCCCTCATTACGTGTCCAGCCCATCTGATTTTTGATGCCTTGGCAAATAAATCAGTGTCCCTGATTCTTCATCGTGAACGGAGGTTGGAACTCCGGATTCCTTCTCTCACTTGAGTGAAACATGATACTTCAAGCATAGCTTTTTCGATTCCTCTTTGGGATACCCAAATAGTATTCTCATCCTGTTTTCGTAGGGCCCAGGTCACTGAGGCGTATGTTACTACAGGAATAATGGGGAGTCAAAAAGATGTGCCTGGAATTGGAGTTTCTTTGTCCTCTTAACCACTTCTTCGATGCTCTTGAAGGTGTTCCACGCTGTTCTCTTCCTCCTGCGCAGTTCTGGTGCCAAGTCATTCCTCATGTTGAGTTCTAGACCCAGGTACACATAGCCGCTGCATTTGGAGATGTTCATTCCTTTGAGAGCGAATAGAATGTCAGGGACTAGTTCATTTTTCATGAACATTGTTTCAGTGAGATTCAGCTTCAGTCCGACCTTTCCACACTCGTGGTTGAAGTCGGCCAGCATTTGTGCCACTTGGCTAATGTTTGGTGTTATGAGAATGATGTCATCAGCGAAGCAGAGGTGGTGTAGTTGCCGACCATCTATCTTCACTCCCATTCCTTCCCATTCCAGTCGTCGCATGATGTTCTCAAGGGTGTCACTGAAGAGTTTCGGTGAAATGGTATCATCCTGCCAAACCCCTCTCTTTACGTCAGTGATCACTTCCTTGTAGAATGGTGAGATCTTAGTGGTGGACCCGTAATGCAGCTCGAGGAAGATTTTATTGTACTGAGTTTGAACGCCCTGTTTGGCTAGGGCTTAGAGGACTGCTTCAGTCTTAACAGAATCAAAGGCCTTCTTTAAATTGATGAACGTTAGACAGAGCGGCCTCTTGAACTCTCGTGAAACCTCAGTGAGCTTGGTCACTGTGTGGATATGGTTGATTGTGCTGAATCCTTTTCAGAATCCAGCTTGCTCGCATGGTTGTCCTTTGTCTAGTGTTCTGCCTATTCTATTCAGGATGACTCAAGTGAACAACTTATAGACAACGGACAACAGGCAGATTGAGCAATAGTTGCCGATGTCGTGGATGTCTCCCTTCTTGTACAACAAATGGTCCTGCTGGTTTTCCATTGGGATGGAACCTTGCATTCAGACAGGTAGAGTGTGAAAAGCTGAGCCAGTATATTGATGAGTACTAGCGGCAGATTCTTTAGGTGTTCGGGTCTGATTTTGTCTGGACTGGGTGCTGTACACATCTTTATCGACAAAATGGCATGTCAGATTTCAGAAGGGAGGATGTTGGGAACGACATATCTATCCTGTGGAATTTGGTATGTGGACAGGTGGATGTGGCTGTCAAAGTGAGTAGAAGTCGTGAATAATCCTCTCCATTACACTTCTGGAAGTGTAGATGTGAAGATGTGATAGATCCATCAGGACGTCGGAAGGCAATCATCTTGGTATTGTAGTTGGCGAAGGACAGGCGAGCGTTGCGAATACTTTTCCCGGCTTCTGCCACATCGGCCAACATTGCTACTCTTCTCTCTTTGAGGTCTTCCTTTGTCACTTCTCTGCACAGCTTTGTGAGCTCAGATGTTAGCTTGTGGTTGCCTGAGGCTCATGCCAAATCACGATGGCGAATGAGCTGAGAGTTTCCGAAAACAGTTGTCTGTTTGTGACTTTCTGACTCTCGGCATTATTCGCACAGTCATAGAGGTGCTGAACCAGTCAATCCATTGTATTCCTTGTCGATGTTGTCAATGACACATCTTCCCACCTTGCAATAGTGCCAAAGAGCTCCCAGTTGGTGGCCATTCTGGGAGTTCTCTTCTTAAACTTAAACTTTGCAGTCCTTTCTCCCCTCTCTGTGAAGTAGAATTTTGCACGAAGGAGACGGTGGCCTGATCCCGTTTGGAATTTTGGGACAACAGTGACATTGGTCAGGCAAAACCTTCTATTGAATATGATGTGGTCAATTTCGTTGTGTAACTGTCCACCGGGAGACGCCATGTCCAACGTTTAGATTTGGCCTTCTGGAACTGTGAGTTACCATGGATAGTCTTGGTCGACATGATGAACTCAGACAGTCTCTCACCCTGTTCATTCCATTCTAGGCCATGGGTCCCAACGTGCAGTTCTTCGGGTGATCTTCTCAGTTCTATCTTAGCATTAAAATCACCAACAATGATCTCGTAGAAGGTGTGGTCTTCTTTATAGAACTTCTCCAGCTCCATGTAGAACTTCTCAATTTCTTCTTCATCATAGTTGGATTTTGGTGCGTGGACAACGAAGATAGAAACTGCCAGCAGTGAGCCACAGCTATTCAAGCAAAATCGTCCGATTCAGGTTGTTAGGCATTCAAATGAATCAATGCTCATGGCCAAGTTCATGTTGACAAGGACACCAACGCCAGATAAATAAATCTATCTGGCTCCAATTATATTATATAGTATCAATTCTTTATAAAATGCCACATTTGGGGTAGAAGGGGTATCCATTAGTGGACCTCAGGACTAATCCTGGTTCTTTGCCCAGGAAAGACACGTAGTGGTGTTCAAGGGACTATATGCAATACCAAGGATTGTACCAGGGCTGGCTGCATGCAAGGCAAGTGCCTTGCCTCCTATACTATCTCTGGCCTGCTATATACTTTTTTGACTAAAAGTCCAGATAAGTTTTGATTTTAGCCCAGTCTTCTTGCTAATCACATTTTCCTATGTTATACTATTTATTATGTTAATTAATGTCATTTAAAAATCTTTATCTACTTTCTAATAATGATAAAAAATAGAATACTCTCCAAGTCAGTGCCGAAGAAATACCATTTTTAATGTGAGTTTCCACTCTTTCCATCCTTCCTCACACGGCGCTGACTCACCAGCAATCTTCTCTCTGAGCTGGCTGGTCACTTGGCTCATGCTAACAGTACTTCCTGTACCTACCCTGTCACCTCTGGCAATGTGACAAAATGACAATTTGACAGGACAGGACCTGGTTGCTCTCCTCTTACTTTCCAAACCCCTACCACTATTCAGGCTGCAAACACTTGCATGTATTCTCCTGGTTAGTTTAATTGTATCAACGATCTGAAAAAAAAACCTAGTATGTTAGATTTTGCTGCCTTAAAAGCTGAATTCCCAAGGACCACAAAGATAGCATAGTAGTTAGGGTTCTTGCCTTACATGTCATAGAGCTGGGTTTGATCCCCCCCCCCAGCATCCTATATGGTCCCTGAGCACTGCCAGGAGGAATTCCTGAGTGCAGAATCAGGAGAAGCCCTGAGTACCACTGGGTTTGGCCCCCAAACAAAGCAAAACAAAAGCTGAATTCACAGAAAAAGGAGAATAAGGTCATTGCCAACTCCAGTACCCTTTTCATTATATATAGTCTATATATTAATATATATGTATATAGAGAGAGAATATTTTTATATGTACATAATCTATTTTCCTTCCAACACATTTCAAAAGACTGTGGAAGAAAGTAATTATGATGTTGTCACTTTTCAGAAAACTGGAGTAGAGAAGATCCAGGCCTTCTGAAATGGCATGTCAGCCCATATACATGGTTTTCTCTGATTACATTTATAAATTGATCCTAGAAAGTATCAGTAAAAAGAAATAAATTTTTCAAAAGATTGAGTATTAGGTTCTAAAATGCTCACAGAATGAAAAGTAATGCTAACCACTAGAAGAGTCAAAAGAAGGCAGTTTTGGGGGCTTATGCTAACTTAAGGGAAAGAATAGATCCTGACAGTCCCATTGGGATGGCATTGCTCCACAAGCAACATTGATCCCAAGCTGACGTCCTGGAATAGGCAAGAAAAATTTTCTTTCTTTCTTCCTTTTTTTCTCTTTCTTTCTTTCTTTCTTTCTTTCTTTCTTTCTTTCTTTCTTTCTTTCTTTCTTTCTTTCTTTCTTTCTTTCTTTCTTTCTTTCTTTCTTTCTTTCTTTCTTTCTTTCTTTCTTTCTTTCTTTCTCTCTTTCTCTCTCTCTTTCTCTCTCTTTCTCTCTCTTTCTCTCTCTCTCTTTCTTTCTTTCTTTCTTTCTTTCTTTCTTTCTTTCTTTCTTTCTTTCTTTCTTTCTTTCTTTCTTTCTTTCTTTCTTTCTTTCTTTCTTTCTTTCTTTCTTTCTTTCTTTCTTTCTTTCTTTATTTCTTTCTTTCTGCTTTCGGGGTCACACTCTGTGATGCTCAGGGCTTACTCCTGACTCAGCACTCAAGAATTACTCCTGGCAGGCTCCTGGGACCCTAAAGAAAATTTTCTTAAGAAAAGTGAGACTCTTTAAAAGATCAAAGAGATAGTAGAGGGGTTAAGTCTCTTGCCTTGCTACAGTCAATTCTGGGACATCCTCAGAAATGCATGGTTCCTTGGTCAACACTGGGCGTGATATCAAACACAGACAGAAGTAGTCACCAGCACTTGCAGTTGTGGCCCAAAATACCACTCTCCCCAACAACAACAACAACACAAAAGATTGGCAACCAGAGAAAGAGAGAGCACAGCAGGTAGGGGATTGGCCTTGATCCCTGTCACCACATATGCAGGTAGTGCATAAACATTACCAGGTGTGCTCCCTGTAAGCTCTGAGCAGTCCTAGGTGTAACCCAAATACCAAAACATAAAATAGTCAAATAGAAATAATGAAGAATATTGAGTGTGAGTAAGCTCTGAGCAGTGCTGGGTGTAACCCAAATACCAAAACATACAATAGATAAAATAGAAATCACAAAGAATGTTGAGTGTGTTACTGCCCATGTGTATACATGGGTGTGTATTGCAAGAGTGGAGAAGAAAGTCTATTGACTAAAACTATTTATGATATGGGTCATAAGGGATTATAGAAATAATATTTGAACCTAAATAAATGCAGTCATGAAACTGTTGAAAAGTTGTTCTCAGATTTTAGTATGAGTTATAGGCTCTCCCCACTATCTAAAACAAAAAACTTAACTGCATGTATCATGTATGTATGTATGTGTGTGTATGTGTGTATACATACATGAGTTTATGATATGTATAATATACATCATATAATATACATAAATGTGTTTAGTATACTACAATTGCTTTAATTTGTCCTCTAAGGATGTCTGTGAATTCTGTAAGAGTCCCTAGATCTGACATACACAATTTGGCCAAGGGCAACCCCAGAATCTACTCCCCAACTTTGCTCTGATGACCCTCAGTGAAATGAACTTGACTCACAGTCCTCTGACTTGGGGACATCACCCACCAGAGAAAACAGTAAGTCTCAGTGAAGAGAAAGGCTCTGTCAGACTCCCCAGCTTGCATAACTTCTTAGTCACACCTGAGAGAGTAGTTTATGTTACAAAGGGTAACAAACTTAGAGCCTGAGGATGTAGAATGAGACTTAACTGTTTTCTCTAAGGTGTTTCCTGGTTTTGTGTACTCAGATGTTTACCTTTCCTTTGATGTTACTGTTTAAAGCAAAAATCTGAATCTTTGGCTCCTGTGGTTAGGCATGGGAGGTTTGGGGGAACACTGGGGGCACAGTCTGGGGATTAATAATGAATAGCCATGACTGTCACTCCATACCCCACAAACTTTTTTTTTCTTTTTGGGTCACACCTGGTGATGCACATGGGGTCACTCCTGGCTCTGCAGTCAGGAATTACCCCTGGCAGTGCTCAGGGGACCATATGGGATGCTGGAAATCGAATCCGGGTCATCTGCGTGCAAGACAAATGCCCTATCCGCTATGCTATTGCTTGAACCCCACAAACGCTTTTCAAAATCAGTGTTTCTCAACCTTTTCCTCCTGTGCTCCGCTATCCTACCAGTTAGTTTCCTAGACTAATGCTGTGACTCACATTTATATGATTTCAATCTGTGTGCCCCTTAGAATATTCTGGGAACCAACTGGGGGCTATATGACAATCTCCCACTCCTCTACCAGTTAAGAAATGCTGTTCAAGGCACATATGGTACCTGTTCATTCTGGGCCGATCATGTAATGTGTGCAGACAAAAGCAACATGAAAGTGTGGGGCTATTTGTTCAAAATATATTAAGAATTTCAAAATAATAACAACAGAACATTTAAGCAAGTGGAGAACTTCAAAGTACAACACCCTGTTGTAAATAAACACACAGGCTGAAAACCCCTTTGTACATTTCTTCTAGCCTACTTATCACTGAGTTGCCAACGTTTAAACTACTGGTGGACAAATTAATAATATTATATTATAATAAAAAGGGGCCAGAGTTATAGCACAGTTGGTAGGGTACTGGCTTTGCATGCAACCAACCCAAGTTTGATTCTTGACATAGAAACTTCCCTGATCAGAGCCAGGAGTAAGACCTTAGCACCTCCAGGTATGATTTCCACATCAAATAATAATAATAATAATAATAATAATAATAATAATAACATATTATTTATTATATTATTATAATATAATAACTATTATTATAATAATAGTCACTTCGCAATATTAATAATAATTATTATTATTTAAACTATTGGTGAAGCCCAAGGATTTCCCCCTCCTTTCTTTCTGTTTTTTCCCAGGGTTATAATTATCCACAATTATGTCTATAGATAATAGACATTAAATCTCACATATAATAATCATAAAACATAAGTAGATATAGAGGTCAGTTTTATTGAGATATAATAGACATAAAACATTATATTGGTTTTAGCCTTATAACATAAATGATTTATGTATATATAGAGAAAAGATTGCCACAATAAGTTCAGCTAACATCTATCACCACACATACATTATGAAGTAGAAGAAGCAGTGACAAAATTACTGAAAGGTAGAAAAATCCTAGGAGAGGATTTTGTAATTCTTGCTATTAGCAGCTTCCAATAATAGGGGAACCTGGAAGAATTGGTTCTGACTGTTGAGAATAGGTACATTCTCAACAGAGACCGACCCCTGGCCCAATTTCACTTTTCCCTTTCATTAAAGACAAAATTGTAGTAGTTCTCATGCCCATTGGCTGCATATGTACTTACATACCATGTACAATGATACTAGCGGTTTACAAGCCTGTAGTCCCAACGCACAACCCTGCATAACATAACCCCAGCACCATGCATATTATACTGTGCCAGCTCTGAATCTTCATGAAGATTTGCACTTTAGTTAACTTATTCCAGTAAAAATCCCTACCCTAAACCCAATAAACATTCTCTTAGGAGTATCCACACCCATGCCTTAAAGGGTATCTTTTTTGCCTTAATTCATAATATGTTTTTCCACATACACTCCATATCATCCTTGACCCCTTTCTCATCACAAAAATAATCTATTATCTGGAATGAGACTGCTTACTTCCCTCTCGTTCCACCTCAAAGAGTAAAATCTCTACACAATTCAAAGGCTCCAGGGTCAACTCACAGACCGTGTAGTTTAAGCAGACTTGAATGTAGCCTGATGGCTGCCTTTGCAAGACTGGAGGGGCAGTTGCCCAAGCCTTCTACAAGCCCATCTGGTCTTCTTTAATTCCTGTGACATCCTGAATAGTCACTTTGCAACATTTTTTTGTTTGGGTTTTTTGGGGTTTTTTTTTTTGAAGTTACTCCCGGCTCATGCACTCAGGAATTAACTCCTGGCGATTCTCAGGGGACCATATGGGATGCTGGGAATCGAACCCAGGTCGAACGTGTGCAAGGCAAACGCCCTACCCGCTGTGCTATCACTCCAGCCCTGTCACTTGGCAACTTTTTAAATTTACTCTCTTAGCAACTTTTGAATATTGCCAATAAGATACCAGTAACTGTAGCAACCATATTATACTTTAGTTCCAGAATGTATCCACTGTATAATTGGAATTTGCTACCATTTTATGAGCTCCACGCATTTCCCACCCACAAAACCCAGTTCTAGCATCCATTAATCTATCCAATTTTTTATGAGCTCCTTGGTTGTTCAGATTCAGCATATAAGTGAAAAATTCACAGTATTATTCTTTGCTTTATTTTACTTAGCATGATGACCTCAAGGCCCATTCATATTATTGCAAAGGCAGAATGTCCTTCCTTATTGTTTGTGAATATATTCTAGTGTATGTGTATAAATCACATATTTTTTATCTAATAATTTATCTATAGATGCTTAGATTGTTCCCATGCCCTGGCAATAATAATGTAGCAATGAACACTAAAGTGCAGATCATTCTTTGAGATAGTGATTTCATTTCCTTCAGATATATGCCCAAAAGAGGAACTACTGTAACATATGATAGTTCTGTTTTAAATTGTGTGAGGAACCTCTTCATTATTTACAATATTGGCTTCACGGAAATGCACTCCCTCCAAGGGTACACAGTGTTCCGTTTTTCTACATCCTCATTATAGTTTTGGTCCCTGCAATTCTCCACCAGAATATTCTTCCTAGGACTGGAGCAATAGCACAGCGGGTAGGGAGTTTACCTTGCACACAGCTGACCCGGGTTCTATTCCCAGCATTCCACATGGTCCCCTGAGCACCGCTAGGAGTAATTCCTGAGTGCAAAGCCAGGAGTAACCCCTGAGCATCGCTGGGTGTGACCCAAGAAGCAAAAAAAAAAAAGAAAAAAAAATCTTCTTTCTATTGTGTGCAAGCCACTGACCCCTGCAGCATCAAAATTAGGCTTTAGGCTTTCCTGGATTTTCCAAAGTCTAATAATTGAGTGCATCTATTTGAGGAGAGAAAATAATCCTTGCAAATCATTCTTTACTTCTTTACTTCCAACGTGGGACTCTTTCCATAGTAACTTCCGGATAGCAGAATCATTGTTTTACTCATTTGTTGCACAGAGGATAGAGCTGATATAGAGCTATGATAGATTACTAGAGAGAGTCATTGGGGGCAAATTACTTTGCTTAGCTGCACAATCATGAACCTTGATCAGAATGTGAGGAAAATCTGGGCAGCCAGGCTGAATATTGTGTTTTTCTGTCAGAAATGCAAAGCTGGGGACTGGAGCGATAGCATAGCGGACAGCGTGTTTGTCTTGCATGTGGCCAACCTGGGTTCCAGTCCCAGCATCCCGTATGGTCCCCCGAGCACCGCCAGGAGTAATTTCTGAGTGCAGACTCAGGACTAACCCCTGTGCATCACTGGGTGTGACCCAAAAAGCAAAAAAAAGAAAAGCTGTTCTTACATGAGGTGCTTGACTGTAGCCATTTAGCAGGGAAAGTTGAATTTTGGAGAGAGACCTGCCTATTTGAGTGGCACTTTAAATTCATTATAAATCCATTTGGTCGCTCAGATACAGATCTTAATGCTTCAATGTGAGCCTTAATTTCCTCATCTGCAAACCTGGGAGGCTGATCGGTCTCTGAAAAATTGACTTGGGAAGCACCTGGCACATGATAAGGTCTTAGAAAACGGCTGTTCACAGCCCAGCTCCTTGTTCTCCAATTCCATCCTTTCTGACTCATTCTGATGGACAGGACGTGAGCAGACTGGCTGGGGAAGCCTGGAACTACAGGGTGTGGAGTCTTCAAAGGAGAAGCCAGGGTACAATGAACCTCTGGCTTTTTCTTCCCCCTAAATCACTTCCCCTCTGGGCTTCCTGAGACCTGAACCGCTGCTCTGGGATCCTCCCAAAGCTTCCAGCCAGAATTCTTCCTCCTCTTCCACTCCTCCCCAGGCAAACCTGTTAGCACTTGGTAGTGTAGAAAGGGAGCTCTGTAGCCTAACCCAGCATGGTTGGTGGCCATATAAAAAGCATTTGATTCCCACATTTGGCAACCAGACAGCACCTGAGGCTGCGCAGCTGAGCTGTGTGATTCAGGCAGAGAAATCCCCTTTCTCCCTTGGCTTCTTAGTTCCTTCTGTTTGCATAATGCCACTCCTCTGCCACATGCTTATGCATTAACACTATGCAACTCTGAGACAACTAAAACCCCACCCCACCCCCACTCCCTTTGTGACATGAAAGTGAAGACAGCAATGCCTGTGGATCCCAACATTCCTCTGGGGTCATATGAGGTGGCCATCAGCTATATTTAATGGACACATAAAACCCATCTCCCCCTGCTGCCAGGCCCAAGACTATGTCCTGAGACTTCCCCAGCTCCGCCCCTTGTTTCACTCCTCCACTCGGCAGTTTTCAGTCCTGTCTCAGGCTGCTCCCTGACCTCTAGGACTGACTAAGGAGTTTCTATGTGGGCACCTTGCACCAACGATGGATCTCATTTTTCTGAAAAGTGACTATTTTAGACTTTCCCAGTTAAGAGGAAAAATGCCCTGGAGGTATTTATATACATACTATACAATCCATGCTACCTTCTTTGCAATGGGGCTGGAGCGATAGCACAGCGGTTGGGCATTCACCTTTCACTCGGCCGACCCTAGTTCGATTCCTCCGCCTCTCTCGGAGAGCCCGGCAAGCTACCAAGAATATCGAGTCTGCGCGGCAGAGCCTGGCAAGCTACCCGAGCTTATTGGATATGCCAAAAACAGTAACAATAAGTCTCTCAATGAGAGATGTTACTGGTGCCTGCTCGAACAAATCGATGAGCAACGGGATGACAGTGACTACTTTGCAATGCAATGCTTTTTAACTTATTAATTTTCAATTCTCAAGGTTTCATTTGATTTTATCAGGTAAAATAGGGCTAGTCATGTTTGAGAGTTTCTCATATCTTACTCATCCGTTTGATAACATCTTTTTTCTCTTAAGCATATGAAACATACTTAATTTAGTCTATAATTGATGACCTAATTTCTGAAGATTCTGTTGTCAGCTCTCTGTTGCTTTTGCTGGCTCTCTTTGAATGAGGCCTGATTTCCCCAAAGTGCATCAGGATTTTTTTTTCAAAATTTTATTTTATTAAAGCACCCATGATTTATCATCATCATCATCATCATCATCACCACCACCACCACCACCACCATCATCATCATCTTCATCATCATCATCCCACTGATTGTCAAATTTCTTGAGTGGTCTCAGTAATGTCTCCATTCATCCTAGCCCTGAGATTTTAGAAGCCTCTCTTTACACGTCCTTTCTAATGGTGCCACATTGGAGGCTCTTTCAGGGTCAGGGGAATGAGACCCATCACTGTTACTGGTTTTGGCATATGAATAGGACACAGGGAGTTTGCCAGGCTCTCCCAAACCGTGATTTATAGTTATCCATAGTCAAGCTTTTGACATACAATGTTCCTTCACCAATCCTGCCACCAGTGTCAACTTTTTTCCACCAGTGTTCCTTGACTCCCTCTCTTACCCCACCCTCCCATCCCAACCCCAGACTCCCATCTTGACAGGCATCTTTTAAACTTGGTCATTAAAGTTTGATTCTCTCAATTTCAGTGTTGTTGGCTCTGTGGTTTGCATATTTAGCTCTATCATTTCTTACCTCCACCAACATGTATGGATGGGTCCCCTGGATCCCTGGCCTCCTTGCTTCTCATCTATCTCCTCTTCCCTTCCCTTTCACTATTTCCTTCCTTCTCCTCTGGATACTCTGAGTCCAAGGGTGTCTTTACCCTCCCCACACTTAACAGGATTTTTTTTTAACTGCAAGCTCTATTTCAATAGGATTTTCTATCTGGGACTCTTGAAGGCTGTGGTAAAGGTGGTTACTCTAGTGAGGATTGGCTGTGTTTCTAAACTGAGAGTACTACCAATTCTGGTCACATTAAAACAAATTATCAGCTAGTTTTTCAGACCACACTGAGAGTATAAATTTGGTAGCAGACCTCCATAAAGTTTAGTCCATGTTTATACATTCTCTGCTTTTTTCTTCCTCAAGAACCAGAGGTAATAGGCCAAGTTTCTTTTCTATCTTGTTTGGTGGAGAAAGGAAGTTGTAGAAATTCCTAGTTTAAACTGTTACTGCTTTTGGCATCCAAGATCATTTATAAGAATGTATGTGATCTGACTTCTAGACTTTTTCCTAGACTTTTTCCTAGAGTCTTTTTCCTAGACTTTTGTTGCATGTTTGCATGAAGATATTAAAACTAGCTCTCTGGTCACTTAAGGCTAGAGAGTTGCTCAAGAAGAAGGTTTAGCCTCAACACTCTTACTTTTAAATCCAGGCTTTCCGACTTCCTGCCTGGTTTATCTTGCCTCTTGTCAGCACAATTATGCATTAAAAATTATTTTAAGACTAGAGAGAGAGAAAGTGCAGGACGCTTACTCTGCTCATCGTAGGGAAGCCAAGTGCAATTCCTGATATCCTGATATGCTCCACTGAGCTCTGCCAGGAACGATCCCAGAGTACAGAGCTAGGAGTAAGCTCTGAACACAGTTGGATGTGGCTCCAAAATCAAATGTGTATGTATGTATATATGTATGTGTGTGTTTGTGTGTATGTGCATATATGTATATATGCTATATGTGTATATTTCATTTTATATCTTTAGGTGTTTCAAAGAAAAAAAATTCAGACCTCCAGTTCTCCATTTTACCTCTGAGACATGTTTTTAAATGTTCTGCTTTCTTCAATATAAGAATTTAATGGTACCTGAGTTTGAGATGATCCGAATGGTCTTCAACTCCTAGTATCAGCCTTTCAATAAATCCCAAATGTGTCGTATTAAGACCAATCAGAGGGATCAATAAATAAAATTCAGCAGAAATTATGGTTTGCCAAGGACTAGGTTATATAAGGCACTGAGCCTGTTGGCTCTTTCTCTCTGGGATCTCTCACTCTGAGCAGCCAGCTGCCATGTTGTGAGAACACTTAAGAACCAGAGCCATTAAACAGAGGCCGCCTGCCAATAGCCACAAAAGGGTGGTTAGAATCAAATCCTTCAGCCTCTGACAAGGTTTCAGATGACTCAGCCTTAGCCAATGTCTTGACTGCAGACTCCTGAAAGATCTTGAGTCAGACCTATTCAGCTAAGTAAAAGGTGGTTCCTGAATCTCTGTCCCCGAGAAATCACGTAAATAAATGTGTGTCGTTTAAAGTTACTCAGTTGGGGGAATTTACAACTTAGCAATGTTATCAAATATAAATCTTTCTATTCCATCTAAATATCAAAAAAAATTGGAAAATGTTTTATGCCAGTGTTAGAGAGATCACTCATTGAAATATGGGGGCCAGAGAGATAGTATGGCAGGTAAGGCACTTGCCTTGCACGCAGCCGAACTGGATTCTGTATAAAAATAAAAAGAAAAGGAAAGGGCGCGCGCGAGGAAAGGGATGCCTCACCGCACCGAGCCAGGCACAGGGCCTAGGGCAGCAGCTGTCTCTCCCGCCACCCGAGTTCGGTAGCCTCCAGCCGCTTCCCCCACCCCAGGGAGGTTGATGGCGAAGATGTGGCAGGCGAAGGAAGGAACGGAGCCAAGATGGTTGGTCTCACTTGCAGTTTATTCCAATCTTCCCTCTATACACTCTCCTCTGGAACTCTCCCGGCTCTCGGTCTCTCTCTCAATCTGTGGATCTGGCCCCCGTGGATCTGGCCCCCATGGATCTGGCTCCCATGGATCTGGCCCCGTGGATCTGGCTCCGTGGGTCTGGCCCGATGGATCTGGCCCCCAACCCACTCTTACAGCCTAGTTAAATCTCCACAGCATGTGGGGGTTGGGGCATACACATAGGTGTGGTCAGCAATAGGGTAAGGTTCTTTTCCCTCAGGGGATGCTTCTCCTAGGACTTAATTCTCTTTCAGCAGGAGGATCCACCCAAGGGCAGAGTCCCATGAATGTGTTTCTCTTCTCCTCAGCCAGCAAACATATAAGAATTCATAATATTAATTATTTTGTATGGACACAATAAGAGATGCATTAAAGCTTATAGAATTGCTCTCCTGGGGCCATCTCAATCTCAGACTACAGTGCTCAGGCCAGATCAGTCTTTCCCATCCCTAGCAGGGTCCCGGTCTCATAATTACTATTGGATCATGACAGCATTTGTCTATGATCAAGCTCTTAACTTATAGTTAAGAATTAGGCACTTTGGCCAGGCCCATCTCGATGCCAGGGTAGCACATAACTCACCGCTTGCCCTGGATCCTTCCCGTCCCACGTCGGGGACCCTACTTTGGGGTGCTAGGAACTGAGGGCAACTGAGGCTTAAGTGGAGAAAGCAGATGCCCAGGAGGGAATATGGAGGCCAATTAAGTCTTAAGTTATAAAAACATAATATTGTCTTCTTGTGTCTATACAAAAAAGACATAGCTTTAAAGTAAATTATTCAAAAGGCATAAAGAGGAGAGAAAGGCAATGTTATAATATTCAGTGTCCTAGGAAGTTCTGACCTTACGAATTAACAGAGTTTGATTAAGGGAAGAGCAGATAAACTGGTAGAATTGGTTACAGATAAACAAAAGAATGGGAGTGACTCGGGAGCACTTTGATGGGTGTGACTGATAAACCTAAGCTCCTAGTGGCAAGGGGAAAGGACAAACCAATGATATCCAACAGGATTCCATTCTCTGCGCTGCATATGGTGCCAGAGGCCTACCAGGAGTGATCCCTGAGCACAGAGCCAGGAGTGTGTCCAAGAACCAAAGCCCTGAACACTACCAAAAGTGGTCCAAAATTTAAAAAAGCCAAGGAAAAAGTTATAGGGGTGAGTTAATCTATTAGCTTTTAGCCCCAGAGTCTCTAAGATAGTGTTTCATTGCTCTTCAGAAATGGCATGTGTGAGACATGGGGTGGGTGAGCTTTGTTAAAGACAGGATTGTAGGTCTGAGGTGAAGCCTGCACTCAAGAAGGGTCTGTTGTGTCCCTGAGCTATAGTTTTTCTCCACACTTCTGCTCAGACTGTTTCCTCTCTTTCCAAAAACAAAAACAAAAACAAAAAATCCTGCCTGGTCTGTCTCTGGAGAATAGGCCCCTTCTGCTATTCTTCTCCATTCAAATAAATTCTTCTCTTCTCCATGAGACTTTATAGCCTTCTCTAATTGCACAGAATCAGAGAGACTGTTTTTCCCTCCTGAGAGTTCACATAGTTTTAACTGTCTGCTGTGCTCCCTCACCACAGAGCTCTCACAGCCTGCCTCCAGAATTAGAATCTAACACACCTGGGCATCTATGAAGACCACAACTAGCACCTGGCATTCCCTACATGTGGTAGGTGCTCTGTACCACAATGATGAAGGCCAATTTTAAAAAGGTCAGCATTCAACAGAACATGCTATTTATATTGTGATCTACATATGAAGTATACACTTTCAAGGCCTGGCACCCTCAGGGAAAGAGTGTAGACCTACAGTAGAGTAGTCAAGAGGATTTCCAACCCAATGTGGCCAGTTATATTGTGTGTGTGATCCTTTACAAAGGGGCATGGGAGACGGAGAGGTGGAGGCTAGAACTCAGCCATCAATCACCTCATTAAGCCTTGTACCAGCTCTGAGGTGGGCACACATTTTGGTAACTCATCCACCTGGAAGATTCATTTTGAAACACACGCAGAGATGTCTGCTGTTCTAGTCAGGCCCTGAACACTTCTCAGTGTTGCCAGGGTCTAACCTGCTGTGAAATAAAAGCACATGGGGTTTGTTGGGGACTGGGGACTATCATGAACTCAGGCAGTAAGCTGGGTAAAGCCAATGGTAAAAATATGTGTGTTTCTGTTCTCTTCCCTCGGTAATTGTACCTGGCTCTGACCTTGATTTAGATGTGGTTTTCTGAGTTGGATTCCACAGGTTGCCACATTACTCTGTCCTTGACTCATTCTCTCCTTTTTGTGTTTTAATACTCATTGTTTCCTGGTTAAACCAGTTTCAGGGTTGACATTTAATACATCTGCTTTTAATAAAACAAGCAGAGTGCTTATATTCGTGCAAACAGATAAAAGTCAAACAAATGTACCTTACAACTGACACTTGAATGCATTCATAGTACCATGGCCCTTTTGTTCAGGTGTATGAGATTTGAGGTTCTGCTTTCTGTTTTCTTTAAAAAATTTTTCTGCACCTGGCCAGAGATATAGAATAGCAGGTAGAGTGCTTGCCTTACATCCTTCTGACACGAGTCTGATACCCAGCGCTCCATATGTTACCTAGCCCACCTAGAGTGATCACTTGGCACAGAGTCAGGAGTAAACTCTGAGACTCTGAGAACCACCATGTATGGCCAGAGAACCTCCCCATTCCGGAGCCCTCCCCCGACCAGCAAATCTTCCTGCATCTTTACAGAATTTCTTATGGCCAAGAGAAGATATATTTTTCTCCACCACCAGAGTAAATTCTTATTTTAAAATTTATTATTTTTTGTTTGTTTTTTGGGCTATACCTGGCAGGGTTTAGGTTTTGCTCCTGGCTCTTCACTTAGGGATCACTCCTGGAAAACTCTGGGGAAACTATGGGGTGCCAGGGATCAAACCAGGGTCAACTGCATGCAAGGCAAAGGCCCTATTTGCTGTAATATCTCTCTGGCCTCCAGATTATATTATTAATCGAATGCCTAAAACCTCTTTTCACTTTGATACTAATTTTCCCAATTATTCTAGCTTTCAGGATGTGGACTCATATTTTGAAATTCCCTATTATGCCTGTACTCAACAGCAACAAAAAACCCCACTACCATTACATTAATTCCATTTGACTGATTAATACCTCTTCAAAGAAATGGCTGCCCGCAATTTGTACATAATTTTCTACAGTCAATTATTCATTATGGATTTCATCGACGTGGTAAATAATAAAATTACTTGTCTGTGACAGGGGTTTAAACACTTGAGATCATAGTCTTACATTCTTCCAGCAATGCTAGATGCCTGGGATTTTAATAATTTTACTCTTTACCAAAGAACCTTGGAAAACCTGCTTTTGTCTTCCATTCTTTTTTATGTATTCATTTCACTACAATTTTCCACCTAAGATATCTTTTTTTGAGAGAGAAAGCCACATGACCCCTTGAGTTTTATTCTTTTAACACACATCCTCTAATAAACATAAATGCACTTTTAACATATTTTGATCTTATAATAGCATAAATTGTCCTTTTTCTGAGACAGCTTGCACATCTTGTATTTTCTATAATGATTCCTTTTCAGGAAGATTTTTTTCTCCACTTTATTTAAAAACCTTGGTTTACAAAGTAGTTCATGAAGACTTGATATTGGCAATCAATATTCCAACAACAATCTCACCACCACTGTCACCTTCCTTCCACCATTGTCTCCATTTTCCTAATCATCACTCAAGCCTGACCCTGAACAGGCCCAGAGTAATTTACTTTATTTTGCTTGTTACCAAGAAGTGATTAATGGAGTGATAAAAACAGTATTGCTGTAAAAAAAAAAATTTGTGTCACTTACTATATCTCGCCATAGGGACTGTAAGTCCTTGACTGAGGGTTTACTAAGCTGTTGTTGGAAGGTAACCTTCTGTATATAAATTTTGTTAGCCAGGATTTGTTGGCTTCTATCTTACTTTCCAATCCAAACTGGTGTGCTACTACTGGGATGTATGTAGAGTTTGGGAGTTTGGGAGAGGACTTGTTGTTATTCTGGGGGCCACACTTGGCAATGCTCAGGGATTACTCCTGGCTCTGCGCTCAGGAATTACTCTTGTCTGTGCTCAAGGGACCATATGAGATACCAGAGATTGAACCCAAGTAGGTCAGCTGTTTGTAAGAAAAACACCTTACCTTCTGGACTATCTCTCTGGCCTGTATTTAGAATCTATAGATGCAGTGTGGCTGAGAATGTAACCACATGTTCCAGAAAATAGAGAATACTTAACTGGGCAGTCTGGCAAAAGGCTGGTAGATAATCTTACATGGTGGTGACAGTGGGAGCATCAGGAAGACTTTTTTTTCAAATAATCAAGATTACTATACTCTAATTCTATTGCAGATTTAGGTATCTTAAATATCTATCTCTATGAAGCATATTTCCACTTATTTATATGTCATTCTAATCTTTTCTTTATTTTTAAAAAATTTTTATTGAATCACCATGTGAAAAGTTACAAAGCTTTCAAGCATATGTATCAGTCATACAATAATCAAACACCCATCCCTTCACCAGTGCACATGTTCCACCACCAAGAACCCCAGTATACCTCCCATCCCACCCCCACCCCCCGCCTGTGTGGCTGATGATTTTCACTTTAATTTCTCTTTACTTTGATTACATTCAATATTTTAACAGGAAACTCAATATTATTATTTGGAATGTCGCCCCAACAATCAGACCTGCCAAAGAGGCAGCATTTGATCATTTGCTTTCCATTGCTGAGAATGAAGAGCATATGAGATTTTGGATTTCTGGTATTTTAGTAACTAAGTCCAGAGAAATTTTTGCCAGAAATTGCATCATTGCAAGCTTGTACCTCTGTTTAGTGGGCCTTATAAGATGGCGGTCGCCACACCGCCGCTGGGGAAAGGAAAATCTGAGAGGGAAAAACCTTTCCCCTCCTGGGGCGACATGGGGCCGTAGCTTAGTTCACAGTCTAGAGACATTTCTGCAAGAAGCTGCTGGTGCTGAAAGTAGTTAGTTGGCCTCCAGGATTATGGGTGTTCAGCAACGGAGGGGCCGCCTAAGATATATATTTTTTTAAATCTATATATCTAAACATAATATATGAGCTTTTTAATGGGCTCTGTTTAAATGGCAATCTAAAGAGTACTCTTAAAATATAAATAATAACAAATACCACAAAACAAATTCACCATAAAGTAACCCTTAAGTCCTCTTATGGCTTAAAAACTAAAAAATTCAAATATTAAAAATTGAATAAAGTATATATCGTCAATACCTGTAGCCCCTAGATTCTATAAGCATTTTTGCCCTGTTTATTTTACACACAGATAGGCACACATTCATTCATCAATCATCAATATATTGTATTTTGGAATTCAGAAACAATTTGCTTCTTTTATGAATGATATCGAACACCAGCATACTTTACCTCAAATTGTTTTACATAGTCAAAAACATAAGCATGTTCAGAGAAATTTAAACAATTTTCTCAAGATCACAAAGCATTTATTAGACTTGGTTTTTAATGGGAAAAAATTAAACCCAGGGCCTCACACATATAAGCAAGTACTTTTTCAGTGAGTCACATTCCCATCAAAGCTTATAAGTAATGTAGGAGAAACTCAGAACCTTACATGTCTGATTGTAAAACCAACTCAATACTCAATAGTCCAGCAGTATTTACTGAGCATCTGCTAAATACCACCTTGGATCTAGACACCAAATACATGGATTATCAAAGCAGATGTAGTATTTACAAGAGTTTAGAGTTTAGTAAAAGATGATATTAAACAAGCAAACATTCCAGTTTTCCTAATAAATGAATTTTTCACAGAAATCACAGGTACTAGATCTCATTATCCTTACAGAAAAGGACAAAATTGAGATTTCCCCTAAATTCAATGGGTCAAAATTTAAAGAACTAAGAGTAAGCCAATAGCATCAAAACTGATCAACTTTAATTGTCAATCATTAATGGCACTTAACAGTTTTCTTTATGGAGAAGGCTCTTAAAAGAGTCTTTTATTTTATTTTATTTTTATTTTATTTATTTATTTTTTGGCTTTTTGGGTCACACCTGGCGATGCACAGGGGTTACTCCTGGCTCTGCACTCAGGAATTACCCCTGGCCATGCTCAGGGGACCATATGGGATGCTGGGATTTGAACCCGGGTCGGCCGCGTGCAAGGCAAACGCCCTACCCGCTGTGCTATCTCTCCAGCCCCAAAAGAGTCTTTTTTTTTAAAGGTCAAAATTATTAGAAAGAAATGGACACTATAAAACAGAAGACACATTTCAGTAAGCTCAGAAATCAAATTTGTACTTAGCACAAAAATTGAATCTGTACCTATCCCTGCCTGGAGAAAGATAATCTAGACCAGCTGTGAAAATCTACAGAGAAGGACTGAGTAAGTCTAATATTAGATAAGTGTCCGAGAACATGCCCATGCACTAAAGCCAGTGTAAATTCAATGGACAGTACTTTAATTTTTTTATTTATTTATTCACTTAATTTTTTGCTTTCTCTTTTCCTTCTCTTTTTGTTGTTTCAGTTGTGATCACCAGATCATAAGAACTTAGTCAAGTGCTTACTGGGGGTTGAACACTTGATAGGAAGTGTTCTCCTACACTTTAGGGGCTGGAGAGATTGTACAGTGGTTAGGATACTTGCCTTGCACATAGTCAACCTGAATTCTGTAGGATAACATTGGTTTGTCATTTCTCCCTGGTCACAGGAAGCTTAGGTCTATTGGGTTACACCCATTAGAGTGCTCCCGAGGCACTCCCATTCCTGTGTGTTTATCTTTAATCTCTTCTCTGTGTGCTGTTTTCCCAGCCAGTCAACCACCTTTATCCCCAGATCTGACTTTGTCGATTTGTATTTGTAAGTGAGATACTGCTTTTCTCCTTCCCTTATGTCCTTTTGCATAGTTTACTTCAGAGCAGTGTCCTTTTTGTATAGACACAGGAAGATAGTCAATGCTATGCTTTTGTAACTTGGGAGTTAATTGACAACGAATAATATTCACTCTTGGGCATCTGTTTTCTCACCTAAGCCTCAGTTGCCCTTAATTCCTAGCACCCAAAAAGCAGAGTCCCAATGACGGACTGGATGGACCCAGGGCAAGCTATGAGCTACCCTAGCATCGAAACAGGCCAGGCCAAATGCCATAATACTTAACTATAAGCTAAAAACACGGTCATGGACAAATTCTGTCATGATCCAAAGAGTAACAATTGGGTTAGGACCCTGCTAGGGTTAGGAAAGACTAAACATTAGTCCTGAGCACTGCAGTTTGGGATTTATAACGAGATGTCCTCAGGAGAGCCACACAATATATATCTTATTGTGTCCATACAAAATGGCTAATATTAAGAAATAGAATTAAGATGAATGTTTAAATGGTTATTGGACTAAAGAAAGGAGAAACACACTCCCTAGGTGGTAATTCGCCCTTGAGGAGGAGGACTGCAGGAGGTCAGGCTGTAGAAGATCAGGAAGGTCTTTCATATGTTAATTGTGCTACCAGACCTAGGTATGGTTGCTACCCCCAATGCCCAGAGGTTGGTGTGAGACCAAGGCAGTGAGATGGAGGGCAGAGAGACTAACACTGGGGACAGGAGGAGAAGGGAATGAGGGTCAGTTTGAGACTGGAATGGGGCACTTAGTGAGACTGGAACAGGCGCGTGGGGAGAATGGAATAAATGTCAAAAGATCACCAATCAGCCTGGCGGGCCTGGTCCTTCCTTCATGTGTCTGTTGGTGTTGGCAGCAGGCCAGAGTAGGGAAGCAGTTCATGGCCACCAAATGCACATAGTGGGCTAGAGAGAGCCACCACTGCTGCGTTCACTTATTTATTTTGTGATTACACAGATTCAACCCCCAGCATCCCACATGGTACCTGTGGCACTTCCAGAGTAATTTCTGAGTGCAGAACCAGGAGTAACCCTTGAGCACTACCAGGTATGGCCCAAACACACACACACACACACACACACACACACATACACACACAGTCTCCCACACACAAAAACTTGTTTATGATACTTCATTTTGCTAATGGACACCCAACTGTGCCTTAAATTAAAAGATGCCAAAGAGATTTAAGTTACCTCTCTTTGTCTCCCCACAAGCCCCACCCATACCACACACAGACAAATGGTCAAGGTTATCTGGAGGAACTTACAAATAATTTCTAATTGGGGAATTGAGTAACTAGGGGAAAGGAAGTGTTAAGAAAGAAAAAATATATTTATGATGGGTTCATGAGGTACTACATCGTGGAGTACTGGGGAGAAGGTTTTAAATCAGAGATGAAGTACTGAGAGCTTAGAAAGTCAGGATGCTAGCCAGAAAAAGACTTCAGGAACTGGAAAGAAAAATTTCTCCTGGCTTCAGAAATTAGAAAGAAAAATCAAATGAGGAAATATGCATGAGAAGGAAATGAATGTGTATGTAAGAGTACTGTTGTAATCCTTGTATTAATAGAAATGTACTGTATCTTGACTGTGTAAATATTAATATCCTGGTTCTGATACTGAAATATAATGTTATAAGATATTGCCAGAGGTAAAGTAGTAAGTATGCTGAGGGCTGGGGAGATAATACAGGAGTTGAGGTGCTTCTTTTACATGTGGCAATGCCCATTTAATTTCTGGCACTTCCAGGAGTCACTCCTGATCTCAGAGACAGGAATAGCCCTGAAAACAGCTATGTGTAGCCCAAACCTTTGCCTTTCTCTCCCCCAAATTGATAAGAAAAAAAAAAAAAGAAAATTATTTCCAAAGTAAGCCTGGGATCTATCCATCATTTTCACACTTTCTAATTATACTTAGTTACTTCCTTTACTTCCTTTATATAGTCTTCTCTGCTTATCACAAAGTATTTGTCTCTAAGCTCAAATCTGTTCTCTGAATGTGTTTTATCATTTCTAATAACGATATCCAACTAATCCTGAGCATTTAATATTGACTATATTTTGTGTGGCCTTGAGTTTTTTGGATTTTTTGGAGGTGGGACATACCGAATGGGGTTCAGGGCTTCCTCCAGGCTCTGTGCTCAAGGATTACTTCTGGAAGACTCGGGGACCATAGGGGTCCTTGAGATTAAACCTAGGTCAACAGGACACAAGTCAAGCACTGTACCTGCTGTACTACTACTCTGGCCCTGCTGCCTCATTTTTAAAACTTTATTTTGTTTTATAATTTTTATTTTTATTGAATCATCATGAGATAGAGCATTACAAAGCTGTTCATCACTGGGTTTCAATCATACAATGTTCCAACATCCATCCCTCCACCGTATAATTAGCCAGCACCAATGTCCCCAGTTTCCTTCCTACATGCCCTCCAAACCACCCCCCAGCCCAACCTGTTCTATGGCAAGCACCTCTCTTCTCTCTCTCTGTCTCTCTGTATCTATGTCTCTCTGTGTCTTTGTGTCTCTGTCTCTGTCTCTGTCTGTCTGTCTCTCTCTCTGTCTCTCTCTGTCTCTCTCTCTCATTTTAGGCACTATGCCTTACAAGATGCTGAAAGGTTATCATGTCTATCCTTTTGCCTACTTTGAAGACTCAGTTCTTGTCCAGAGTGATCATTTCCAACTAATATTGTCACAATGGACCCTCAACTATCTTAACTACCCTCCTTCCCCCACACTCTGTGGTAATTTCCAGCCATTTACTGGTCCTCCTCTGCTACATCTGTTTCAAAAATTCACCTCAAAAAACTCACCTCCCCTATGTTGATGTAGTTGGTTGTGGTACCTGCACATGTATTCACAATGATCTTGCCAGGGGTCAAACTGTATTTGGGTCCATTTTTGTTGATACTGGCATTGCAGATTGGTAGTTCTGTACTAGGGACTGAGAATGTGAGACTCTTCGATCTCTGTAGTGCCGGGGACTGGACCACCAGACCACTTCCTGTTACAGGGCTACACCTGATGGGTGCAGGGTCATGAGGTACCATGGTTTGAAACTCATTTCTGCTGATCTCTGAGTTTTCCCTTGGCCTGAGTTTACTCTTTAGTGCTGTTGCTTTAGCACTAGAACATATTCTGGCTTTCATATGAACACAGGTGTGAAAAATACAAATGCTCATGTAAGGAAGGGGTGATGTGTGTGTTGTGTTCACAGGTTCTCAGGGCGGCTCTCTCTCTCTCTCTCTCTCTCTCTCTCTCTCTCTCTCTCTCTCTCTCTCTCTCTCTCTCTTTCTCTTGCTGTTCACATTCGGTGCTGTCGAGCCACTGTTGTATGGACCAGATCGAAATGGCTCCTCCTTTGTACTCTGCTTCTGTGTGTGCCACTGTGCTCTCTTCTGTCTATCTCTATCTCTGACTCTGTTTCTGTAGTCTCTCCTCTGGTCTCTTCCGACCTCTCTCTCTCTCTCTCTCTCTCTCTCTCTCTCTCTCTCTCTCATCTCTCTTCTTCTGATCTCTCTCTCTCTCTGGAGCCCTTCTGCTTCTCTCTCTGAAGCACCACTCATTCTTACTTCTGACTCTGACCTTTACTTCTGACACTGACTCTGACTCACTTTGTACTCTTTCTTTCCCCTGCTTCTGGCTCTGATGACTCCCTGATTCTCTTTTGCTTTGCACTCTGCTTCTGTGTCTTCTCTCCTACTTCTCTTCCAGTCTTAGTTTATATAGTAATCGCATAGGGTGGTGACACAAAGGTGGGTTGAACATTAACAAATCAACAAAGAGGGGTAAGACCACTCATCCAGGAGATAAACAAAATCTCATCTAAAGAGATTAGTCCAGATTACTAGGAGATCTGCTTAAGAGTGGGATCCCGTCCATGGTGTGTTGTTTTCTTCTTTCCTCAGCTAGTAACCCACTTAATTAGTTGTAGTAAATCTACTTCTACTATTCCTAGCAATGCCATTCTGTTTGAGCACAGTGAGAGATATATCAAACTTAAACTTTGTTTTTTCCTGAGGACATCTCACTATGTTTTCTAGACCACAGTCCTCAGGTCAGGTTAGTTTTCCTAATCCCAGCAGGGTCCTAATCTCAACATTACTTTTGGATCATGACAGCATTTGTCTATGACCATGCTCTCAACTTATAGTTAAGTATTGTGGCTCTTTGGCCTGGCCAATTTTGATGCCAGGGTAGCTCACAGCTTTCCCTGGATCCATTTCATCCCTCATAGAAACCCTGCTTTGGGGGTTCTAGGAACTAAGGGCAACTGAGTTGAGAAAGCAGATGTCCAGGAGTAAATATTATTGGAGTCAATCAACTCCCAAGTTACAAAGCATGATATTAACTGTCTTCCTGTTTCCATACAGAAAGGACATTGCTTTAAGGTAAACTAAGTTCCCTGCGGCAAGGACAAACCCAATGTTATCCTACACACAGGAAACAGAATGTAGGCAGTCCCTACAGATGGGTGCTCTCCTCTTCTTTCCATTTTACATATGAACTTCTACACTTGAGAATGGAAAACTTGTTAAGGCACACCTAGTCTAATGATGAAATCTTTCTAGTCCTAGTGATTCCAAAGTTGAGGCTCTAAGGAGCCCTTTTCTGTGTTCATCCCTATGGGTGTGACAACCTCTTGACTAATCAACAAAGATTTTTACCAAGCAACTACTTTCAGAAAGAAATACCAATGAAACACGATTGCTGCTCTCCATGGTGTATAGTCAAATATACTTCTCTTGAGAAGTATACAACTCAGTTAAAAAGATTCAGCTGTGGAAGGGCCAGAGTGATAGTACAGTGTGAAGGGCATTTGCCTTGCACACAGCCAACCCAGGTTCAATCCCTGGCATCCCATATGGACCCCAGAGCACTGCCAGGAATAAATCCTGAGTGTGTAGCCAGGAGTAACCCTGAGCGCTGCTGGATATGGCCCTGACCACCCACTACCAAATAAAACACTTTTTAGAATTAAAAAAAAAGTAGAATAAAAGATTCAAATGTGGGGCCCAGAGAGATCGTACAGAGGGTAAAGCATTTGCCTTGCACAGGTCCAACTCAAGTTTGATTTCTGGCATCATGTACAGACTCATGAGCCCCACCAGGGGTGTTCCCTGAGCACAGAGCCAGGAGTAAGTACTAAGCACATCCTATGTGACCCAAAAACCTAAAAAAAAAAAAATCAGCTGTGAATGGTCACCAGATTTTATGCACATACAAATGAACACACAGTAGAAGGTGCTAAGTTAAATTTTAATTTTGGATATTATTCATTGATTTTGAGACATATTTAAGATTAATATATTGCTTAAGTTTAATATATGGATTTGATGCATATATACTGAAAAATGTTTCCTGAAGTAGGATAAGAAGTGTGGAAAATTACTATGATAAACAAAAATAGACAAGCCAGACAGTTTGATAACTTCCTGATAAAGGATTTTGGAAAACTGGTTCTCATAACTAGAGTATACTCAGAGAACATAAAGCTGGCTGTAATTTTTTTTATTTTTCTCATCATTAAGCCCCAAATGCATGTTAACTTACATAGCCCCTTGCAGCATGATAATGATAGATACAATTATTGAGCAAGCCTCTAGTCTGTCTATGCACAGGTAACTTTAGCACCACCTCAGTCATGCTACTCATGCTCAACCTCTTATACATGTTCCCCCCCCTTCTGTTAGCTCATATTTTAAAAAACTTGCCTCACTAACTGATGCTCAACTCTACCTTGAGAATACTGGTACCCATGCTTCAGGTGTGTACAACTGTCCTTGAATTCTTTCCCTCAACAGGATGAGGACTTGGCATTTAAGTGAAGGACATTCACATATCTTTTTCTGGACCTGAAAGAATTAAATCTCATCCCAGCCTATATCATGAGGCTCCTCTGTGGCTCAGAGTGGTAGGCACTACTTACCAGGAAATCAAATCAAGGAACTGTAGTGTGGTCTAACCAATTTTCCATGCCATAAAAACGAATTCACCTAGGCCCTTCCTTTTCTCAGGGTTTTACTGAATCTGATCTCTGGTAGTATCACCAGAGTAGAATTAATTAACACCAATACCATCTCATGTAATTACCTTCATGTGTGGTAAAAGAAATATTTAAGATCCACTCTTAATAACAACACATTACTATCATCACTATGATGTACATTTGAGTCCCAAAGCTATTTCACTTATAACTGAACTTTTGCACTCTTTGTCCAACAAACATTCCTCCCTTTCTTCCACCTTTTTTTTTTTGCTTTTGCTTTTTGGGTCACACCCGGTGGTACACAGGGTTACTCCTGGCTCTGCACTCGGGAATTACCCCTGGCAGTGCTCAGGGGACCATATGGGATGCTGAGAATTGAACCCAGGTCAGCCACATGCAAGGCAAACGCCCTACCTGCTGTGCTATTACTCCAGCCCCTCTTTATTCCACTCTTGAGCCCCTACCTTCTACTCTTTTTTTTTTCTGAGATGTCAGATATTTTAGATTCCACAAATAAATAAAATCAGACTGGGTTTTTCGTTTGCTTGTTTGCTTTAAAAAGAAATTTTCCCTTTTCCTTTCTTGTTGTTGTTGCAATGGCCATACAATAGTTAATTGTAGAGCTTACACATATCTAACTGTATCAGCCAGAGACTATCAACTCTGTCATCACCCAGGGAGTCCAGCGAGCATAGTCGCCAAAACTACACTATGAAAATGGATGGCAGAGGGATCAAACTTATGGTTTTGCACTTTCAAAATATGTATTTTGAGTCATGGAGCTATCTCTGATGTCCAGTTTTTCTTTCCTTCTGATTGTGTCAATGGCCACGATGTTCTCCAAAGTCATTGATATTGCTGCAAATGGCAGGATTTCGACTTTTATAGCCAAAAATATTTTTATGTGTTCTGTATCCACTTGTGTGTATTCTTTATCCATTCATCTATATGTGAACATTTAAATTACTTCAACACCCTGGCTAATGTAAATAGTGTGGCAATGAGGGCAATGAACACAGATGACAGATATCTCTTGGAAATACAATTTTATTTCTTAGCTTCCCCCCAGAAGTGGGACTCCTGGGTGGAATGGAATGGAAGTCATAGTTTTAACTTTTTAAGAAAATTCTATACAGCTTTTCATAACGACTGACAAATTTAATTTTTTTTTATTTTTTCTTTGCTTTTTGGGTCACATCCAGAGATACACAGGTGTCACTCCTGGCTCTGCACTCAGGAATTACCCCTGGCGGTGCTCAGGGGACCATATGGGAAGCTGGGAATTGAACCCAGGTTGGCCACATGCAAGGCAAGCGCTTTACCCGCTATGCTATCATTCCAGCCCCACGACTAACAAATTTAAAATCTTACTATCAGTGCACAAGTATTTTCTTTTCGCCATATGAGAGAAAATCTTGAATGCAAACATTTCTCAGGCAATATTTGTTTCTACTTATACTAAATAAATATACTCGGAGCACCCCGGGCTTCCCTCCCCTCCGGACTGCCTGCCGAGTGGCCGGCACGCCGACCCCAAGCGCCGCCGCCGTCCTGTCTTCCGGCAAAGGTCTGTGACGCTCCCTCGACCCGCCCTTCCGGACCCAGCCTGCTCCGCGGCCCTGAGCACCCCGGGCTTCCCTCCCCTCCGGACTGCCTGCCGAGTGGCCGGCACGCCGACCCCAAGCGCCGCCGCCGTCCTGTCTTCCCGCAAAGGTCTGTGGGAAAGGGGCGTGGCCTAAGAAAAGTGGGCGTGGCCTCATTGCCGGCGGCCAAAGCTCACGCGGCGGAAAGTCGTTTTCTCAACATCCTATCCAAGACTAACATCCTAGCTATTCGCAAGCAGTAGGACAATAAAACACAAGACTTCACATAAGAACATCTCAGTAGGAGACCAGGTTCTACACCGGCAAGTAAAAAGCCAACCACTATTAACTGAGCCTATCCACAATCCTTTTTCACAACAAAAGGAAACAGGGACACTCATCATCAAGAGCCCTCTTTCATATCACCACAAACAACATGAAGAAACAGCGAAAATCCCCATTGCAACCAGAGGACGATCAAAGGAGTCCGGAAACCTCAATGGGCGCCTCCTACAAACTTGACCTCTCTGAGAAAGAATTCAGACTTGAAATCCTCAACATGTTCAATCAACTCAATGCAAAGATGGACAACTTCAAGGAAGACCTGGCGGAAACAATACAACAGACAGCCGACAAAATACGGGAAGAAATGAGAGCAGAAATAAAAAACCTTCAAAAAGAAATGAAGGATTCCGTACATGAAATCAAAAACTCTCTGACTGCCCTCAACAATAGGATGACTGCAGCCGAAGACAGAATCAGTATGCTTGAAGATGAGCTGCAAGAGGCCTACAGACAACATCAAACCATGGCAAGAGACCTCAAAATAGCTCTAGCCAGAATCAGAGTCCTAGTGGATGAATTCAAGAGGAACAACATTAGAATCATTGGACTACCAGAACCACAGGGAACCAACCCCAACGAAAAAGACACAGTCAAACAAATCATTGCGGAAAACTTCCCACAGCTGGACAATGCAGGCATCCAGATTCAAGGCGCCCGGAGAGTGCCAGCTAAAAGAGATCCTAACAGAAAAACCCCAAGACATATCATAGTTACAATGATGGACATCTTCCAGAGAGACACAATACTCCAAGCAGCAAGGTCCAAGAAGGAAATCGCATACAAAGGAGCACCCCTTAGGCTCACAGCAGATCTATCAGAGGAAACCCTCCAAGCTCGAAGGCAATGGTGGGATATAGTGAAAAAACTCAATGAAATCAACGCTTCACCAAGAATACTTTATCCGGCTAAACTCTCATTCAAACTAGAAGGAATCATACACTACTTTGGGGATAAACAACAGCTCAGGAACTTCATAGACTCAAAACCAAACCTAAAAGAAGCACTAAAGGGGCTATTGTAAGACAAGAACAACCTCTACAAGCACAACAAACCCTTGCACAAAGACGGCACAAAATCCCATAACAATAATCTCCCTTAATGTCAATGGTCTGAATTCACCAATTAAGAGACACAGACTGGCAAAATGGATTCAGAGACTCAACCCAACCTTCTGTTGCCTGCAAGAAACACATCTGAATAGCCAGAACAAACACAGACTCAAAGTCAAAGGATGGAAAACAATCCTGCAAACAAACAACTCCCTCAAGAAAGCCGGAGTGGCTTTACTAGTATCGGACAACATAGACTTCAGGTTGAAAAAGATTAGAAGGGATAGTGAAGGCCACTTTTTATTAATCAAGGGATGTGTACATCAGGAAGAAATCACACTCCTAAATGTCTACGCACCCAATGAGGGACCAGCTAAATACCTACAACAGCTGCTAAGAGACCTCGAGAAGGACATCTCGAGCAACACAATAGTAGTTGGAGACTTCAACACTGCACTGTCTCCTCTGGACAGATCTAGAAGATTAAAACTCACCAATGAAATACTGGCTTTGAAGGAAGAAATAGAAGAGAGAGGGCTAATAGATCTATACAGGGCTTTATATCCCCAAAAAAAGGAATACACATTCTTTTCCAGTGCACATGGAACATTTTCCAGAATAGACCATGCGCTGGGCCACACAACATACCTCAACAGAATCAACAAGATAGACATTGTACCAGCTATCTTTTCAGACCATGATGCACTGAAGATAAAACTTAACTGTGGACAGATGCAGAAAACCAAATAAAACACCTGGAAATTAAATAGCTCGATATTGAACAATGAGTGGGTCAGGAAGGAAATCAAGGAAGAAATCAAAAGGTACCTAGAAACAAATGAGAATGAAGACACGAGCTACCAGAACCTGTGGGACGCAGCTAAAGCCGTTTTAAGGGGAAAATTTTTAGCTCTGCAAGCATATCTCAGGAAGGAAGAAAGGGCCCACATAAATAACTTGACTTCACAGCTCAAGACCTTAGAAAAGGACCAACAAAAGGAGCCAAAACCAGGCAGAAGGAAAGAGATAATAAAACTTAGAGCAGAAATTAATGACATAGAAACCCAAAAGACAATCCGGAAGATCAATGAAACCAAGAGCTGGTTCTTTGAGAAAATAAACAAGATTGATAAACCACTAGCAAGACTCACAAAGAAAGAGAGAGAGAGAACCCTTATAAGCCGAATCAGAAATGAAAAGGGGGACATCACGACAGAAACCAATGAAATTCAAAAGATCATCAGAGACTACTTTGAAAATCTCTATGCCACGAAACAAGAGAATCTAGAAGAAATGGATAAATTCCTCGACTCCTATAATCTCCCAAGGCTGAACCAAGAAGACCTGGAGTACCTGAATAGTCCAATTAACATCAAGGAAATTGAAATGGTAATCAAAAGTCTCCCCAAAAACAAAAGCCCAGGTCCAGACGGATTCACTAGTGAGTTCTTCCAAACATTTAAAGAGGACCTTTTGCCAGTCCTTCTCAAGCTCTTCCAGGAAATTGAAGAAACAGAAACCCTCCCTAACAGTTTCTATGAGGCTCATATCTCCCTAATACCAAAAGCAAACAAAGACACCACAAAAAAAGAAAACTACAGGCCAATATCCCTGATGAACACAGATGCAAAAATTCTCAACAAAATATTAGCAAATAGAATTCAACAACTTATCAAAAAGATCATACACCACGACCAAGTGGGATTCATCCCTGGGATGCAAGGATGGTTTAACATCCGGAAATCAATCAACATAATCCACCATATCAACAAAAGAAAAGATAAAAATCATATAATCATATCAATAGATGCAGAGAAAGCATTTGACAAGATCCAGCATCCGTTTATGATGAAAACACTAGCCAAAATAGGTATAGAAGGGACCTTCCTCAATATAGTCAAAGCCATTTATCACAAGCCTATGGCAAGCATTGTCCTCAATGGGGAAAAACTAAGAGCTTTCCCTCTGAGAACAGGGACGAGACAAGGATGCCCACTCTCTCCACTTCTGTTCAATATAGTACTGGAAGTACTTGCAATAGCGATTAGGCAAGAAAAAGACATTAAGGGCATTCAGGTAGGAAAGGAAGAAATCAAGCTCTCACTATTCGCAGATGATATGATACTATACTTAGAGAACCCTAAAACCTCTACCAAGAAACTCCTAGAAACAATAGACTCGTACAGTAAAGTTGCAGGCTATAGAATCAATACCCAAAAGTCCATGGCTTTCCTATATGCAAATAATGAGAGAGAAGAAAGTGACCTGAGAAAAGCAATCCCGTTCACAATTGCGCCTCAAAAAATCAAATACCTCGGAATCAGCTTAACAAAGGAGGTAAAGGACTTGTATAATGAAAACTATAAAACACTACTTCAGGAAATAAAAGAGGACACGAGGAAATGGAAAGACATCCCCTGCTCATGGATTGGAAGAATTAATATTGTCAAAATGGCAATTCTCCCCAAAGCATTGTACAAATTCAATGCGATCCCTATAGGGATACCCTTGACATTCTTCAAAGAAATGGAGCAAGCGCTCCTGAAATTCATATGGAACAATAAGCCCCCACGAATAGCTAAAGCAATCCTTGGGAAAAAGAAAATGGGAGGAATCAACCTCCCCAACTTCCAACTCTACTACAAAGCGGTAGTCATTAAAACAGCATGGTACTGGAACAAAGGCAGAGCGGCAGACCAATGGAACAGGGTTGAATACTCTGACATACACCCCCAAATATATGATCATCTAATCTTTGATAAGGGAGCAAGAAATGTGCAGTGGAGCAAGGAAAGCATGTTTAACAAATTGTGCTGGCAAAACTGGACGGCTACATGCAAAAAAATGGGCTTAGACCTCCATCTATCACCATGTACAAAAATCAGATCAAAATGGATTAAAGACCTCAACATCAGACCAGAATCCCTAAGGTACATTGCAGATAAGGTCGGCAAAACCCTCCACGACATTGAAGCCAAAGGTATCTTCAAAGCTGACACGCCACTGGCTAAGCTAGTGAAAACAAAGATAAATAAATGGGACTATCTCAAACTAAGAAGCTTCTGCAACTCAAAAGAAACAGTGACCAAAATACAAAGACAGTCTACAGAATGGGAAAGGATATTTATGCAGTACCCATCCGATAAAGGGTTGATAACAAGGATATACAATGCACTGGTTGAACTCCACAAGAAGAAAACTGCCAACCCAATCAAAAAATGGGCTGATGAAATGAACAGAAACTTTTCCAAAGAAGAAATCCGAATGGCTAAGAGGCACATGAGAAAATGTTCAACATCACTAATCATCAGGGAAATGCAGATCAAAACAACAATGAGATATCATCTCACACCACAGAGACTGGCCCACATCCCCAAAAACAAAAGCAACCGGTGTTGGCGTGGATGTGGGGAGAAAGGGACTCTCCTTCACTGCTGGTGGGAATGCCAACTGGTTCAGCCCTTTTGGAAAACAATATGGACGATTCTCAAAAAGTTAGAAATTGAGCTCCCATTTGACCCAGCAATACCACTCCTGGGAATATATCCCGGAGAGGCAAAAAGGTATAGTAGAGATGACATCTGCATTTCCATGTTCATTGCCGCTCTGTTCACAATAGCCACAATATGGAAAAAACCAGAGTGCCCGAAAACAGATGATTGGCTAAAGAAACTCTGGTATATTTACACAATGGAATACTATGTAGCTGTCAGGAAACATGAAGTCATGAAATTTGCATACAAGTGGATCAACATGGAAAGTATCATGTTGAGTGAAATGAGTCAGAAAGAAAGAGACAGACATAGAAAGATTGCACTCATATGTGGAATATAATGTA
This sequence comes from Sorex araneus, assembly GCF_027595985.1. Taxonomy (NCBI): domain Eukaryota; kingdom Metazoa; phylum Chordata; class Mammalia; order Eulipotyphla; family Soricidae; genus Sorex; species Sorex araneus. The sequence goes on from NC_073305.1 coordinate 81,861,235, forward strand.
ACTGAGAAGTACATTTTGGCAACGATGCAACTTCTGGCAGATATCTCTCTGGACTTAGTTACTAAAATACTAAATTACAGAAACCCAAAACTGAGAGGCCGCTAAGTGTGGTCACTCGACCTCACACTTCTTCATCCTCAGCAATGGAAAACAAATTACCTAATGCTTCCTTTTCAGCAGGTCTGACTTTAGGGGAGAGACTCTCCAAACAATAATAGTGAGTTTTGTTGAAATATTGTATGCAATCAAAGTGAAAGTAAAGTGAAATTTATTAGTTACACAGGCGGGGGGGGGCTTAGGGTGGGGGGGCTAGGGGCGTGGGGGTGTTTGGGGTGTGAGGGGGCGGGGTGGAGCTATACTGGGATTCTTGGTGGTGGAATATGAGCACTGGTGAAGGGATGGGTATTCGAGCATTGTATAACTGAGATTTAAACCTGAAAACTTTGTAACTTTGTAACTTTCCACAATAAAAAATTAAAAAAAAATAAATAAATAAAAATAAATAAATATACTCAATCTACATATAAAATATATGTTTAATGGGAGGTCCTGTATCTTATATGACAAGCCTGCCACGTAATAGGTTTTATTGCAGAGGTAGAAATGCAGAAGAGAGAACTCTGGGAACAATTAACATAAAGATATGGAAAGTGGATGGAAAAATATAGAAAGATGGAACACTTAAGGAGCTCAGAAATAAAGATCACACCCTGTGTAGTCAGGAAGGACTAAAAGGCAAATTTGAGAATCATCTTATAAGGCAAATAAAATAAGGTTTGCCTGCAGGATCAAAGATGCCATTTTAAAGTCAAGCCATAGGGATAATGCAGGAATGGGGGTGGGGTGAGGGAGTTCTCACAGTCTAGCTAAGAGGAATGAGTTGATGTGGATTATAACCCAGAGTTTTCTTTCTTTTGAGTTCATCATTGTTTCTCTGTATCACTCTCATCCTGTTGTTCATCGATTTGCTTGAGCGGGCACCAGTAACGTCTCTGTTGTGAGACTTGTTGTTACTGTCTTTGGCATATCGAATACGCCACAGGTAGCTTGCCAGGCTCTGCCATGCGAGTGAGATACTTTTGGTTGCTTTCCAGACTCTCCAAGAGGGGCAGAGGAATCAAACCCAGGTCAGCCTCATGCAAGGCAAACGCCCTACCTGCTGTGCTATCACTCCAGCCCTCTTGAGTTCATACCTATTGTATTCTACTAAAGAGTAAAGTGTGCAAATGATAGAAGGAAGCCCTTGATAGCAATTGGTTGACAATAGATTATTGAAGAACTTGAGTGCCAGGCTGAGTCCTGTGGACTTGTTCCAGGTGAGCTAAGATGGAAAATTTGCTCTAAAGTGCCAGAAAGCACTATCTCATGTGTCTAAAAACAAAAACAAGCTTCAATTCTCAACCCCGGGCAGCCTTGTGGTAACCCACTTCCTGATAAAGAGAGGACTTTGAGAAACCAGTTCCAGCCAGCTACTGAAGCATGCTCAGTAAATAGAACCCTGACTTTACTTCACTTTCTCCTCATTAAGCATAAAATACATTTTAACTTACATGCCCCCTTATTGTAGTATCAGATGCTAATGGCAGATGTAAAGTATGAGTAAGCATGAAGTTTGGTACAATCCCAATCATGCTATTCATACCCAGCCTCATTTTCCTTCCCTTAGTTATCTTACTCCTTAAGAATCTCTTACTCTGACTGGGGACGTTGGTGGTGGAGAATGGGCACTGGTGGAGGAATGGGTACTCAATCACTGTATGACTAAAACAAAAATCACAAAAGTTAGTAAACCTGTAACTGTATCTCATGGTGATTCATTACATTTTTTTAAATAAAGAAAGAAAAATAAAATAAAATGATAGATTAAAAAAATAATCTCTTACTCCAAACCCCCTTGAGAGAGCACCTTCACCCACACCTTTGGTGTACACTGTTTAATGTATATTTCCTTCATTATCTACACTGTTTGTCACTGCCACTGTCACTGCCATCCCGTTGCTCATCGATTTGCTAGAGTGGGCACCAGTAACATCAGCGATCTACACTGTTGTCATCCAAAAAAACATAGGAAGAACTGAATGTCAAAGTGTTTTTTATTCACATGTAAACAACTTCAGTTGGGAAAGATGTCCGAACTGCGAGTATGGACTGGAGAACAGCTTAAAAGAGAGGGAGTAGGATTTGGGTTTTTATGCCCTACAGACAGAGATACATTGAGGAGATAGCTTATACACATTCTAGTGGTTTTTAAAAGAAACTCATACATACTCATGATGGAGAATGGTGAACATACACGACCAAGAAATAGACCATGAAAATATATCAAGCATACAGAAAATGGTGGAAAAACATCATTGTGGGTGTGGAGTTTAGTATGATAGTGAAAAGCAGAGACCAAAGTTGTTAAGACCTCCACTGTCTAATACTGCCCAGCTACAGGCCTCATTCCTTATCATTGCAAAAGGCTTGGCCAACCAGAGGCTAGAGAACGCCTCGGGGCAGGCTGCTCCCAGGAAGAAGTTGTCATACTCTCCAAACTACAAGCCTCAGACAAGTCTGTTTTAGCACTTCCAAACTCAGGAGAGTCCTTTTAAAAATTTTTGCTGGGTGGGGATAGTGGAGTGGTGTAAAGAAGAGACATAATGTTGTCAAAAGCTTTGTTGATATCTTCTCCTTGAATTATTTCACCAACAAAGACAAAGAACTGCAAGGCCCTGACCCTGAATCCCATCATCCCTGTGATAGATTTAATTTGGTTAACTCAGTATGAGCTGGAGCAATAGCACAGCGGATAGGGCATTTGCCTTGCACGTGGGCGACCCGGGTTCGATTCCTCCGTCCCTCTTGGAGAGCCCAGCAAACTACTGAGAGTATCCCGCCTGCACGGCTGTGGCTGGCAAGCTACCCATGGCGTATTCAATATGCCAAAAACAGTAATAGCAAGTGTTACAATGGTGACATTAATGGTGCCTGCTCTAACAAATCGATGAACAATGGGACAACAGTGCTACAGACAGTGCTCAGCATGAGAGAAGATACAATCTTCTGAGCACTCCACATACCCAGGACATAGCTAGCAGAGGGAGACCTTAGACCCTGCTACTGTGGGGAAGGAGAGCAACTGAGCATATGGGGTGAGTTGATTGGCCCCTGGTAGCACCAACCAACCCCAAGCCATACCCAGCATAGATTACTTAGTGTTACTGGGAACCACACAGCCCTGTGCAGTCTAAAGAATGGAGGGTAGTCAGCCGGGGCTGGTGCTCGGCTCCAGCCGAGTTTTGACCCGAGTGCCTATGCCTCTGCCTAGCCGGTGGATGTGGAACGAGCAGGAACCAGAGACAGCTTTAGGATTTGGGGTTCCAGCAAGTGCTTGCAACCATGTATGGAGACTGTGAACTAAGCTTTTGCTACATGCTGTTCCAGGAAGGGAAATGATTCATTTTCCAACTTAAATCTCCGCAGACATAATTACTATAATGCAGAAATTGTAAACTTCTTGATAATATGATAATTGATAATATGTAGCAGTGGCGCAACATATTATCTCTTCATTCTCATCAGTGGAAAACTTATTATCAAATATTTCCTTGTTAATAGAACTGTATTCTTGGGGGATAAATTCCAACAAAAATAGTGAGTCGGTTTTGAAACTCCAACAACAATAGTGAGTTGTGTGTTGAAATTTGGAATGTAATCAAGGTAAAGAGAAAAGGAAGTGAAATTATCACTCACGCATTGGGGGGGGGGTTTGGGGGGTGAGGGGTGGGATGTATACTGGTTTTTTTGTTTTTGTTTTTGTTTTGCTTTTGTTTTTATTGGTGGTGGAATATGGGCACTGGTGAAGGGATGGGTGTTTGAGCATTGTATAACTGAGATATAAGCCTGAGAACTTTGTAACTTTCCACTTGGTGATTCAATAAAATAAATTAAAAAAAAAAAGAATGGAGGGTAATCTGGCTTTACTGGATGTCAGTCTTCTAGGAACCACATCCACTCACACTTGCCTTCATTTTTAAGAAAATGTAGGGTGACCACAAAAGTATGCATGGTCATTACTCCATGGTAAATTTACGCCATGGTAAATCAAAGAAAAAGAGAAAAGCAGTTTGCACATTCTCACCCACGATCATGCTGACTCTGAAAGGATGTTCCTAGTTTGTAGCCAAATCCTGGCAACATTCATTTTAACTTTATCTTGGTTGCAAAACTCTGTCTTCTTAAGTAGCTGTTCCACCTTGTCAGGGTGGAGTTGAAAAATCTTTGGAGTGGGAGGGGAAGGCAGCCTGGGGAAGGACATTGGACAAATGTGCATTGTTCCTTGGCCCTTTGCAGCCAATGACTCATTGGAGAGCATGTGGTCTGGAGGGGTTGTGCGCTCATATCATTTTGCTTCCTGAAGAACAAACCAACCCAAGATATAAAGATTTGCTAGATTAAGCGTTTATTCAAAGATCTGCGGAGTTAGGAAAGTAGCCAATTAATTATCCTATCAAAGATGGCAAAAATAATAGAGCTTGTGAATGATATTATAGAAGTTTGAGGAGAAGGAGGTGCCTCTGCGGAATTAACAGTTGTTGAGAGATACCTTTCCTGATCAAGAATGGGCCGGACACAACCAAAGCAACTGATGCTCATTAGAATCTACTGTGCATTAGAATTAGAATCAAAGTGTCTTGATGAGGCTGTGTGTTGGTGAGAAGTGGGCAAAATTCTCCATTAAATTTTGAGGTTAAATTCACTTAAAATGCTTTTAATTTCCAGAGTACATTGAATGAAGCTTAAAAATATTTGCTTAGCAAGACAAATTTATGAGAATGAAATAGCAATAATGGTTATAACCCACAGTCCCACTGCTCTTGCCGTGAAGGAAAATTTTCTGGGAAAAACACAAAAGAATAATTTTCTGGGATTATGAAAACAGTCAGGTCTCATAGGGATGTTGCTTTCAGTGAGTATGTATACATTTGTTAAAACTCATGAACTGCATGCTTATACCTATGAGCTTTTGAAGCCAGAGAGACAGTACAGCAAATAAGACAGTATACAAGCCTTGCATATAACCAGTCTGACCCAGGTTTGATTGCCAGACCACATAGAGTTCTCTCTTTACCTCGAGCAGTGATCCCTGAGCACAGGGCTAGGAGTAAGCCCTGAGTACTCCAGATAGGGCCCCCAAAACAATAACAACAGAAAGATCTATGTGCTTTTCTGCTGTAATTAGGCCTGAATTTGAAATTTGTTTAATGACCTACTCCCTGATATTTATACCAACCAAGACAAATGCCCTACCCACCGTTTGTTCTGGCTTGTCTCAGAAGCAGCTGCGACAGACTCTTGGAAATATTCTCTTATCTGGACTTATGATCCTATGAGGGAGTTTGTTTTATTTATTTTTAATTTTTTTTTACTGAATCACTGTGAGCTACAGTTACAAAACCTTTATATTTGAGTCTCAGTCATACAATGATAGAACCCATCCCTCCACCAGTGCATATTTTCCACTACCAATATCCCCAGTACCCTTCCCCGCCTCTGCCCCATCCCTCCTCTCCCCCTGCTTCTAGGCAAACAATTTCCCTCATACTCTCTCTCTCTCTCTCTCTCTCTCTCTCTCTCTCTCTCTCTCTCTCTCTCTCTCTCTTATCTCTTATGGGTATTATGGTTTGCAATACAGATAATGTGAGGCCATCATGTTTGGTCCTTTATCTACGTTCAGCACACATCTCCCATCCCAAGCAATCCCAAAAGAGGGAATTTAGCAGATTCTATCTTCCCATAAAACAACTCATAAAAACCATTGGTAATAATAGTCCAGTTTCTGACTATTATTTATATGGTAATAATAGTCCAGTTTCTGACTATTACCATATTTATATGGTAATAATAATTTTTATTAATAATAATTGTTACCATATAAATATGGTAACAATTACCATATTTATATGGTAATAATAGTCCAGTTTCTGACTAATATTTCAATTCGAGCTAGGCACTTTTGTGTGGTTTGGGGATCACACTTAAGAATGGTCAGGGGCTGCTCTGTCTCGGTGTTTGGGATTCACTGTGTTGGGTTTCTTTTTCTTTTTCTTTTTCTTTCTTTTTTTTTTCTTTTTTGGGTCACACCCAGCATTGCTCAGGAATTACTCCTGGCAGTGCTTGGGGGACCATATGGGATGCTGGGACTCGAACCTGGGTCAGCCGTGTGCAAGGCAAACGCCCTACCCGCTGTGCTATCGCTCCAGCCCCATGGGTTTCTTTTTCATACTACGCAGTCCAACTCCAGTACTTTGCATTTAAATTTTTTAAATTAAGGGCCAGGGAGAGAGCTCAATGGACTGAGCACCTGCAAAGCACATGGGAGGCCCAGGTTCCAACCTGTCACTTGAGGATCCCCAGGAGTCTCCTGGATGTGAACCCTAAGCACTGAGATGATAGTAATCCCTGGGCACTGCTGGGTGTAGCTTTAAAAACACAAACATAGAGGGCTGGAGTGATAGCACAGTGGATAGGGCATTTGCCTTGCATGCAGCTGACCCGGGTTTGATTCCAAGCATCCCATATGGTCCCCTGAGCACCGTCAGGGGTAATTTCTGAGTGCAGAGCCAGGAGTAACCCCTGTGCATTGCCGGGTTTAACCCAAAAACAAAACAAACAAACAAACAAAAAACCCAAACATAAAACAACAGTTTTAACTGAAAATATGAACTAAGTATCCGTGCTATACGATTATACAGACAATGTAAATCTGAGACACAAGTGATTAATATCTAAGACATGCTGGATTGGATCTTGCTCTCCTTAAGAACAAGAAATACATCTATTTGTGATTCTCCTCATCATTAGCTAAAACATCATGCGTCCAACTTACACTGATTACATGCAACATTTCCAGAAGACCTGACTCCCAGCTCTGTCTGTCTTGTTTTTTTCTTTTCAGCAACCTGTACTGGTAGGAACAGTAAGAGAGTTTTTGTTCAGTCAAACTTGAATTCTTCATGAGTCAATGTGAAAAAGAATTTTGGTCTTTTCTTTTTGTTTTATTGAGATTATAAGTAAAGTGTATTAGATCAAGATGTACAATATATTATGATTAAAAATATATAAATATTTCAAAGAAAGTTTAAACCTCCAAGTTTAGTTAATATCATTCACCTAACAGATTACAATTTTTTTCTTGTGATATGAACTTTCAAAATCTACTTCTTTATAGGAACTTTGAATGGGACAAGCTAAGCAAAAGAAACAAAGCCTTGACTCATTTCTAATTTCACTGGAGTTAAAGGATGAAAAGGGAGAAGTTACAAAAGAAAAGAAATATCAAGAGGTATACTAAATGAAGAACACTATCTTTTTAGGATAGATACAATAGAATTGCATCTGATGTTCAGAATTTTGATCTAACTCTAGGTTAAGCTATTTAGATACCAAAAAGTCTTATTAAAGCCATCCTTATTATATTCTCTATATATTATTAGATTAGAGGAAGGACAGTAGCATATGTTTGAAGGTTATAGAAAATAATTTTCTACTAAGCCACACAATATGTAGCCCAGTCAAAAATTAATCATGTTGGGGCCAGAGTGATAGTACAGTGGATAGAGCATTTGCCTTGTACCTACTGACCTGGGTTCAAACTCTAATGTCCCATGTGATCCCTGAAAGGAGAGCCACATGTAAGCCCTGAGCATGGTTAGGCGTGGCCCCCCCAAAAAAAATCAAATTAACCTTGTTACTTTATCTTAAATAAAGTATGGTTGAGAGTAGTAATAAAGCAAACCATAGAAGGTTAAAAAAAATCTGCTCCTTTAACAACTTTTAAATATACAATACACAATATATACTATTAACTACAAGTACTTTTCATGTGTTACATCTCCAGAGCTTATTTTTCTTAGAATAGAAAAGTTTCACCTTTGACCGAGTTTGTTTTTGATCTGCCTTCATTCAGAGTGTAGATAACCATATATCCATATCTACAACTATTACAAACTCTAATTTTGTAGATTACTTTTCTCTAATTCCCTAGTTTTAAACCCATTATATTTTAAATGCCTACTTCTTCTTTCCTTCCCCACCCTTACCCTCATCTCCTCATATAACCTTGGTGCTATTTTTGTAATTGTCCACTGGTTTTTCTTCTTCATTGTTTTGTCTGTTTATCAACTTTATAGTCTTGAACACATGTATGTACACATCTGGATAAAATTAACCAATACTTTCTTTTTTTATTCCTCTAACTTTATTTTACATAATTCCCTGGGGCTTCATTAATTTTGCTGTGAATAGCAAGAATTCATCTTTTTATTTTTTGCTGAATAATATTCCATTGTATAAATGTAGCACATACTATTTATAGTAATCTATTAACAGATGCTTGAGTTACTGCCATTTTGTACCTATTACACCTAATGCTATGACGAACACCAGAGTAGATATAATATCTCATAACATTGCTTCTGTATTCTTTTAATTGTTAACCAAAAGTTGGATTGCTAAGCCATATAGTAGCTCTATCTTTAGTATCTAAAGTATCATTCTATTTTCCACAATAGTTGTACCAACCTGTTGATACTTTTGACATAAAGCTTTATCACAGGCGTGACATAGCATCTCACTTTAAATTTAATTCATGTTTTCCTGATGCTCGGTGATGACAAGCATTTTTTCATATACCTATTGGCTATCTGTATAGTCTGTCCAGAGGAATGTCCATGACAATCGTTTACCCATTGTTTTGTTAGATTAAATTGTAGCAGTTATTTATATATTAATATCAACATATATTTAGTATTTTATTAAAATTAGAGATATGCTATACAAATATCTTCTCCTATTCACTAAGCTTTTTGTTTAGTTTATATTTTCTTCTGCTACAGAAAGCTTTTCAAAATGTAGTCCCAGTTATTTATCTTTACTTTTATTGTCCTTATTATTAATATCAAGTCTCCAAAGATACCTGTAATAGTAATGCTGCAACATTTCAACCACGTTACCTTATGACTTCAATTTTTACACTGAGGTCTTTGATTCATTTTTATTTTATTTTTATTTGTGGAGTTAGAGAATAACCCAGTTCCATTATTTTCTGTGTGAATTTCTAATTGTCCCAATACCATTTACTGAAAAGGTTTTTCTTCATTGTTAGGTCTTTGATTTTAGTAAGAAATTAAATGTTAAACATGTAGATTTATTTCTGGAATTTTAATGTTATTCCAATTGTTCTTGAGTCTAATTTACTCCAATACTAATTACTGGCACAGTGTAGTTTGAAGTCAGGTAGCATGACATCTCCCTTTTTCTTTCTAACTTTCTTTTGGGCCACACCTGGAGATGCTCAAGGATTATTCCTGGATCTGCACTCAGGAATTACTCTTAGTGCTTCCCAGGGGACTATATGGGATTCTGGACCTGAAACCTGGGTTGCACACATGCTAGACAAGTCCCTACCTGCTGTACTACTGCTCTGGTCCTCCCGTTTCACTCTTTATTCCTCAAGATTGCCAGAGCTATTTAAGATCTTTTTTGGTACCATAAAAACCTTGGTGGGATTTTTATTGTTAGTTTTATTTTGGAGAGTGAGCTGTTTTTGGAGTCATACCTAGCTCTGCTGGGTTTTTTTCCTGGCTCTGGGCTCAGGGATCACTCCTGGTTATACTCAGAGCCATATGCAGTGCTGGGAATCGAACTCAGATGAGACAATGCTAAGGGAAGCATCTAACCCACTGTACTACCTCTCCTGCTCAGTGAAGAGTTTGCTGTTGTTCTACTTCTTTTACAAAATAAAATTTTGAGGGGTCAGAGAGATAGTAGTGTGGGAAGGATGCATTCCTTTGCACACCGCCAGCCTAGGTTTGGTTCTTAGCATCCCATAAGGTCCCCCAAGCACCACCAGGTTTCATGAGTTCAGAGCTAAGAATTTCCCCTGAACATCATGGGGTGTGTCCCAAAACCAAAAATGAAATTTTGATAGTATCTCATTAATTTTGTGTATTTCTTTGATAAAAGGAACATTCTAATAATCTTAATTCCCATCTATGTACATGGAATAACTTTTCATCTCAATGTCTTGTTTTCTGTCTACTAACAGTGTCTTTTAGATTTCATTGTACAAGTCTTTTCCCCCCTGACTTTTTAAACTCTTTTCCCGTTTTTTTTTTTTAGTGAGTCACCATGAGATACACAGTTACAAAGCTATTCATGATTGGGTTTCATACAATGTTCCAACATTTATCCCTTCACCAGTGTACATTTCCCAACACTGATGTACCCAGTTTCTCTCCAGCCCCCCTATATCCTCTGATGTCAGACACTTCTCTCTCTCTCTGCCCGCTCCCTTCCACCCCACTCTCTCTCCCTCCCTCTGTCTGTCTCTCTGTCTCTCTGTCTCTCTCTCTCTTTCCCTTTTGGGCATTGGTTTGCAATATGGTTACTATCATTGTCATTATGGTTCCTCCTCAGTCTCAAATACCTCCTCCCCTCACTACTTGTGGCAGGCTTCCAACTGTGGATCCATTCTCCTGACCTTTGTTTCTATTGTCTTTGGATATTAGTCTCATAACTATGCTTTATTATGTCTCACAAATGAGTGCAATCATTCTATGTCTATCCCTCTTCTGATGCATTTCACTCAGCATGATACTCTCCATGTCCATCCAATTTTAAGCAAATTTCATGATTTTATTTTCCTGGTGACTGCCTGGACTGGAGCAATAACACAGCAGGTAGGGCATTTGCCTTGCACGTGGCTGACCCGAGTTTCATTCCTCCATCCCTCTCGGAGAGCCCGGCAAGCTACAGAGAGTATCTCGTGCACACAGCAGAGCCTGGCAAGCTACCCATGATGTATTTGATATGCCAAAGACAGTAACAACAAGTTTCACAATGGAGACATTACTGGTGCCTGCTCGAGCAACAGTGCTACAGTGCTACAACATGTGAAAAATGTAGTTTTACCTCTTCTTTATTTATCCGATTCCTTTTATTTCTTCTTATTGCTCAATTGCTTCTGGGTAAGATCTCTAACATAAAATTGAATAGAAATGGTGATAATAGAGATCTTTGTCTTATTTCTGATTTAAAAGAAGAGGTTTTAAGTTTCTCACCATTAAGGATAGTATTTGCTGTAGTTTTATAGTATTTAGTCTTTACTATGCTGAGGTATGTTCCCTCTATTCCAATTGTTTTTTATCTTAATGTGTGTTGAATTTGTCAAGTGTGTTTTCAACGTACAGCACTGTTCTCATATGATTTTTGCCCTTATTTTTATTGATATAGTGTATTACATTGATTAGCTTCTACATGTAGAACTTCTAGGTGCCTGGAATGAAACCTACTTGGTTGTGATGTATCTTGATACTTTAGATGCATTGTTGAATTTTGTTTTTAGTACTTTGTCTAGAATGCTTGTATCTATGTCCATTAGCAATAATGCTGTGCAGTTTTTGTTTTTTTGTGGAGTGCATATCTGGTATTGATTTCATGATAATGTTGTCTTCAAAAATGTATTGCAAGTTTTCATACAAAGATTTTAAAGTAATAGTCTTAAGCTTTTTAAAGGTTAGTAGAATTTATGGTAAAGCTCTATGGGCTTCTGTTTACTGGGATTCATTTTCTTTTTTCTTTTTTTTATAATGTAGGAGTACTGCTGTTTATTCAGCCATTGATTAAGCCGATTGAATTGGGCATGAACTACACATTAATTTTTTAACTTTATAAGTTAGTTTATAATGTTTGATTGCATTCAATATTCAAACGCCAATCCCACCACCATTATATCTTCCCACCACCAAATTTGGGATGTTTCCATCCCAAACCCCAATCCCTGTCACAAAACTCAATCGAAATAATATATTTCATATTGTCTGTTATGAAGAACTGCTGAACATGCTTATAAAAAAGTGTTCATATAGGGAACTGTGTGAAGATTGTTTTGTTTTGGCAGGAGCCATTAAGACATTCTATAGGATATCACTAACATGTTGTTAAAGTTTGGGTGATGTGAGCTTTGGTATATATATCTGAAAATATGCATAGCACAGTGGATAGGGCACTTGTCTTGCACTCGGCCGACCTGGGTTCAATTCCTCCACCCCTCTCGGAGAGCCAGGCAAGCTACCGAGAGTATCTAGCCCGCACAGCAGAGCCTGGCAAGCTACCCATGGTGTATTGGATATGCCAAAAATAGTAACAACAAGTCTCACAATGGAGACGTTACTGGTGCCCGCTCGAGCAAATCGATGAGCAACGGGATGACAGAGACAGTGACAGTGATGTATATATGCATATGTATATTTCCCTTTATGATTTGTTCCCTACTATCTGAACCCCATCAAATGTGGTGTGGTAATTTTGGGGAATGGGTAGGTAGTGTTTTATGATGTGTCCAGGAATATGTTCAGTCATATGTGAGGCTCAGCACGAGCCTGTGGGGAGCAGCCTTGAGTGTGGTGACAGTTGGGTTGTGGAGGTTTTTGGAGGTCAGAACTGGGCCCCTTGGGCCAGTGAGGGCTCTTAGCCGTTCCTCTCTGGGGCACCCCATGTGAAACAGCCTGATTTGGAGTTTGGTGGCATGGTGACGGGGCCTTATTTATGTTCCCTTTGGAAAGAAGCAGCCTTGTGATCTGGACAATGGCTGGTGGCAAGAGTATCTGGCACCAGCAGGAGGTGACTTATGGGCGTGACCTCTGGGTTGCCAGAGACTGGGGAAAGCGGGCAGAGGATCTTCACTCTTGGTGCCATTGAGCCCAGAGTCCAAGGTCACAAAGTTCTGCATTACCTGGGTTCCTTAGGACTTTACTCATGTGTGAGGCTCTGCTTGAGAGCATGGGGAATGGCCTTGAGTGTGGCAGCAGTTGGGTTGTGGAGGTTTTGGGCTGCTGGAGCTGGGTCCCTTGGGGCAGGGAGGGCTTTCACCCTCTCCGGGGCACTCCGGTGAAGACAATCTGGCTTGGGGTCAGGACATTCTGTGTCATTCTCTTTTGGGAGTTTTAGTTTATAGTCCCTGGCTCTTGGCTGTTGATGAGATTACATGGTGCGGGGGCAGTTTGTGGGTGTGACTGCCAAGCTACTGGAAAACTGGGGACCTAGGGGAAAGAGGCCCAGTCCTGATCCAAGTGGGCCTGGAGCTCTCAGTGCTACAGGCCTTAACTGTGTCTTCTGATCTCTTTTGAGATTTATGGGTCTCTGAAATAAGGCCAATAAATGAGCTTTCATAGCTGAGCCGAAGGTGGTTTGTGGATGTGTCTCCCACATACCTAACTTTTGGCCATTTAATTTCTTGGTAAACTTGGCCCCAAATTGTTGGGATCTGGCCAAAGGCACAGCAGCAATTTTGGGATATCTGGATGTTTGAAGGCACCATCAGGCTGCTGATGCACCACCTTACAGGTACAAGTTGACCTGCTGGTGGCACCATATCTCTCAACATCATTTTTTTAAACTATTTTAATATCCATACTTGTGATTAGTAAATGCAGTTTTTCTTTTTCCTTTTCTCAATCTTGGAACATAATTTTAAAGTAAAAATTCATCCATTTCTTCTAGGTTATCAAATATTTTGGAATATCAGCAAGTGGCAGTAGCAATATTCAGGCACGCATGTATGTGTGTGAGCTTCTGTATGTGTGAGTGTGTGTGTGTGTGTGTGCATGTGTGTGTGTGTGTGTGTGTGTGTGTGTGTTGTCAGGGATTAATCCTGGAATCTCGTGTTCGAATCTAATAGCCTACTTCTCCCTCTTGGAGAACTTGACAAGCTACTGAGAGTCTATTGCCTACTCAGGAGAGCCTGGCAAACTCCCTGTGGCCTTACCAGTACAGTAACAGATATATACATACCTTTTGGAGAGCCCAGCGAGCTACTGAAAGTATCCCACCCACATAGCAGAGCCTGGCAAGCTACCCACGGCGTATTCGATATGCCAAAAACAGTAACAATAAGTCTCATTCTCATGACCCTGAAAGAGCCTCCAATCATTGGGAAAGACGAGTAAGGAGAGGCTGCTAAAATCTCAGGGCTGAGTGGAATAGAGATGTTACTGGTGCCTGGTCGAGTAAATCAACGAACAACGGGATGACAGCGATACAGTGAACAATGTTAATTGGAATTAAAAAAATTGAGATATATGTCAAAGAAAGAGACTATTAAAAACCTTCAAACAGAAATAATGGATTTACATTACAACATGTGAGATAAAAAATATGATAAACGGGCTTAATAGTAAACTAGATGAAACAGTGGATAGAATCAGTGACTTGGAAAGCATAACAGTGGAAAACACCCAAACACAAGAGCAAATAGAAAAGAGAATTTGTTTTTAATTTAGTTTTTCTTTTTAAATTTTTTATTAGTGAATCACCATGTCCTTAGAAAAGAGAATTTTAAGATGGGAAATTGTGAGACTTTAATGCGAATACATTATGAGGAATAATGTCTACATTTCAGGGGTCCCTGAAAGACTAGAGATAAGGGTTGAAGCCTTAGATAAGAACTTATCTAGTTTGGTAAAGAAAGATCCTAATACAAAGAAGTTCAAGCATACTAAACAAAATTAATTCAAATAAGCATATGCCAAGAATATTGTAAGTAAAATATTAAAATGGCTAACTATAATATATTAAAGTAATTTTAAAAACTAAATAAAGAATATCATACTGCAAGTGTTTAGGGAAAACCAAATAACTTATAAGGCAACCCCTCTAAGATTATCCGTGAACTTTTCCATAGAAACCATACTGAACAGAAGTGAATGGCATAGAATAGTCTAACTTCAGAGGAAAAATATTTTATTTAGGAGGGATGACATTTTGGACCACACCCAGCAATGTTCATGGCTTACTCTTAGCACTGTGCTCAAGAATCACTCCTGGTAGTGCTTGGAGGACCATATTCTGTGTTGGGGATAAACCGGAGTTGGCCATAATGCAGGACATGACTCTTATTCCCTGTGCTATCTCTAAGGTTCCAGAGGAAAACTATTTTCAACCAAGAATACATTATCCTACTAAATTAATATTAAAATAAAGGGAGGATGAAAAGTGTTTTTTTTTGCTTATGCTTGTTTGTTTGCTTTGTTTTTGCTATTTTGGGGTCAGACCCAGCGATGCTCAGAGGTTACTCCTGGCTCTGCACTCAAGAATTACTCTTGGCGTTGGTTGGGAGACCGTATGGATGCCGAGAATTGAACCCAGGTTGGCTACTTACAAGGCAAACGCCCTATCCGCTGTACTATTGCTCCATCCCTGGATAAAGAGTTTTATAGATAGGCTTGGTTTTATAGTCTCTGGATGTTGGCCATTGATGGGATTACAAGGCAACAGGGGCAGTTTCTGGGTGTGACTGCCAGCTACTGTAAAATGGGGGATCTGGGTGGAAGAGGCCCAGTCCCCATCCGAGCAGCCTTGGAAATCTCAGCCCCAGGACCCGCACACCTGGGTTCCTCTGCTGGCCCCTTTATGTGTGAGGCTCATCCAAACGTGTGGAGAGTGGCCTTGAGCATGGCTGTGGCTGGGTTCCAGAGGTCTTCAGCTGTCGAGGCTCTGCTCAGGGTAGGGAGGGAAGCACAACCCATCCCCTCTGCGGGGCCCCAGTGAAGACAGCCAGGCGCGGGGGCAAGAGACTGCATCGCTCTCTTGGCGGAGCTTGGTTTTATAGTCTCTGGCTGTTGGCCGTTGGTGGGATTACACGGTGCTGGGGTGCAGTTTCTAGGTGTGACTGCCTAGCTACTGGAAATTAACAATTAACATTCTTATAACTGTTACTTCAAATTCCTCTTCAAGCCAAGAGGTTCTTTTCCATGACATTTCAATCTTCCCCTAAATTTTTGCTTTGCTCTAATTTCTGTGGCAAATTCCACTTTTCCTCATTTTGTTTGACTCTGTATATTTACTAGTATGCACTAAAATGAGAAACTGTAATTCCTTAGCTTGCTCTGTGAACCTTATATCTTTTGGTAGGCTAGACTCAATCCCAGGATATTTACCCAGTAGAGGTATTATCTGTTGCTTTAGGTACTGTCATTTATGTGCGTACATGGCTGGAGAACTGGTTCCAACACAGGAGAGAAGCGAAAGCAGCAGAGAGTGGAAAGATTTCTGTGGGAGGGTACCTCAAATTTAAGCCTAAAAAGCCATGAAAATCAGAGCTGTGGTGACCAAGATCTGCAGCCTTCTGGTTTTCTACGTAAACGGCCCTCTTCTGGGCCATTTCTCCAGTCTTGGCTTCCCCAAACTCTTCAGGTTAGCAATTACTCCCTGCTGTGGTCTGTTCCTGATCCCCACTCTTACAGCGGTGCAGACAGGAAGGAGGAAAGTGATTTAAGATCTGCAGTTTGGACACTGGTCAGGCTGCAGTCTTAGTAATGGTCACAGGAAGATACGGTAAGGAATTCTAAAAGTCTGGGTGCTATCAGTTTAAAAAATAAATAAGTAAAATCTCCTTGTGACTGAAGCAATAGGACAGGAGACAGGACTCTTGTTTCATGCAGCAGATGACCCATGTGTTTGACCCTCAGCATCCCATATGGTTTCCCAAGAACTTTCAGGAGTAACCAGGGCTGCAGAGCCAGAAGTAAACCCTAAGTGCACTGGGTGTGCCCCCCAAACAACAACTACAAATCTCCCTTGGAATAAAGGTGAAGCTACATGGCAATAAAACCATGTGGGGAGGAATTGCCTCCCTTATAAACTGCTTTTAATTCCTGTGCCCTGGGCTCTGACAGGAGAGGTTGCACTGCTGGTGAACATAACCCTAGCAATGGTACCAGGCAAAGCTGGAACCATTCCTTTGAATGGTTAGGAACCATCTGAATGGTTAGGAACCAGCAGCAGAAGTACTAGGCATCTCCCTTCCTGCTCTTGGATGCTTCCAGGGGAAAAAATTTGTCCATGTTGCCCCAGGCTGAGCTGAGTCACAGCCATTGTGTCTCCTCACAAGTCCCAACATCTGGGAGGCAAAATTCTAATGCTCTCATGGTATTCCTATCCCCCAAGTTCTCATGCTGCCTCTCTCTGTAATGTCCTTGTTCCTTCAGCCAACTGGTCCTACCTCGGTATTGACATATCACCGTGTTTTTTCATCTTATTGAAAATGTGGACAGAGAAACCTTTGTGAGGCGGGGCCTGGGGGGCATTATCTGCTCGTGCATCATCTTCCTGGAGTCCCCTGTGTAGATGCTGAGAGGTGCTTTCCCCCAGGACTTCTGGGATTACAGCAATGTCAGGCTTTCCTGTGTGAAATTCATGGGCATCCCAACTGAATGAGCATTTTCCATGAATGAGCTGCAATGAATTTACTTAAAAAATTTTTGTTTGTTTTTTAGCCATACCAGCAGTGCACAGGGCTTACTTCTGGCATGGATGTAAGGATCATTCAGGGAACCAGATGAGGTGTCATCTACCAAACTTGGGTTGAGCACATGAAAAGAAACGTCCTATCTGCTGTGCTATTGCTTCAACCCAGGTTATGAATTTACATACTCAAAAGCATAAATGGCCTTATGCAGTGGGGTATGCTACTGGTGCCTGTCAAGGGTAAGAGCTAAAGTTTGTGCTTTCCTGTGTGTTCAGGGAACTCACATTTTCTTTTGAAAATGAGCCACAGTAAGAGCATACATGAGTGGAAAAGGCAAATGCCACCCACCAGGGTTTTCCCTCACCCCATCCTGTTATTAAGAGTTGGTTATTAAACATTGACTAATGTGTGTGCACACATACATGGTGCTTATCTATCTATATTTCCTGTCTGATCTGGAGAAATCACTCGAATGCTGATAAACAGAAGGCGTTGTATTTGAATAGTGGGTTACAATACTTACAGTGGCACCACACACAAAATCTGATTTTCCTCTTACAGCAGTCCTATGAGGTGGGCAAGACAGGGGTCATTTGTCCCCTGTAATAGTTTTCTACCTCTACTATAACATATTAGTATCTTAAAACAGTAAAAAGAAATGTAGATTATCCTACAGTTTTAGGGGTTTATATCCTACAGTTTTAGGAGTTACTATCCTACAGTTTTAAGGGTTATTATCCTACAGTTTTAGGGTTCATTATCCTACAGTTTTAGGGGTCATTATCCTAATAGGGCCTTTTGAGTGTACATCAAATGTCAGAAGGGCTGTGCTCTTCTGAAAGCTTGGGGAACAAATCATTTCCTTGTCTTGGAGTCATATCTTCTCTTCAGAATTCCAGTCTTTCTCATTAACTTCCAAAGACCCTTGGGGTTCTAAAAGTTCTGACTGCATAAGTCAGGATAATCTCCCCATCTCAAATTTTTGAATCACATATGCAATTAACCTTTTGCCATTGCGAGTAGCCTATTAGTAGACTCCAGAGATTAAAATGTGAACATTTGGGGGGAAAGGGACATTCTTCTGTTTATCACCCCACATGTAAACAAGGAAGCCATTGTAGAACTAGAACTGTCCTGGATTGATAAAGACAAGGGGAGACTTAAACTGAAGCCAACACTCTGTCTTCATCCACATCTCTCTTTGTAAACATTCACCCAACAGCTGGTCCAGGAGAGGGGACCAACTTGGGCAATAGGGTCAGGGACCCTGGAGATAGAATTTAGGATCTTGTGATCATCCTAGGCCCAATAGTCTGCAAACTGAACATTATTACTTTTCTTCCCAGTATCCCTGGGAGACTTAGAAGTTCAAGGAACATTGACCTTAAGTCTCTAAGAGCTGAATTTTCTGTGTCAGCTGAGATTTAATTGAGAATTTTCCAAGACCTAAAGACACATCTCCCAGCTATAAACATCTATAGCTATTTATCTGTTCCATTAACTTTCCCTGGGCTTAGCCACCAGCCTTACATCTCTTCCTTCAGTCCTTTCTCATACCCACTGCCTCTCAGGCTCAGATGAAATAGTGGGTGAATAGCGAAAATATTAGGATATCAGAACATTGTAAGAACATCTGTATGATTACCACTGTTGAGTAGGTACCAGAAAGCCAAATAGAAAAAAAGGAACACAGCCTTCCCCAGTATTTCTCTTTGTCAAGAGAAGCCATCCTGAAAAATACTGAATTAGGAAGCCAGGGTATTCATCCACAGTCTTCTTCCAACTTATCATGTGTCCTTGGGCAATTTACTCCCCTTCATTTCCTCTTGTGAGTGAGGCAAATGGAAACTTACTGGGTGACATCCTAGAACACACGGTGAACGTTTCATGTGTTGCTTCAGTCTGTCTAAATTCATGATCCAGATGTTAGGTGACATTGGGAAAATTGCTTAATTTCCCTGTATCTTGTATTTCTTATTACTAATATGAGGCTGTGAATAATGTCACCATTCTTAGACTTCTTGTAAGGATCAAATAACACAAAGTAATGCACTTAGCACACTACCTACTATATCATAGCCCTTAGTAAGTATTAGTTGTGGTCACTGCTGTTTAGAGATATGCAAAATATGGTTCCTGGAACAGCAACAATAACTTTACCTGGGAACTTAACACATATGTTGAACCAGTGATGTAGCTTAGTCATAAAGTATTTGCCTTGCATGTGTGGATACTGGGTTTGATATCAATCACAGCACCACACAAAAAAGGAAAAAGATACTCAGAACTGTCTAGACCTTAGGAAGGAGAAACGCATTCTCTCATAAGTGGGATATAGCAATCAATGTATTTACAAATCTCCAGATAATTCTAATGCTACATATCTTTAGTTAAAATCCAATGGGTATAGGCTTGGAGATGTGGTTCAGTGGTAGAACACCTGCTTTGCAACAGCTTTTTGTGAAGCAACAAGTCTCATCCCCAATTCAACCTCACATGGCTGAGTCTGATCCCAGGTGCCATAATAAGTGGCAACAACATATGTAAGTGCCACAGCTGTGTTTCTCCCAGATAATGCAAAAAGTGCCTCCATAATGCTGCTAAAATGATAACAGCAAAGAGGGAGAAGGAACAATGGTGTAAAAGACTCTAAAACTCCTACCAGTTTCAACAATGGTGTAAAAGACTCTAAAATTCCTTCCAGTTTCATTATTGCCTGCAAATGTACATAATTATCTAAGGATATAATTATTATTTACCCACGTTTTTCCACAAATAGTAATTAAATTGCTATACTGCAATCTGGGGTCTGTGATATAAGACAAAACAAGATATAGCCCAGGGCCTTAAGAAGTTTACAGTTCATCTCACTATTCCTAATTTAAACTTTAAAAATATGTTCTTTGTAAGTCTTTTCATATTCGTTCTTGAATATTTAATTTTCACTATATGAAAGCAACATCTTTTTAAAACATTACTTACAAATAATTACCTTTAGAGTAAGATATTGGTGAGGTAATTTCAGTAAGTCTTAGTTTTTTCACTTTACCTCACTAATTTGTTGTAAAATTTATGTTAAATGTGATGACTTGTATGAAATGACATAGTTTATGATAGATCCAGTAAGTCTGAGTTTAAATCTCAGATTGAATCCAGTTTATAACTATTATTGTTTAGCACTGATTTGACCTCATGGTATAGAGTATCAATAAGTAAAATAAAAGAAATATAGATTACTTCATTTTGAAATTTAGCTCCTTATTCCTAAAAAAAAAGAAACATGCATTGATTTTTTATTCTAGACTTCAGGCAACGAAGACCTTCACCAGGCTCTTAATAATTTAGCAGTAAGTCAAAGAAGAAGCTGGTGTTTATTCCAAAAGGCAAGACACAATCAGGAATCAAAGGAAAGTTTAGACTCAGCTACAGGCTCTTCAGCTGTAGAAACTTTGAAATCCCCTCGGAAATTTCCCCTTTGATGCTATCTCAGCAAGTTTCCTGATTGACCAGGCAGTCCAAAGATTCCAGAAGCATTTCACCCTCCTTTGTTTAAAATCCAGGCCCTGCCCTGAACTTGAACTGGAATGAGGCTGAGGGTAGTTCTCCACACTCAATTCAACAAGTATCTAATTGCTGAAAGGCCATGATGGCATGCTTTGAAGTTTATGGCTTCTTCAACCAAGAGGGCTCCCTCAGAGTTTGGACACTTTATACATGAGAAGAAGAATGGCAGCAATCTAATTTTCTGATCAAAGCGAAGCATTGCCTCTGCGTTTTCTTTATTCACTGGAGCCAAAGAGACAATGTTTTCTTGATATTCTAAAAGCTAAGATTTGAAAAGTCAATCAAGATTTTACTTCTCTGATAAATCCTAGGTTGAGGTTATGGACTGTTGAAAAGTGTTTCCAGGAGTCTCATCTGCAGAGAGGGACCTTCTTTGCTGAACTGTCACTGTAAGTCCCCAGCCTTGTCCTAGGATCTCTCACCCTTCCACATACTCATCTTGCTCAAATTGAAGCTTCTCCCTTGTCAATAAATGCAGGTAAGCTCTGGAATTTTAGCAATACATGAATATTCCAGGTCCTAGAAATTGAAATAGCAGGTCAACATAAGAATATTGTGAGTATTTTTATGTTGATTATCTAACTCTTAATCAGTGGTGCCAGAGACAGTCTAAAAGACTTCTGTCTTTCTGGGGAGATGTCTCTAAGCAGGTTTTTGGGAACCTGAGATTTAGCACAATCAAACATACTCAGTAGTTTACCAAAAGCCTGCTTTGTGTGTGTCAGGCACTGTGTAAGGTACATTCCTTACTTGATTTCATTTCTATCTTTAGGACTTTACAAGATCAAAGTTGCAACCCCATTTTCAAGGCTCTCTAATTCATTCTTTATAGTCCTCTTAAATAATCTTTGTAAGATTCAAAGCTGATCATCCCTTCTTAGGGTACTTCAATAGCCTCTCAAAAACTAAGCATCATTTTATAGCCATTATAATACGTTAGGCATGGCAGAACCTGGCAAGCAACCTGTGGCATATTTGATATGCCAAAAACAGTAACAACAAGTCTCATAATGGAGATGTTACTGGTGCCTGCTTGAGCAAATTGATGAGCAACGGGATGACAGTGATGCAGTGGTCATATGCTAGATGTAGTTTTTACCATTTTGAGTGCAGCTACCAAGTGGTAGAAGTAATATTGGAATCAATGTGTCAGGTGCCAATTATGATGCTCTATCTGTATAAACTGCTTTTATTTTAACAATTAATTTACAGGGTATACAAATATGTGCATTAACTAATCATTTCATGAGTGCTATTGTTTAGAATAAAAGTAAGAAAACAGAGTCCATTTAAAGAAAGTAATAAAAGACTCATTCTCTAAAATTACAAAAATCAGGAAGGGAGAATACTAATTATGAATTAAGGATTATTTTTATAAAACAGAATTCTGTTAAGAGGAAAGTTAACAAGCACATGATTTGTATACTGACCACAGAGAGTTGTGGAATTACAACACCAGATCGACATGACTCAATAAAAATTGACTGGTTTACCCTTTCCACTGTAATCTTGGGCACTTTTAGTCCATTGCCAGTAAATTTTGTTACACTCTGGACCTTTAATTTGAATTTTTCCATCTTTCCACACCTTTCCACTTTCTTTCACTACTGAAAAACCTCTATCTTAATATTAGCTTTCACCTTAACATATAGATTTTGCTTCCTTTCTCATTTCTGCTATATCTCCAAGTCACAGACAGAGCGTATTGTCAATTCCCTTTACCCACGATTACTTTCAGATCAACTTTGTATGTGTTTACATCTCCCTACTCACTGGTTCATTGAAATCCATGTCAAGCTATACCAATCAATTACTATCCTTCTATTCTTCTTATTGTGCAGGCAGATGAGCCTGTGTTATTCACTTCATAACACCAATTAATAGAGCAGACAACTTAATTAATGTAGAACAAGTCAGTAACTGGTTCAGAATTCTTCCAAGTTTCAACTTGTCTATTAAAAAAGTTAAAATGCTTTCATTTGAATATCAAGATTCTTTTCATAATTTATTTTTTCCTCACCTTCTAGATATGCTCTATGGTAAAGAAATCAAATTTCTTAATGTTTTATGGATATGTCATTAATTCATTCAAGAATTATTTGTTAAGTATTGATAACTAATTTAATACTATCATTTGTTGGAATAAAATAGCATATATAAATCTTGCATTTAAATCCAGATTATGCTGGATTTAATAAAAATAAGGTGGAATAAATACTGTCCAAGAGAATAGTTGGATAATCTGACTATTCATCTAGAGTCTTTAATTAAATAAGGCCACAATTTGGGGCAGTAATGAGCTAGGAAAGGCTTTTTGAAGGAACTAATAAAAAAGTTGAAACTTAAAGGTTAAATAACCATTCAGATACAGTTTCAGATGAGCACTGCTATAAGACAAAAATTCATGTCAAATTCTTGAAATAAGAAGGAATGGTTAAAAAAAAGGAAACTGAAAAAAGAGACTAGAGGGAAAGGAAAGAAAAATGGGACATTGCAGGAGCCAAGAGATCAATGAAAATAGAGTGGACACCAGTGTTCATTTTCCCCCAAAGTCAGATATGGTCTGAAGAGATAGTACAAGGGTTAAGACACATGCCTTGAATGTGGCCAGTTCTATCCCTGATACCACATGGTCACCCAAACATTTCAGAGTATACCCTAAAGGCCCCCAAACACAACTGGATGTATCATGAGAGACCCTCAAGCATCACATGATATGTGTGGTAATATGGCTGCTGGTAATCCTGGCATGGAAGAGAGGTCCCAAGCAGCACTGCAGCAGGTTGACCAAGAATCCCCAGGACGGGGGTCAGAATGATAGTACAGCAGGTAGGGTGCTTGCCTTGCTCAGGGCTGACCTTGGTTCAATCCCCAGCACCCCATATGGTCCCCCAAGCACCACCAGGAGTGATCAGAGTGCACAGCCAGGAGTAATCCTGAGCACCTCCAGATGTGGCCCCAGAACAAAATCAAATAAACAAAAGAATCCCCAGGATGAGACCCAGGGCCTCCTGAGCACCATTTGAGAGCTCTCCCGAAAAGAAAACTTTAAAAAAGGGTTTCATCTAAAACTAAAGTGGAATTTAAGATAGGAAATCATTGCTGACCTTGGAACAGAGATCTGACCTTGGCCAGAGATCTTGGAACAAGTCATATGAACAAAGGCTAAGTTACAACAAAAAGGAAATGACTGGAAGATCAGGTACTGAAGACTAGAATTATAGATAAGTTTTTGTGGAAATTCAGAACCCAATACATCTTTAGGTAATTTCCTCATTCTAGATCACTTTCCTTCTTTCCTGATTCTTCCATTATTTTTCCTATACCATCACCCCAGTTTCCTCTTCCTTTTGAATTCCAAGTGGTTCTTCACCAAATCAAATACCATTGTATCTTAAGCTTCCCTGCACTGTTGGCAGTTAGAATGGATTACTGAATACTTGCCACATAAATCTTTGCTAAATTAGCAAACTGTTCCCAACTCACTGATCACATGGAATTTCCCTAGTACATTGATTCCCTTGCACATGTTTCTTGTTCTCTTATGATCTATTTAATTGGAGGCACCTATCTCTCTGATTATGAACCCAATGATGGACTAGCTGTCTATTAATAAACTCAAGTTTTCATAGTTCCCAATAGAGCCTTAGGCTCCATTGTCATACAAATTGAACTCAATTGACCTTGATTATTCTTTATATTGCATGATTTAAGATCATGTTTTGTGTGGTATGAGTTATCCTTAAAGACAGTGATTATTGGGGGCTGGAGCGATAGCACAGTGGGTAGGGCATTTTCCTTGCACACGGCTGACCAGGGTTCAATTCCCAGCATCTCATATGGTCCCCTGAGCACCGCCAGGAGTGATCCTGAGTGCAGAACTAGGAGTAGTAACCTCTGTGTATCAGTGGGTGTGACCCAAAAAGAAAAGAAAAAAAAAAGACAGTGATTATCTGTGATACCTATAAGAATGTAAAATTTGGAGGTTTAGTAGAGCCAATTTTAACCTGTTGAACTAGTTCCACTATCATTCACGTGTTTTACATATTCTAAATTCTACAAATCACTACCATATTTTTTCTGTGTATTAATGAATGCTCAAATTCAAGTGAAAAATTCCCCTCAGCTTTTAAGTTCATCATACTCAAGTAGCAACTCATTAATGCAGCTTAGTTAACCATTTACACATATCTCTCTTTCCAAAGAACAACCTAGAAAATTGTTAAACCAAGATAAACCAGAAAAGTGACATTGAACTTTAGGATTTCAAAGGATTCAAACCAAAATAGTAAGTTAAACTGGTTTATTGTTGGGTGGAGGGGGGAGGGATCGTGCTCCCTACTGGGGTTCAGAGGTCCTGGAGACTGCTCTTGTTGATTATCTGTCAACCTAGCTGGATGACTGAGTGCTAGGGTTTTATGGGTTCTACGGTATCAGGGACGACCAGGATCACTCTCAGAATTGTTAGAGCCACCTGAGAGATTCTGGGTTGGAGCAACAAGCAGTACTGGGAACCAAATGAGGGTTGGTGCATGCTTTGTATATGCCCTAACTCCTGTACTATCTTCTTAGTTCCAAAATGCCTTAGATAATTTGGGTATGACCGATTTTAAGAGACTAAAGCAACATCTAGAATGATGGATGAATGTACTGTTATTGGCAGGAAAAAATTTTAATTTTAATACTTGGAGACATTAGGATCCGCTTAAACTCTATTTAATCAATATAGTTGATAAAATCCATTTGTAAAATATTTTATAATTTCTATGAAGCAAACTTTATTTCATGTTTCTTCAGTCATTTTCTGCCTTTTAGAGTCCCACCTTTCACTGCATTTGAAAGATACAGTAGAGTGAAATCTCAAGATAACATCATAAAATGGGATTAATATACAAACTTTAGAAAACAAAATTCTGAAGTGACTATGGCTCAATGTTAATGTCTGACAAAGCTGAAGAGTAGGTGCTACGTGGTTGCATTGTCACTTCCTATTCTTATCACCAGTAATGAACTCTTGTTTACTTTTATTTCTTTGATAATAAAATGCTTTAGAAGCCAGAATAATAGTACAGTAGGTAGAGCACTTGCCATGCAAATGGTCCACCTTGACTCAATCACCAGCATCCCATATGGTCCCCAAAGCACTGCCAGGAGTGATCCCTGAGTACAGAGCCAGGAGTAAGCCCTGAGCACTGCGGGGTGTGCTCCCCTCCCCTGCCAAATAAAAGAATAAAATGCTTTATCTAAACTGAACAGGAAAACAAAATGAAAAATAAGATATAAATTTTCAATGAATAAAAATGTGTATGCTATTCTTATCTACATTTGAGGATTCGAAGTTTAAGAATCACAATCCCACCTTCATCAATACTACAAAGGACTAAGAAGTGTGTGTGTGTGTGTGTGTGTGTGTGTGTGTGTTTGGATGTGTTTATAGATTTCAGTAAAAATGAAAAGAGTTCTTTTATTCCTGTTTGGTCTTCATAACTTGTCATAAGGAAAATGCAAATCAAAACAACCATGATATATCACCTCCCACCAATGAGATTACCATACATCAAAAACCAAAAATACTCAGTGCTGTCATGGATGTGGAGAAAAGGAACCCTTCTACATTATTGGTGGGAATGTCAACTGGTTCACCTCTTTGGACACTCCTCAAAAAGGCTAAGAATTGAGCCTTCATGTGACCAAGCAATTTCACTTGTTGGCATCTATCTCAAGGACCAAAAACTACTTCAAAAAGACACTTGCATTTCTGTGCTTATTCACAACAACTAAATTCTGGAAATAACTCAAGTTTCTAAGGAAAGTTGACAGAATAAAAAAATTGTAGTATGGGGCAGGTGCAGAGAGATATAACAGGGGGTGGGGCATTTGCCATGTATATGGCTGACTTGGTTTCAATTCCTGGCATCCCTTATAGTCCCCAGAAGAGAATAGTAAAGAGTCAAGGGTAAGTTAAGAGTTAAAAGTAAGCCCTGAGCACAGCCACGTATAGTCCAAAAACAAAAAATAAATGAAAGAAATTGTTGTGCATATACACAATAGAATATAATTCTGCTTAAGAAAAGATGAAGGCATGCAATTTGCTGCTACATATATGGAATTAGAGGTTTTATGCTGAATGAAATCAGACAGGGATAAATAGATTCAGAAACCCTCCTATCAGCTGTGAGATATAAAAGAAAACAAAATCAGAAAATTTTAGGGGGAAAATGGTCAAAGACACAGCAGAGCCAGACAATTGGTCTCCGGAACTGAGCTTAACACAAGTGGGCAGAAGAGGGTGTCTGGGAGGGGCCTCTGAGACAATGGAGCAGGGTCACACATTGTAACATTTTAGGAATAAAACCCTCTATCTTGTTTATCATGGTGCTTCAAATAAAAAATACCTTAAAAATCAAATGGATAAAGAAACTATGGCACATCTACACAATGTCATATTATGCAACTGTTAGGAAAACTGAAGTCATGAAATTTGCCTGTAAATGGATATACATGGAGAGTATCATTCTGAGTGAAATGAGTCAGAGGAAAGGGACAGATATAGAATGACTGCATTCATTTGTGAGATATATATAAAAATAAGAACAAAAGAGCCTGGCAAGTTCCCCGTGGCGTATTTGATATGCCAAATACAATAACAATAATGGTCTCATTCCCCTGGCCCTGAAAAGAGCCTCCAATCATTGAGAAAGACGAGTAAGGAGAGGTTGCTAAAATCTTAGGGCTGGAACGAATGGAGACATTACTGGTGCCCACTCAAGTAAATAGATTAACAACGGGATGATAGTGATACAGTGATATAAAAATAAACGTAGTAGAAGACTAATATCCACTGCCAGAGAAAACAGAGACTAGGAGGACTGGTCAATGGTTGGAATCAACCAGAGGTGTGTATGGGGCAGAGGGCAGGTAAGATAGAGAAGAGACCCGTATGACAATAATTAGCGGGAAATGATAATGCTGGACAAGAACTGAGTGTTTAAAGTAAGTAAAAGGATATACCTGATAACCTTTCAGTATCTGTACTGCAAACCACAATGCACAAAAGAAGAGAGAAGGAGAGGGAGAGAGGAAGGGAGAGAGAGAGAGAGAGAGAGAGAGAGAGAGAGAGAGAGAGAGAGAGAGAGAAGAAAAGCACCTGCTATAGAGGCAAGATGGGGTATGGGGGTTTATGAGATGGAAAGTGGGGACACTGGTGCTGGGAAATGTACACTGGTGGAGGGATGGGTATGAGAACACTGTTTGGCTGAACAGTGTTCTCATACCTAATCATGAACAGTTTTGTAAGGGTCAACCTCACAGTAATTCAATTAAAAAAATCTTTAAAAATATGTCTTAAAGAATGGGCTGGAGTGATAGCACAATGGTTGGGCATTCGCCTTTCATGTGGCAGACCTGAGTTTGATTCCTCTGCCCCTCTTGGAGAGGGGCAAGCTATCAAGAGTATCCAGCCCGCGCGCGCGGCAGAGCCTGACAAGCTACCCGTGTGTATTGGATATGCCAAAAACAGTAACAATAAGTCTCTCAATGAGAGATGTTACTGGTGCCCGCTCGAACAAATCTATGAGCAACGGGATGACAGTGACAGTGACAGTCTTAAAGAATACTTTCACTCCAATCAGATTAAAAAAGAAGGCGTCCAAGCATAGATGCTGCAGTCCAGATGGCTGTCTGGCCCACAGGCTGTTACTTTGATCCCCTATCAGGTGGGCTGTGACCCGAGAATCCGAGAAGACTCTGCTTCTCAGGTGGGAAGAGGACTCAGACTGGCATGCTCTGGCCAGAAATCTGAACATCGCAGCAGCAGCATCTTCACCATCCTTCCAGTTCGGCAGCCAGTCAGACACAGAGAATCCTTCCATAAGGGCACTAGCTCCCTCACTGACTCCTTCTCCTCCAGGCCTGCAATGCCCAGCTCAGAAACAGCAGGCCTGGGTCACCAGTGGGGTGGGACTATGGGTCATTTCTCTGCTGTCATCTCAACCTACCTTTCTTTCCTGATCAGCATACCTGGTCAGGGCAAAAGGGATAGGCAATTGCAGGAACACTGGAAATGTTTCATATTTTTATAAGAAGAGAGAGAGAGAGAGAGAGAGAGAGAGAGAGAGAGAGAGAGAGAGAGAGAGAGAGAGAAGGACCAGAGAGGGGCTGGAGTCATAGCACAGCGTGTAGGGTGCGCCTTGCACGCGGCCGACCCGGGTTTGAATCCCAGCATCCCATATGGTCCCCTGAGCACTGCCAGGGGTGATTCCTGAGTGCATGAGCCAGGAATGACCCCTGTGCATCGCCGGGTGTGACCCAAAAAGAAAAAAAAAAAAAAGAAAAGGACCAGAGAGATGACTCAATCAGCTGAGGGCTGAGTTTTGCATGTAGGAGACCCAAGTTCAATTTCTGGCATCATATGGCCCCCAAGCACTCTTGGGTGTACCCTCAATTCCTCCATCTACACACACCCAAAAGGGAGGGAAAATATCTATGCTCTGAGTCCAACAGTACTGGAAAACTCAATCACTTAAAAAAAATTTCCTGTACTCCTAAATTATCCAAATTCTCAACTGCCTATTGATCACTTAGAGCAGAAAAATAGTAAAGAGAAATCAAGGATTAAGCATAAATCAAGCTAAAGTCAGAGTTAGAATTCCCAGAGTGTCAAAGAATGGGAGTCTGCCTCTGGGAGTTAATTGGCACAATAGACATTCAATTAGAACTTATTTGGTTCATTGTCAGCTTAGCAGGAGGGAGAGTTCAGTTCCTCCAGGAAGCTAATGTCACCTTCCATTCATCACTAACCGTGGCAATGTTGGTTCAAAAACAGGAGACCTGTTTTTTGTCTCAGTGATGGAGGCGAATTGTCAAGGGTCCCTGTGTTTGTAAGGTGGCCGACACAGCCTTGGAGGTCCTGTTAATATCTTCAGTGTGGAGGAAAGTTAATAAATTTAAGACTAAAAAGATCTACGGAACCTAAGACAAAAGAGAACTGCTCTTCATTTTACCAATATTTCTGGGGCTATAGAATTGAGATGTTCTGACTTAGTTGGTGGTTCAAGAAAAGGTGCTGGTCCCATAATAACTCTTACATTCTGTTCTCTCCTTCAGCTCAATACAGCACCAGTTATTAAACACTGACTTCTGTTGAGAGCCTAAAGGAAGAAAGACACCACACTGTGTCCCCTGCCTCCTCAAAGTGTTTCACAGACATGCGCACACACATCCCTGTGAATTAACACCACATGCATATGTGCATGCACTCTCTCTCTTTGTCTCTCTCTGTCTCTGTTTCTCTGTCTCTCTGTCTCTCTCTGTCTCTGTCTCTCTGTCTCTGTCTCTGTCTTTGTCTCTCTCTCTCTCTCTCTCTCACATATGCACACCTGATACTGCTAGCAGTTTTCCCTGCCCACATTTAAAGTCTATTAGGCATCACTTTTCACAGTAGGAGGGAGTAAAAACCTCAACAAAGGAAAGTCAGCTTCAACTTATTTTTTTTTGTCTTTTTAAAAAATTTTATTGTTCACATTAATTGATTACATTCAATATTTCAACACGAATTCCACCACCATTACACCTTCCCACCACCATTATTTCAAATTTTCCCACCACCATTTAAGCCTGTCTGCCAGAGGCAGGTGCTAGATAATTTACTTACTATTGCTTATTATGAATCTCATGAGAGGTCGTGCGGCTATAAGAGCAGCTGCGTGCTTTTGGATTCTAAAATTGTAAATGGTTGGGGTCCAGAGACGTCTCCGTAGAGAGCTAATCCATTTTGAGTTCATTTGGGATTCTCTGGATCAAGGCCTTTTAATGTTCTGAAATGGTGCCTGGAGGCAGATCTTGGGTGGGACAGCCAGGACCCCAAGTGGGCGGGGAGACAGGAAGGGTCAGCCTGTCTCTGCTGCTACTATATTGCCTGGAGTCTTAGTCCTTGAATCCTCGTACCTTGGTTTTTCTTCTGGAAGCTCACAGCCATTGGATCTTTATCTGCGTCAGGAGAAGGCATACTGGCTCCATCGAGTTCCCCTGGTGGAACTGGCTCAGTAAGGGCGTCCAGAGAAAACTCCGGCAGGCTGCTGTCTTCTGGGATTCATTGCTATGTCTCTCCAGCTTCAATTTTCAGCAAATATACTGCCTGAAAGAAAAGGTGATGGAGTCAAGAGAGATAGTAAGGAGGTAAGGCTTTTGCCTTGCATGTGGCTGATATCACATATGTTTCCTCAAACACTGTCAAGGGTCACTTTTAAGCATAGAACCAGGAATACTCTGGTCCCTTTGAGAATTGCCAGAAGTCTAAATGATTTGTTTTGTTTTGTTTTTGTTTTTTGGGTCACACCCAGCAGTGCTCAGGGGTTACTCCTGGCTCTGCACTCAGGAATTACTCCTGGCAGTGCTCGGGGGACCATATGGGATGCTGGGTTGGCCACGTGCAAGGCAAATACCCTACCAGCCCACAGATTTGTTTTCGATGTATACTAATACCTATGTCCTCAGTGTTGTCTTAGTATTTCTTGTCTAAGTCACTCTCTCACTCACGTCATCCTACATAAGCTCATCTTTCCTAGTGCTGCCTGTGCACCCACAGGCTTGATGGGCAGCTCCTCTCTCCAGCACTTCCTGTGCCACTGACAATCTCTCCCTTCACTGGGTAACTATCATATAAAACTGTTCCCCTTAATCAAATGGACATCTTTCATTGAAACCACATCCTTGCAATACTCTTGCAAAAATTGAAGTGCCCTGAATAATCTTTGCTCAGTAACTTTGCTTTTTTAGAGCCAGAATGGCAAATAAGAGGGTCTGGTCCATCAGGAAAACAAGACCCAGTCCAGGGACCCAGAGATGGTATGGCTTATTATGGGTAGCATGGACTCATGTAACCACATCATCTGTAGGATTTCCCTTCATTTTATTCTCAACCCAGGGACTTAACATAGAATAGAAAGGTTTTAGTGACAAGGTCACAGGAAATATGTTCACAGAAGCTTCTTGGGAGAAACATTCAAATTCATCCTTTGAAGAGAGAGTGGGGCAACGTGTGTTGCAGGAAGCAGAGAGGTGTGCTCTTATGTGCAGATGTGGCTCCTCCATGACTGTTGTTTTCATGTGCCTCACAGCTCAGCCTCAGTCCTGATGAGAGCTCAAATAGTACCCTAGCCAGCACACTGAGAGTGGCAAAGTCCTTGGGAAACCTTATGGGCTGGAGCTGCAAAGGACTTGACAAACAGGAAGCTCAGGTTCCCCAGGGTACCACCAGAGAGAGGAAGCATGTGCAGGGATGCAGGCCATGGGCCTGGATAAACACTGCACCTCAGGCTCTTTTCCTCAGGCTGCTCTACTCCTCTACTCCTCTACTCCACCTGCCTATGGATGGAGTACAAATGCTTACAGGGGAACATTCCTTGTCACCAACAACAGACAGTCAGGCTAATGAGACTCAGTGTCCTTACTGTGATCACCAGGCTTGACAGCACATGGCATATCTCAAACCTTTCTAGCCTGGAAGTTCTTGCCAGAGGCTTCAGGAGAAGGAGCCAGAGAGGGGCGGAGAAGGTTTAAATCACTGCAATAAATGAACAGGTGGAAGAAAGGGCCATAGCAGAAAGGAGGGGACTCAAAGAGACGCCCAGGTCAGCTGTGCACTCTGACTGCAAGGCCTTTGGCCAAGCTGACCAATGTATTTTCCTCCTGTCTACAGGGGACGATGGCCAGAGTGGTTCAGTTCTAGGAGTTGCCTCTGAAAACTCCAGCTTGCTAAGTCCTTTGGTTTTTGTTACCTAAAAATGAAAAAATGAGAGGATAGTGCAGGATTCATCTCAGGGACAGTTTTCTATCAGACTATCATAACTACCACATGGATACCAGAGCTGAGTGAGGTCGCCAGAGCTTTGGTCACAATAGGACAGTTCCTTCAGGATTTCTTGTCAACTTTTGGTCTGAACTTGCCTAAGACCAACACACCTTGTGCCTCAGCCAGACTAATCTCCTAAAAAATGCTTTTTATCTCACCCCTCCCTGGAGCAGATCATTCCCTGGGCTCCACATTGCCTCCTGAAGCAAGTCTTAACGGCTCTGGCCCATTCAAAGCCTTTCCTGCCCTGCTTGGCTCAGCCCTCTCATTCACCCCTCCCTCCCCTCACTTCGCCACCATTCCCTGCACTTTATATACTTATTCCTCATTCTGTTGTCTCCCTCTCAACCATATGACCCTTTGTCCCAAGAGGAAATTGCTTTGTCTAAAAATAATCTCCCTATCTATCAAGATACAGTTTAGGCTTAATGCCACAAAGTTTTATTTAGCAATATCCATTGATTCTCTTTTTCTAAATGTCATAGTCAAAATCCAGTGTGGAGCAGTGAGTGTAGAGTATGTGCTCTGTAGAAAGCAGAAAGCTCAGGCTTAGTCCTGGGTAACAAGACGAAAGTCCTCTGCTCTCACACCCAAGTATGTTGGGTTGATTTCACACA
Source organism: Sorex araneus (assembly GCF_027595985.1). Lineage (NCBI taxonomy): Eukaryota > Metazoa > Chordata > Mammalia > Eulipotyphla > Soricidae > Sorex > Sorex araneus. The sequence continues at coordinate 81,894,557 of NC_073305.1, forward strand.
GGTTTCTACTAGCCAATATGGTGACTTTGTACCCAATATACATACCCAATACCCACAAACTGCCCCTGGCACCATGTAATCCCACCAACGACCAACATCCAGAGACTATAAGACCAAGCTCCTGGAAGAGAGTGATGCAGAGTCTCTTGCCCCACCCCCCACCCCCCACGCCTGGCTGTCTTCACCTAGGCCTCTCAGAGAGGACGGGTTGCATTTCCCTTCCTTCCCCAAGCAGAGCCTTGACAATTGAAGACCTTTGGAACCCAGCCATAACCATGCTCAAGGCCACTCTCCACACACTTGAATGAGCCTCAAGCATGAAGAGACCGGCAGAAGGAACCCAGGTGTATGGGACCCAGGGCTGAGATCAAGCCTGCTGGGATTGGGACTGGGCCTTCTCCAGCCAGACCCCCCCATTTTCCAGTAGCTTGGCAGCCACACCCACAAACTGCCCCCGGCACCTTGTTCTCCCTCTTGGAGAACCTGACAAGCTACCAAGAATTTATTGCCTTCATGGGAGAGTCTTGCAAGTTTCCCATGGTGTATTCATATCCCAAAATACAGTAAAAGATATATGCATACCTCTTGGAGAGCCCAGCAAGCTACCAAGAGTATCCCGCCCACACGGCAGAGCCTGGCAAGCTACCTGTGGTGTATTCAATATGCCAAAAACAGTAATGATAGGTCTCATTCCCCTAACCCTGAAAGAGCCTCCAATCGTTGGGAAAGACGAGTAAGGAGAGGCTGCTAAAATCTCAGGGCTAAGTGTAATAGAGATGTTACTGTTGCCCGCTTGAATAAATAGATGAGCAAGAGGATGACAGTGACACAGTGATATGTATATATATATATATATATATATATATATGTGTGTGTGTGTGTGTGTGTGTGTGTATATATATCTCATCATCATCAGTGATACAGTGATATGTATATATATATGTGTGTGTGTATGTGTGTGTGTGTGTGTGTGTGTGTGTGTGTGTGTATCTCATCATCATCATCCCATTGGTCGTTGATTTTCTCAAGCAGTCTAAGTAATGCCTCCATTCGTCCTAGCCCTAAGATTTTAGGAGCCTCTCTTTACTCATCTTTCCAATGGTGCCACATTGGAGGCTCTTTCAAGGTCAGGGGAATGAGACCCATCATTGTTACTGGTTTTGGCATATGAATAGGCCATGGGGTGTTTTCCAGACTCTCCCATGCAGGCAGGAAACTCTCTGTAGCCCCCTCTCTGAGAGGGAAAACTAGGCTGTAAGATGTTGCTTCCGGGAGCTTGGTTTTATAGTCTGTGGATGTTGGCCATTGATGGGATTACATATATATATATACATATATATATATATATGATTCCCCAACATACTTACACAGCAGCCCTGAGGCAAATCTCTTTCCACTGCCTGAAGCTGTGATCTGAGGCAAATTTTTTATTTCTTTTAATCTCAGTGCCTCAGCTATAAATGGGAGAATAGTGTTAACCTCATGGGTTATTTCAAGTTAAATCTTAAAAGATGATGTAAAATGCTCACCTTCAGAATCTATCCAGTGCTCACTAAGTGTTGGCTAATTATCTCATTAGTCTTTTCTCCTTGAAGAGTTGTCAAAGGAAAAATGAAGACGTACTGGTAACTTCTTAAGAGAGCAAGTGACTTCCTATTTTTGCCCCCTTTGCCACCATATCACTACATTCCTTACACTTTAATTTTAAAGGCTCTAGAATCTAAGGAATAGTATATTGGGGAAGTATATTATATTTAGAGACTAAGAATAATTCTATTTAGTCTAAAGCAATCCAGGCATCAGATATATAAAAGAGAGAAAACTAACTCCTAATATAAGGAAGAAAACTTGTGTTTGCTTTCTTTCGCAATCCCAGCAAATTTATACCAAAACTTAAATTAATCTACATAGATACTGACTTGAAAGTTCATGAGCAAAGCTTTCCCTTCAAGAAATCAAAGGGCAAACACCTAGACTGGAGAGAGAGAAATGGCCTCATCAAGAAAGTAACGAGAAATAAGCTGCAATTGGGAAGAAATCTCCAAGGGGTAAAGTTTGCCTTGGACAGCGTGGACAGGGTTGTGCCAACCACCAAAAACCCCAATCCTACTATCTTGTGTTCACAAGCCTGGAACAGGAGGCAGGAAACTAAGGTTATAAACAGGGGTCAGAGTCACCGGCAGTGCCCTCTAACGACCTCTCTCAACTCTGCTTGAGAGAAGTGCTGATGAAGACATATAGGATCTCACTCTTCATAAGAACAAATCCCTGCAAGAGTTTCATCCATCCTTACATAGAGCTCAGCTAGCCAGCTAGCGGGGAGGTGGGGGGCAGCAGAGAATCATCAAACACGCTGCTTCCCAGCAGCCACACAGACCTAACCTCAACCAACTTATGTCTGATTGTTGGTAAGTATGGTTATGAACAGAAAGCACCCTGAGAGCTCATAAAGCATATGCCAGTCTAAAGTCAACCAAACTTTACTTCCTGCCTATCCTATGATACACAGTCTGTTGACACCTCGAGCTGAGGCCCAGCTTCCTCTTAAACTTGCCCCAGCACGGGTCCCCCTACCTCCGCTTTAGTCTAGAGGACAGAAGTAGCCCAGTGGCTTCTGGGCATCGGCAGCCTTGAACCTCTAATGGTTATGTAGGCTCACTAGGACCTGACTCAGGTTCCTCCGGATACTTGTGATCTCAACCCCCAAGTAACTGTCCAGGCCTGCTCAAACTCAGATCATAGGAGTGAACAAGAATCCAGGACTTTATCCCAGGCTCACCCCCAAGCACACATGATTTTGCTGCTACAGCTGATTCCAAGATCTCCTGACCACAGATTCAAAGCCACAGCTAGGCTCAACATCTGTGAATGTGAACTCCATGGCTTCCTCCAAGCTTGCTTGAATGCAGGCCCGCAGCCTCTCCCAGGCCCTCATGTAGCACCAGGTATAATGGGCAGTCAGAGGAACTCACCTGCATCGATTTTTTTCAAAAGTCTGAAAAAAAGTAATAAAATGGAGCTATGAAAGCTACCGGAAGAATACCTAATAATAGTAGCAGTCCCAATCATGCTCACAGAAATACGGTCAAAGCAAGGAAATGTCAACAAAGATGAAATACAAGAGAAAGTTTGAGAGAAGTTCAAAAATAAATCATAGAGCTAAAAACAATATAGTAGTGGAACTAAAATGGGCAAAGGAGAGACTCAGCAGCAGAATGAAAAATGCTGAAAAAGCTGTACTAAGACATAAAGTGGTGGAAACCATCCAAAATGACCAGCCAAAAGAATTTAAGACAGTAAAGGCACCATGAGAGCAATGTTCCAGCATCAAAATAGGATTTGCATCATGGGGATTCCATAGAGAGAAGAGAAGAAGGGGCAGAATTCTTTCTTTTATCCTGGCTTTGGGACCATACCTAGTTTGAGGTAACCACGTGGCACCAGAGATAGAATCTGGGCCTCTTGCATGCAAAACATGTGCTCCAGCTCTTTGGGCTATCTTTCTAGCCTAAGGTAGAATTCTTCGTTGAAGAAATAATAGCCAAGAATTTCCTGAGGGCTGAGAAAGAACTTAGCCACAGATTCTGAGAGCTCAAAGAGTTTCAAACCAAGTAATCCTAGACAGATGCACACATACCACATATTTATAATTAAACTGTCAAAACTCAAAGATGAAAGAGGACCCTAAAATCAGCAATAGAATACAAAAATTCACTTTCAAGGAAACCAGAGAGACACTACAGCAGATAAGGCATACAGTTGACTGGGGTTCAATCCCCCATACCATAGAAGGTTCCCCAAGTACCACCAGGAGAGATCCCTGAGTTCTGAGCAAGAGGTAACCCTTGAGCACAACCAGGGATTAAGCTAAACTTAAAACATTAAAAGATAAACAGAAAGCAAGTCATCTACAAGAGAAGCCCATGGGACCATCAGCAGATTTCACTACAGAATCTATTGTCCAGTATGAAGTATGTGTACAAAATGCTGAATGGAAAAGACCTCTAATCCAGAATACTCTCCCTGGCTAGGGGACCACTCAGATTTTAAGGAGAAACGTCTAGAGAACTTCATCATCACTAAATACACCCTCCAAGAAACACTTAAGAGACTTCTATGAAAGGCAAAGAAAACCCACTTGAATCTAATACAATTCCTAAAAAATGCAGGAGAGAAGAGAATCATAGTGGGAATCTAATTTCAAGTTTACTAATTCTTGCCATCTCCAATCTCTTAAATTTAGAGAATTTTAAATTTAAACTCATAGCTTTTAGTTACAAAATTTGTTTCTTTTCAAATGAAGTTTGTTTCTATGTCAAAAAGAACATTTAGGAGTTTTCAGGTTATCTGATTTTAACTAAGTTCTGGTCCTCTGTATTTCTCAAGGAATAAATTAATATCTCCCATTTTAAAATTTATGCCCATAGCAGTTTTGGGGGTCCTCCTAATATATCTCATGTGAGTTCTTTATTTGAGCTTTAATTTTATTTCTAATACTGATAACTCAAAGGGTTGACATGACATGCTTTATATGTGGAGCCCTGCATTCAATCTTTGCTATCACATGGTTTCCTGAACACTGCTGACCCTCAAGCACTGAGCTGGGTGTAAGTAGTCCCTAAGTATTGCCAGGTGCAACCCAAAGAAACCTTTTTTTTTTTTTTTTTGCATTATCTAATACTTCTTGGAAAATATTTTTCCTCTTTTACCCATGGAACTATCTGGAGCGATAGCATAGCAGCAGGGCATTTGCCTTGCAAGTGGCCAACCCAGGTTCAATTTGTCCACCCTTCTCGGAGAGCCCGGCAAGCTACCAAGAGTACCTCGACTGCACGGCAGAACCTGGCAAGCTACCCGTGGCATATTTGATATGCCAAAAACAGTAACAAGTCTCAAAATAGAAACGTTACTGGTGCCCGCTCAAGCAAATTGATGAGCAACGGGATGACAGTGACAGTGATTGTGACCCATGGAACACAAGTGTAATACTTGATTTGTATTGAAAATTGTGTTGATTTTTTTCCTTGATTTATTATTTAATTCTATTATGGTCAAAAAGTATACTTGGTATGAATTAAATTATTTAATTGTATCTTTCAAAGGTAAAACAAAAAAAAGTATTTTATAAAAGAAAATTGGAGAAGAGACAGGAAAGATTTCTCCAATACGCAAGTGTTTGGTAGTAGGAAGGTATGAGAACAAATGAAGTAGAGGTAGAAACCAAAGCTTCATAGGACTAACTTGGGAGTTTCTTTCTGTTTAAGTGAATTGATGTTAAGTCTGACTTTCTAAGGTTGAAACATTCAACCTGCCCCTTCCTTACTGTATGACATTGGACAAGCTGCTTAGCCTCCTAGTGCCTTAATTTCCTTTTCTACAGAGAGTAGAAGAGTGAGAGTATATATCCTGGCAGCAATAAATGTCCCCATATATCATGGTTATTTAAAATGTAAGAGGCTCTCAATATCATCCAATGAGAAGACAGTCCCACTTCTTAGCTATGTGACCCTTGATGATCCTCACCATTTCTCCCCAATTAAATCATCCTGAATGATATCACAGTCCAGGACAAGAAGGATATAAATTGAGGAGGAAGCAATAGACTGAGGGACAGTTGATCTCTCATGGTAAATATCTTAAGCTCTGTCAAGTATCTGACACATTTCATGTGTGCATTAAATTTTATTGAAGGTCTGTGTAAACATTGAGTTACTGTTTAATTTAACTTGGTGAACTATTTAACCAGACTAGAACTTAGGGTTCCTGATAAGGATTTATTTTGTATTTTTAATTATGAATAATTTCACAAAACTAGAAAAAGAAACACAAACCACACTGACCCCACCATCCTGATTTAACAACAATCATTCCACGGTCAGTCGTGTTTCATTTATGACCCACTCACTCCCTGACCAAAACAAAGTGCTGTTTAAACAAATCCAAAATGCCATCTCATAATGAGTATATTTCAAAGAGAAAAAGGAAAGGAGAAACACCATTTTATTTAATGGTTACTCTTTCTGAAACAAAGGATGAGACCTGGTAAAGAAGAAAGCAAGATAACCCAGATCCTAGTAGAAGGAAACTCATTCTACTCCATTTTAATAGCTTCTCTGCTCTACTGGAGTGATAGCACAGCTGGTAGGGCATTTGCTTTGCATGGGGCCAACCCGGGTTCGATTTCTCTGTCCCTCTCGGAGAGCCCAGCAAGCTGCCAAGAGTATTCTTCCTGCATGGCAGAGCCTGGCAAGCTACCTGTGGCATATTCAATATGCCAAAAACAGTAACAACAAGTCTCACAATGAAGACGTTACTGGTGCCCTCTTGAACAAATCGATGAATAGTGGGAAGGCAGTGCTACAGTGCTCCACTCTATATTAATACAGTTTCTTCTTTATCATTGTTGTGGTATAAGTTTCCTGCAACTTGTAGTTTTAATGGTCTCTCTTAGCTTCTTTCATCAGCTCTAATTGAATTGGAAACATCTGGCTAGCAAGACCTGGTCTTGCCTTACTGAATTGCTGTCTGTTCTGGTGTTCCATCTAGCATCCAGCATAACTCTCATCCTCCATTTCTTCTCCCGGTCCTCCTTTCTCCCTTGCCAATCTCTTAATTCTCTTCCCTTCATTACATGGCACAGTTCTCAGAATTCTTAGTGAAAATTTACATTAGGTGGGAACACCTTGAGGACCACCCAGCTGATTTAGCAGACCCGAGAGAGGGAACAGCAAGGTGGTGAAAGCGGCTGTCTTGAAGAGAAAGAATGAATCAGCTACTAAAGAAGGTGGGAGGAAGTGAGGGTGTCTGGATCCGGGAAGAGAATAGGGGGCCTCTGTGAACTGTGAAGTGTACCATGTGGCTGGGCCAATGGATTCCAATGGGTCAAGAGGGAAGAATAATAAGGGTTGAAAATGTACAATTAAGCACAATCCTGATCTTGGATAATAGCAGTGATCTGGTTGGAGAGGGCCCGTTTGGAGTAGGGCTGAGGGGACAGAAAGGAGACGCAGGTAGGCTGCATTCCCCACATACCTAGATTCACCACAGTACTTTAACTTCACCAGCATCTGCTATGCGAACACATTCTAGCATATAGATTGTAGTATTGTAGCACTGTCCTCCCACTGTTCATCGATTTGCTTGAGCGGGCACCAGTAACATCTCCATTGTGAAACTTGTTGTTACTGTTTTTGGCATATCGAATACGACACGGGTAGCTTGCCAGGCTCTGCCGTGTGGGAGAGATACTCTCGGTAGATTGCCGGGCTCTCTGAGAGGGGCGGAGGAATCGAACCTGGGTTGGCTGCATGCAAGGCAAGCCCCCTACCCATTGTGCTATAGCTTAGTAATCTTTTTACTAAGCAAAGAGATTAATATATCTAATGTGGCGCTCAAAGACTTTTCCGTGATACAGAAACTACACACTTGACATACACACTTTTGTTTATAAGCATCTGTTTTTCCTGAAGATGTTTTAAGAACAGAAAATAAACAAGACCTTTTTTGTTTTTATTTGCTTCACTTTGTGCAATTAAATAAATGCTAATTGGGATGAAAGATAGGGAGGGGGTGCTGAGAAATCATTTTGATTGTGTCATTAAATGTTACTTGGTGACAATATCTAAGCACACCTGTGGAAATAAATTTAGAAAAATGTGCTTCATAGTGCAAGAACTATTCAATTATGTAGTAGAGACTTTGAGCTAGATATGTAGAATTCCAACTGAAAGGGTTGCCAAATGGCTGTTGAATTGGGGTGTGCAGATAATCATTGCCACAGGATTATCTATTCTGGCTATCTTCATTGCCACAATTTGCTTGGCAGTTGAAAACTCTACACTTTGCACTTGAGTTGTTGCACTTGAGTAGTTTCAGAGCTCAAGGGCTGGAGGGGTGGATGTTTTTAAGTTCCAGGTCATGGATTTGAATTGCAGTGAAGTATGCAATAGAGAGCTTTGGAGTGAGAAGTGTGATTAAGTAACCTCTAATGTTACTTCGATTTACATAATACACTGCTCCTTGAGCCACAGATCTATAGAGCTATTAACTTTATAATGATTTTTTTTCTAAAGTAAAGTCACCAAACCTCAGGAAGATGATGTAATTACCAGTTTTGATAGTAGAGGGAAGAGGAGGTTTTATTCTGTTGCTGTTGTTTTGGCTTATGGGCCATAACAGATCATGCTCAGGGCTTACACCTGGCTCTGCACTCAAGCATCATTCCTGGCAGGGCTCAGGGGACCATGTGCAGTACTGGGGATTGAACTGGGGTGAGCACTTGCTAAGAAAACACTTTACCTCCTGTACTATCTATCCAGTCTGTCCAACCTCAATTTTAAACTACAAGACCTTCAAAATGGGCTATGCAAATGTAAGGTTTACATTTCTTCTTCTTTTTTTGCTTTTTGGGTCACACCCAGCGTTGCACAGGGGTTACTCCTGGCTCTGCACTCAGGAATTACTCCTAGCAGATGCTCAGGAGACCATATGTGATGCTGGGAATTGAACCCAGGTCGACCATGTGCAAGGCAAACATCTTACCTGCTGTGCTATCACTCCAGCCCCTTAAGTTCTACATTTTTGGGACACATAAATACTGCCTCCACACATCCAAACTCAGGCCCCAGGTGGACACTCAGGCCCTGCTCTGCTTAATTTAACAGCTCAGCTTGGGTTCCTGAACCCACGGTTTCCCAGTCTGCCCCCACAGCTGCCAGGTCTGAAGCTTCATTAATGATCTAGGCCTTGGTTTTTGAGCAAGAAGAAAGTGAAAGTGGAATCTGACTCTGCTAACGCATGGCCTTGCTTATCAGCACATTATATAATTACCTTTCCCTGGTATCCATTTTCTTTCTTATATATCTGGAGGGAAGGCCTGACTCAGAGCTTGATCTGACCATGGTGACTGTCACAGCCCCTGTGAAGCTCCTAAGTCTCTTTAGTATCCAAGATAATTAGTTGACTTGAATATATTCAGAAATTTTTAGGCTTAGTCAACCACTTCTATGGGCCCAGAACTTCTAACTATAAACCCATCGTATTTTTCTGGGTGTCTCAATGTCATCATTTTTGACACTTTAGTGTTCTTGAAATGCTGCTCTGTAAAAAATTACTATCTCATGTGATAATAGGAATTTGTAGAATCAATTTATGTGTATACTTTGTGATGATGTGATATTAGGAAATACTACATTAAGCCATGTTGAGGAAGTCCTTTCATCATAGAACTTTATGTTCTAAGTGCTACCAGTGAGCCTGAAAGGAAGAAGACTAATGTATATACCTTTGTTTCCCTTCAAGTTTACTGGCCTGAAGAGTCCTTTTGTTTTTTTTTGTTGTTGTTGTTTTGTTTTTACTATGTTTCTACCAAACATACAACTAAAAGTTCCCCCAATATTGCGCTTTCATCTAGGAGAGTTTTCCTGGGTGAGAACTTAAACAGAACAGGGAATTCACTTCCTTGAGTATTAGAATGAAATCTAAGCTTTATCTTATACCATACACAAAAATCAACTCAAAACTGATGAAGACTTAAGCATAATACCTGACCTTGTAAAACTTCTACAGCGAGTAGGGCGTTTGCACGCGGGCAACAGAGGTTCGATTCCCAGCATCCCGTATGGTCCCCCAAGCACTGCCAGGAGTAATTCTTTAGTGCGTGAGCCAGGAATAACCCCTGTGCATTGTGGGGTGTGACTCAAAAAGAAAAAAAAAAACTCCTACATGAGTGGAAAGTTTCTTCATACTAGTCTTGGCAATAATTTCATGGCTGTGACACACACAAAAAATAAGTACATGGGTTTACAGTAAACTAAAACTTTTCTAAATTCCAAAGGAAATAGGCAGTGAGAAGGCAAAACTGCACTGGGAGAAAATATTTGCAAACTATATGCTCATAAAGTGTTCGTTTTTAAAACATATGAATTCTGACAACTTAGTAATAAAAACTAGCCACCCAAATTTTAAAATAGTTAAAACCTTGAGTAGACAATTCTGCAAAGAAAACCTATAAATGGCCAAGAGGAATAGAAAAAGATGCTTTGCTTCGCTAGTCATCAGGGAAATGCAAATTACCATGAGCTAGCACTTCACACCTGTTAGGATAGGCATTATCAAAAAGTAAACAGTATAAGTAAAAGTGGGATACACAGGTAAAGGAACCCTTGTGGAAATATTATAGAAAATGTTAGTTATAACTATTAAACCAAAAAAAATGTACGAAGGGCTGGCAAAGATAGCTCAAGGCCTGAGCACTTGCTTTGCACAGGCAGATTTGTGTTTAATCGCCGGTATCCCATGTGGTTCCCTGCACACCATCAGGAGTAAGCACTGAGCATTGCTGGTTTTGGCTCAAAAATAAATGAAAGGAAGAAAGGAAGAAAGAAAGAAAGAAAGAAAGAAAGAAAGAAAGAAAGAAAGAAAGAAAGAAAGAAAGAAAGAAAGAAAGAAAGAGAGAGAGAGAAAGAAAGAAAGAAAGAAAGAGAGAGAGAGAAAGAAAGAAAGAGAGAAAGAAAGAGAGAAAGAAAGAAAGAGAGAAAGAAAGAAAGAAAGAAAGAAAGAAAGAGAGGAGGGAGGAAAGAAGGAGGGAAGGAAGGAGGGAACGAAGGAAGGAAGGAAGGAAGGAAGGAAGGAAGGAAGGAAGGAAGGAAGGAAGGAAGGAAGGAAGGAAGGAAGGAAGGAAGGAAGGAAGGAAGGGAGGGAGGGAGGGAGGGAGGGAGGGAGGGAGGGAAGGAGGAAGGAAGGAAGGAAGGAAGGAAGGAAGGAAGGAAGGAAGGAAGGAAGGAAGGAAGGAAGGAAGGAAGGAGGGAGGGAGGGAGGGAGGGAGGGAAGGAAGGAAGAAGGGAAGGAAGGAGGGAAGGAAGGAAAGAAAGAAAGAAGGAAAGAGAGAGAGAGAAAGAGAGAAAGAAAAAGAAAGGGGGTGAGAGAAAGGAAGGGAGAAAGGAAGGAAGAAAGAAAAAAGAAAAAACAGAATAAAGAGTAGGGAGGAAGAGAGGGAGGACAACCATTTCTGTACAGTAACCTGTTCACACATGGTGAAGCAGTTTTATTATCATAGCCACAAATAGGAGACAATGCAAATGTTTTCCAATGAAGGACAGGTTAAAAAAAAAAACTTAAGGGAGTATGGTGCTGCCAGCCGGTCAACCTGTACCTGCGGGGCGAGTGCATCAGCAGCCTGATGGTGCCTTCAGGCTTCCTGATACCCCGAAATTGCCACTGTGTCTATGGCCAGACCCCAACAACTTGGGACCAAGTTTACCAAGAAATTAAACGGCCAAAAGTTAGGTATGTGGGAGCCACACCCACAAACCATCCCTGATTAAGCTATACAAGCTCATTTATTACCCTTATTTCAGAGACCCATAGATAAATCTCAAAAGAGATTCAAAGCCACAGTTAATCTCGAATCCTGCACATGGCTGAACAGACTGGGGTAAATTGGAGGGGGATGGGTTGGCCTAGTTGCCCACCCAAGCAGAGCCCCCAGCAGCCACTTGCTTCCACAATCCAAAATCACCACAATGTCCTTGGCCTGACTCCACTGTCTCAGGATGGACCTCACCAAGATATAATCTGCTGAAAATTCTGGTATGAGGGTTTTGTGATTGAAATCTCGAGGCTTTCTCAGGGTTGGGGTGGGCTACCTCCCCACTTCCCAATACACATGGAAGCACTGGCAGTGGCAGTCATCCCCACAAACCAACTCCAGCGCCACCCTGTAAGCTCTACTGCTAGCCTTGCTTCAGAGAGCCCAAAATAAATCCCAAAAGAGATCAAAAGCCATAGAAAAACTCAGACCTGTGCATGGCTGAACAGATTGGGGTAAATTGGAGGGGAGCGGGTTGGCCTGTGCCCACCCAAGCAGAACCCCAGGGAACTACTTGCTTCCACAATCCAAAATCACTGCCCCACCCTCAGCCTGACTCCACTGTCTCAGGACGGACCTCACCAAGATATAATCTGCTGAAAATTTTGTAATGTGGATCTTAGTGCACCGACAGCCCTGGCCCAGAGACACAGCAGCGAGTCCCAGAAGACACCACAGCACCGGAGATCTCTCTGGGCTACATACCGAGCCAATTTCACCGGGCACCCCAGATGGAGCAGGTGTGCTCTCCCCACCTACTCCGGATGGAATCCCAGTGACCAAGTACTTCCATAAGCAAGGCCCAGGTATGCGGGTTCGAGGATTAAATTTCCAGGCAGCATGGCAGCAGAGGACCCAGGCTGTCCCTCCCCGAGACCGCACCCACCCAGCAGACTGGCTGTCACGCCCACAATTTGCCTCTGAGCACCATTTTAGTACACCACAGCCCAGAGACACAGCAGCAAGCCCCGGAAGACACCACAGCGCAGGCCCCATACGGGGCCAATTTCACTGGTCACCCCAGATGGAGCAGGTGCAATCTCCCTGCCTACTCCACATGGAATCCCAGTGACCAAGAGCTTCCACAAGCAAAGCCCAGGTGTGCGGGTTCCAGGACTGAATTTTCAGGCCACATGGTAGCAGAGGGACCCTGGGAGGGGCCCCCCACCTGCCCAGTAGACTGGCTGTCATGCCCACAATTTGCCTCTGAGTGCCATATTAGCACACCAACAGCCCTGGCCCAGAGACTCCCAATTGAATCCCAAAATGGATTTCTGCCATACAGAGATGTTTCTGGAACGCAGTCATTTACAATCTAGAAATTTATATTTATAATCGTGGCCGTGTGATCTCTCATGATATTCAAAATAAGCAACGGAAAATAAATTATCTAGCATCTATTCCTGGCAGGTAGGCTTGAATGATGGTGAGAAATTTTGAGCAAAACATAATGCCCAAAATTTGGGAGAAAATATTGGGGAAATTGTCTGCCATAGAGATAGGATGAGGACTGGGATGTGGGTGGTGGAAAATATGCACTGGTGGAGGGATAGGTGTTCCATCATTGTATGGCTGAATCTCAAACATGAAAGCTTTGTAACTCTTATCTCTTTCTAACTCTAACAATTAAAAAAAAAAGTAATGTGGAGTTCATGCCCAATTCAATCAGTTTAATCAATGGCGGGACAAATAGCAGTATTCCTACATTATTTAAAACAAAACAAAACAAAACAAAACAAAAAACCTTTGTTATATCCTCTGCCACTATGCCTCAGAAGTGAAAAAGAATGAAAGTTGATATATGTAAGGAATGGTTAGATCTGAGGAATGTTGTTGCATGGGAGAGAAAAGACCAGTCTCAGATTGCACACTCATGACTCCATCTATGGAAGCATCACTAAATGGAAACATTGTAGCCTTGTAGAACAGTTGTCAAAGCTTAGGGCAAGAGTAAGGTAGCTTATAAGGGGCAGTAGCTGGAAATTTATTTGTAAGGATGAAGCAGTTCTATATTCTGACTATGATGGTGGCTGCATGAATCTATCCATGTGATCAAATTCTGTTCACCACACACACACACACACACACACACACACACACACACACACAAAAGTGCATGTGAAAACTAGGATGAACTGAACAATGTATTTAATGATATACTGATGATATACTGATGTTCATTTCCTGGTTTTGATAATACCTGACTACACAAAATATCATTGGAGGAAGTTGGGCAATATATAGATTAAAATTCCCTATACTACCTTTATTTATGAGAATGTGTGCATGTACGCACACGTGTGTGTGTGTGTGTGTGTGTGTGTGTGTGTGTGTGTGTGTGTGAGTGGGGTGAAGGGTAAGGAAGTGCTGGAGATGAGCCCAGTCTCATACATGCAAGGCATATGCTTTTCTGCTGAATGCTGAACCCAGTGCTCTATCTCTTAAAACTACTTGTGAATTTCTAATTATTTCAAAGAAAAAATGTTTAACAAGCAGAAATCCAAGCAACTCATTCCACTTCGGCTGAATATAGATGAGTCAGGAATGCCCTGTTCTCTAACATAGATTTCAAAGAAACCATGATTGGTGTGTGCCTCAGTTTCCCCAGAAGCAGAGCAAAAACAAAAATCGTTCCTACTCAGCTTTAGCACATGGAATGGATAATATGAAGTGCCTTTTATAAGCTAACCTTTCACCTCTCCTTCCTCCCCGCCTCCCACCCCACTGAGATTTTCTGTTTAACGTTTTGTTATGGAAGTAGCAGCAGCTTGGGCAAAAAGAAGAGATCAGTAAAGAAGAGAAGTTCCAAAAAAGGGACAGTCTTCTGAAAGTGTGAGATCTGCAAGTAGCCTCAAGACTGACCTCCTGGCTCAAGATGTGTTACAATACACCTAGGAAGTGGTAGGGCAGTCAATGGATAAATGATACCAACCCCCTTGTGTATAAAATACTGCCTGCAAATGACCAATATTTTTCTTCTGATTTTCTTCCCCCTTTCAACTTATCTCACCTCCTCAAAGCCTTGGAACTGTCAGCCCTTTGCTTTTAACTCAATTTTCTCTGGCAGATCACACAAGGGAACTCCCCCCCTACCCCCACGCCGACGCTTCATGTTTGGCTCTTGATTCTTCAACAAACGCTTTTTGAGCATTTCTGTAATTTTTCTTTCCAGGGAGTGGGGGAAGAGCACATCCAGCTGTGCTCAGGGTTTTACTTCTGGTTCTGTGCTCAGGGTTCATTCTGCATGCAACATAAGCACCCCACCTACTATACACTATTTCTCCAGCCCTTCATCACTTCACTTACACAGATCTAAATGCATTGTCAGTCTGTAGTAGCTGAGCTGTGAAGCTGAGGTCAGGAGCCTGTAGGAATTCATTTATTCAGCATCAAATGACTGAGCAGCTTACCATGTTCCAGAAGCTGTTCAGGACACAAAGAGCAGAACAACACCGTTTTTGTTAGTAGCTAAGCTTGTCTAGAATTCTTTGTGTATCTGGATTCTAGCATAGGACCCACTCTATAAATGGTGTCCAAATATTTCATAATGAAATGAGTATTTCATGAATGGGTGGAGTGATATGACAGATGAATATTTCTGTTAGGGTCAATATATTTAAACAAAATTGAATTTGCTGTTCTTAATTTTTATTAAGAATGAGAAACTTATTCTAGGATGATTGAGCATAAGATGACTTTTTTCTTTCCTCCTCCCATGAGCTTTTCTGCTGGTATTTTGTTATGGAAAAAAATAGTAAAAATATATCATAAAAAGACAATGTCAGTGGAGAACAGAAGCAGCCTCTCCTTTGAGAAATGAGTAACTTCAGAACTTAAAATGAGCTGTGCTGCATAGTATTCCATTGTCCATAAATACATCATTTTAATCCATTCATTTGTAGGTGGTCATTTGGGTTGATTTCTTATCTTGGCTATTGTAGTAAGTTCTGTAATGAACACAGGTGTGCATATATCCTTTTGAATTACTGTTTTTGTTTTGGGGGAGTAGATGCCAATAAGTGATATCACTGAGCTGCAATAGAATATTGGGAATTTGACTCCTACTTTTTTTTTTTTTTTTGCTTTTTGGGTCATACCCAGTGATGTTCAGGGCTGACTCCTGGCTCTGCACTGAGAAATCACTGGTGCTGCTCGGGGTACCATATGAGATGCTGAGAATCAAACCTGGGTCATCCATGTGCAAGGCAAATGCCCCACCTACTGTACTATTACTCCAGCCCCTATTCCTACTCTTTTGAGAGATTTCAATACTGCTTTCTGTGCAGATTGAGCCACATGACATTCCCATAAACAGTGGATAAGGGTTCCTTTTTCAACACAACCTTGCCAACACTGGCTGTTTCTAGACTTTTTGATAATAGAGTGATTTGAGTTATGCAATGTTGTTTTAACTTACATTTTCTGAACTAGGAGTTACAATGAGCACTTTTTCATATCTATTAGCTATTAGCATGTCTTCTTTGGGGAAGTGTCTAGTTATTTACCCATTTTTGGATGAGGGGAATAATTTTGTTAAATTTTGTGATTTACTTATAGATATTGCATTAGTTCTTTTTCTGATGTATTATGTGCAAGTAAATATTTTCTCCCACTCAGTAGGGCTATCTATAGCTTGAGTTTTTCTTGCCGTTCATAAGCCTTTTAATTTGATATAGTCTCATTTGTATAATACCCAAGATATGGAAGCAACCCAAATCAACCTTGGATAAATGAGTAAGAAGTTATATTTATACACAATGGAATATTACACAACTCTTAGAAAGGACAAAATCATGTAATTTGCTGTGATATGGATGAAACTTGGGGTATATGCTGAGTGAAGTAGTGAGAAGAAAAGGGATAGATATGGAACAATCTCTCTAATATTAAGGACTTAAAGATGCACAGCAACCTTACAAAGAACCAAAGGCAACACAACAGGAGGACTGATCTACAAATTTGAATTTGTGTTTGTGGAGGTGGGGCACTGAAAAAGAAAAGCTTTGATGGGTACCTTGAAGGAGATAAATGGGTTTACTAGTGATGGAAATGGTGTTGGAATTATGTACATGTGGATACATCATTGGCAATATTATAAATCACAGTGCTTCGATCAATAGTTTAAAATATTAAATATGATGATCTTTTCAAAACCCTTTGGAGGACTCTTCTTAGGAAATCTTTGGCCTTTTTTCTTGTGCTACATTATGATTCCTATGGTGAAAAATGTGAAAAAGACAGTGTGTTCAAGCACTCTAAATTCCTAAATTTGTATTCCCACCATTAAAATTGTATATGATTTGTGAAGCAAGTCTAAGATCGCAAAAAGGCTGGGGATCATGATGCCAACTCTGGAGAGCAGGACAAGAGGCTAAATTCTTTCTCAGATTTTATTGAAGTGCTTCTCTCAAAACTATTGCTTGGATTTTTTTTTTTTGCTTTTTGGGTCACACCCAGCAATGCACAGTGGTCACTCCTGGCTCATGCACTTAGGAATTACTCCTGGTGGTGCTCAAGGGACCATATGGGATGCTGGGAATCCAACATGGGTCAGCCGCGTGCAAGGCAAATGCCCTACCTGCTGTGCTATCACTTCAGCCCCACTATTGCTATGATTTTAAGTTTGTTTTATGTAACTTTTATCTTGGTCCCCATTGGTGTATATTCTCCTGGATGCCATTGAAAGTCTAAAATTATTGCTTATTATTTTAAAAAATTGCACAAGACTTAAGCATGGTGTAAAGTTCAAAAGTCTACAAAAAAAGACAATCATGAAAAACATGTCCATCATCCATTCTTCTGTCTGATGGAGAGCATATTGTCTCCTTGCCAGCATTCAATGACAGGTGTCTTATATATACTCTTGCAAGACATTTTATATGTATCTCTGTCTTTACATAAGATTTTGGCATCCAAATGCATTATACATACATAGCTATTCAAAATCAAATAGAGTATGAGCTTATTAAGATGTTCTCTTTCAAATAATTCTTGCTCAAAAGATTAACCATGCATTTTTTTTTTTTTTTACTTCCAGGAAGACGCAAGAACTGTTTTGGAATAGTAAAAGCATTGATGGAGGTTATAAGGCAATGAAAATCTGCCAATAGCTAGCTGCTGAGGCCTAAACTTCTCATCTGAAAACCACAGAATCTCTACGATGAGCTAAGTACCTTCCAAAGGGAAGGGCGAACATTCTGTTAAACAAAAGATCATGTTTATTTTTCTTAAGTAGATGTTGAAGTTAGGCCATTGTGGCACCTACAAACTGAACAATGAGATGGATGATCCAATAGTTCAGATACTAAAAATATTTGAGATTCTATAATATAGTCCATGCCATTTTGTTATTATATCTTTATTTCTTTAAAAATTGGCAAACCTTCTATCAAATATATGAACATAAATCAGAATAGTATCATTTCCAAAATATCCATGATTAATCATAGCTTAGTAGCATCATTTCCCAGATATTCTTGATTAATCATACCTTATACATCATGCACCAAGTCATGGAGAATTGATTAGTTGCAAGTGGGTTCATCGATACAATTAGGATATAAGATGTTACCCCTTCCATGCTTGGTAGTGTATCAATTCTTTTAATAATTACATGAAATTTTACAGCAGGATTATGGGTCAGAAAGCTCGTCTGCAGGATTGAGTGGGACTGGGCTATAGCAAGCCCCCCATGGCAAACACCCAGGTAAACTCCCCATGATTTATCCATAGATCTGGGGTGAGGCCTGAAAAGCAGTCTCTTCACAAGTCTCTTCTATCAGTGCTTTTCTAAGCTGAAACACAATGACACCTGGGGTGCTTTGGAAAAAGAAAAAATGCCTGTATCTGAGTTCCAGCCCTGAGATTCTAATCTACTAGGTCTGGGGTGTGACCAACATGTTGAATTTCTTGAATTCTCCTCCCTGATTGCAATATGTGGCCAGAATTAAAAATCACTGCTATACAACTTGCCGGAATACCCAAGTATGGAAATCTCTTAGAATATTAAAGAATTGTTTCTTTCTCTCATGTGGCATTGGTGTAATCCTTTCCCCATAAATAGAACTCTCCTTGGTGTGAAACTGACTGGTCATCAGCTTAGGATGACCTGAAATCTGCAGTGTCCCAGCACCCAGGGGCCACTTCTATCTCAACAGCTGAAACAGAATCTGCATTTTAACAAAATCCCTGGGTATTTGTTTCAGTTTCTCAATAAAGTTTAAGGAGCACAGCAAAGAGACCTCAAATCATGCATTTTTAGTAGGTCTCAGGTGTTGTGGTTTGGCAGGTGCTCTCACCACAGAGGCAAAGAACTAAAGCACATTTTTCCCCTCAAAGTGGGGGTGGGTGGAGGAGCCTGAAGAGTTTCTAGAAGAACTGTGTGGGAATCTAGACTTCAGCACAAATCTCCTGAATTAAACTCCCTGGAAATCTCCTGTGTTAACTGCCCAATCATAGTAATTCTTATTTACACAAAACAGCCTGAGAGTCACTGAAGCAAGTTCAATTTTTCCCCCCAGAGTAGGCGGCACTGTCATTGTCTCCTTGGAAAAGCAGCCTCATCTAATTTAAGAGCTCTTCTGCATTTAGCCTCATTCAGCCTCAAGGAAGTAGTACTAATCTCTAAAGGAAAAAAGTCTCCTCCTCAGCTCTTCAAACAATTGAAATAGTCTCTCCTTAGCTGGTTTGATCTTCATCTTCAGGCTTGGGTTTCTCAACAGTGACTCCTGGCTGGATTTCTTAGCCTGTGGTTATCCCCAACACCTCCCACGTGGGAGAACTTCCAGTTGAGCCACACCCCTCAGAGTTAAGCAGCTCAAACCAGAAAAAAGTTGTGAAGTGAGTAATCATTTGAAAACAACTTTATCATCAGCTCTCACTAGTACAGTTTAATGTAGCTTAAGTTTGATTTGTTTTTGAAGGAAAGTTATGAGTGATGTTAATTCAATATTAAACTTGTGTTTAACTACCACCTTTTTTTTTTCTGGGTCATCAAGAGATGCTGCCCCATCCTTTACTTTCAAAAAAAAATTTTTTTTTTCTTTTTGGGTCACACTTAGCGATGCTCAGTGGCCACTTCTGGTTCTGCACTCAGGAATCACTCCTGGCGGTGTCTGGGGGACCATATGGGATGCTGGAAATCAAACCTTGGTCAGCCGCGTGCCCTACCCGCTGTGCTATCACTCTGGACCCTACTTTCAACATTGTTTAAGTACAAGTTTTCCTAAGAGCCCAGACAAATGTCATCACTGTCATCTAGCCCTACCCTTTCAGTTCAATGAAGGAGTTCTAGTGGCTACTCCGGAACAGAAGGGTATTGGGTCCAAGTTCAAGTCCGATAGCTATAACTTCAAGTCCCTTAGCTTTGGAAAAGTTCAATTTTTCATCTATGAAATGGGCACAATAGGAAGTAGTACCAATCTAGATATGGTAGTTACGGTAAGATAATATAAAAAACACTTGGTCAAGTTCAAAGTCATGTAACTGGCTAACTAATAAAAGTGCTCCCAACCTACACACACCTAATAAGCATTCTCTTCATTCACTTTCTATCCCTACAATAAAAGAAATGGCAGGAAGAAAATCCTGTGAAATGCAACACAGTTTCCTCCATTGCCATCTGGGACCTACTCTAGTTTGCTTTGTCTTGGGGGAAGACATCCTGTCTCAACAAAGGAGAGGCAAAACATGGCCTGAGAACCATGAAGGAAAATACCAGGATAGTTCTTTAGAAATAAACCACACAGAAGTGGATGAAACCAGAAAACCTCATCCGTGGTGCTAATGTGGGTATCAGCGTGTTCACACAGGGTCTTTGTTTCACACGGAAAGAGGAACCCCAAATTGCTGAGTTTCCAATCAATGTTAATTCCCAAGCTAAGGTGAAACAGGTGATAGATTAAAAACAAACAAACAAAAAAGATAGATTGTGTTGCAATATAATACAATGTTATCTATGCCACCAGTATTAAGACTGCCCCATGCCTTACAGCCAAACATTCTCCTTGTGGTTACTAGGAACAATGAGATGTTGGAGTATTGTACAGACCCTTCCACATAAGGTTAAATTGCCTAGGTATAAAGGAGTAAGAAGAAGATATTTGGAGACTTGGTCATCATTTGCATCTCTCCATCTCCAAATCTATTTCTTAAAAGAGAGACTCTCAAAACAGGAGCCTCAAGTTTCATCCAAAAGTCTAAGTAATGCCTTGTCATTATCAAGCATCCTCAGTACTTGATAGTCCTCTGTGAATCTCCATGCCCTTTTTCACATACAAATTTCAGATACAAATTCCAGATACAAACCCTTGCTAAAAGTTTGCATGATTTACACATTAGAAGGTCTGAGTCTTCCAGAATCAAGTTTTCATTTTTCCCCCAGCATCTAACCAAAGAGTAATTACTTGAGCATATATACAAGGCAAAGATTAAATGCACCCAAACCACTCAAGTAACAAACACCTAATATTTATTAATAAATTAGTACACTTTGAAGGCATTTTTTTCCGATTTCAGTCCCTCACCACTACCCACAAACCCTATCCACACATAGAGAGTCTTCACCACTTTTGCTTTAGATTCTGGCAATTCTGGCAACTGAGCATTAGAGATTACACTTATAATTGAAAGCATAGTTGCAAATATATCAGACAAGAGTTCTTAGAGCTGCAGCCATTTTTTAATTAAAGTGATTGATGAAAGAAACCCACTAAGACCAAGGCCTTAAGGGCAGACTGGACCTATAGACTATGTGTGTATAAAAAAACAAGACATTTTTTTTAAAGCAAAGCTGGGCAAATTCCTTATGGAAATGGTGCCACTGGCACTTGGTTGTGACTTTCCAAAGCGCAGCATTCTGTTCCAGAACAGCTCAATCCCTGAAAGATGAAGTCCAAACTCTTTGGTGGCCCCGATGTCAAGCCACCTCAAGAACAAGTCCTGATGACTTGAAGATTTCATGTCTCCAGCCCAGAGTATATGAGTGTAAGAGGCGCAGGAGGCTTCAAGAAATCTACATTGTGTCCAGGTGAAAACCATACAATCAGCAACAGTGTGTTCAAGTTCCAGCCATGAATATGAACTATACAACAAAGCATATTAAAAAGATTATTCAAAACCTAACTGCAGGACAGAGACTCAACAGGGTCTTACATTTCCTTAATCTTGAAGAAAATTCATAAGCGACAAATAATAAAAACATCAACAAATTTAAAAAAAGTAATTGTGGAGATCGAGACATGAAGACTGCTTAGAGAAGTCACAAGATGCCATTACACTTTGAAGAAGAGCCTCATAATACAGTGTGCAGAAAAAGCCACACTGCGTTTGTGGTATGGTAAGTAAATTTAAAGTGCACAGAATGATTTCAAAAGGATGTTAAGGAAGCAAAACAGAAAGGGAAAAATAAAAGGAACCCCCCAAAAAAATCCTTTAGTGGTAGGGATTTTGTGACAGTTTCACCCTGAAAAGGCTCTTAAACTAATTTCCCAGAAAGGTTTAAGAAGAAAAAAAAAAATAAGGAAAAGAACTCAAAACACTGGCCATATACTCAGTTAAACACACATTCACTCACTCACATGAGCACGCACACACAAAGGAGGGGGGAAAAAAAAAACCTAAAAAGACAAAACAAACCACCCTGTCACTATAATGGAGTATTCCAGAGTGCGGGATCCCTTGTGTTCTACAATAGGTCAGGAAGATGGCTATAAACAGAGTCCAGGAGGGTCTGACTGGCTTCCTGGCTCTTGACTCCAATAATCTCAAACAGCCGGTCCAGCTTGTCTTCAGCCTGAGGAATCTCTTCGATCACACGCAGCTCCTCGGGATTCAGAATGTGGAGCATGTCATCAAAAATAGGCTGCAAGTCGCAGGGATCCAGGCGTACCTGCCGCAACACTGTGTCTTTCTTCTCTGTGGGGAGACAGGAGAAGGGGACAGGCATGAAGGGTCTGTACTGGAGGGAGGGCAGAGCTGACAGCTACCCTCTGCCCTGCCTTTCTATCTCCACCCTTATCCCGAGGACCATGAACTCCAAGTTCACTTTGAATCATACAAAAAAATATTACTGGCAATACACTTAGAACAACAAACAACAAACAAGATTTACCCAATAGGGGTCAGACAAAGATTCGCTTCAATGGGTTGTGGATGTGCCATAACATGACATTTGAGGGGCTGAAGAGATATCTTGGGTAGAACGCTTGCCTAGAATGTGGCCACGCCAGCTTTGATCCTGGGCACTCCATAGGGTCCCCTGAGCTTACCAGGAGTGATTCGTTAGTGCAGAGCAAGGAGGAAGCTCTGAGTAGCACTGGCTGTGGCCCCCAAATAAAACTGAAAGGCCTGTGACATTTGCCTACAATGTAATGGCTTCCTAAACTTCTCTACATACTCAGGAGAATGCTGAGTATCACCAGGCAAGAACCTCAGCACAGGGCTAGAGGGATAGCACAGCGAGTAGGGCGTTTGCCTTGCATGCGGCTGACCTGGGTTCTATTCCCAGCATCCCATATGGTCCCGAGTACTGCCAGGGGTAATTCCTGAGTGCAGAGCCAGGAGTGACCCAAAAAGCACAAACCTCAGCACCAGTGAGGTGTGGCCAAAGAACAGGATAAAAAGAAGAAATTTACATTAAGTTAACTGCTTTCCTTATCTGTGATGTGTTTACCAAAGAAGCTCTCAGCCACTGTGGTTCCCTCTAAAATTTCACATCAACCAAGTCCACTTATCTGCCATTCAAATTAAACTGCATTTTTAGGTTTGGTTTTGTTTGGGGGCCACACCTAGCAGTGTTCAGGGCTTTCTCCCGATCCTGCACTCAGGGATCGGTTCTGGCAGAGACTGGGGATCTGCGTCGCTGGGGATCAAAGCCAGGTTAGCCCGAAGCAAGGGAAATTCCCTACCTGATAGACTCTCCACTGTAATATTTTAAAACTAAATCAGAGAGCAAAAACATATAAATAAGAGAACACTGCTTCTTAGGAAATTTACAATTATAAAATCTTTTCCCAAAACTCTATTACCTAATATTATGTAATATAGCAAATATACATAACCACAAAATAGATGCCCAAAAGCATAAATTTTATAAAGCATAAATAAATATGCAAAACCACACTTTGAAAAATACATGAACTATCATGGAAAATACAAACTAAAATATAACTGAAATCCCTATGGGAAAAAAAATCAGTCATTAATGCAGTGTGCAGCTTAATTTTCCTACCCTTTTCTTAAAAAAAATGTAAATGGCAAATCATTTAGCTCAGGTATCAAAACAGTGTTTCAAACATGGCTATTTGCAACCACGATTACCAGTGAATTTTGATTTGAGCCCCTGAAACCGGTACTTTCGACTCTCCAGATAGTTCGGCTTTAGATTCCTGGAATTTTCAAGCCTGATAAATAATTAAAACAAAAACCAAAAACCTGCCAGGCAACATTTTATCAGACCTTCCCTGAAATACTTATTTTGATAGCATCTTGAGGATAAAAGGATGCCCCATGGACCCACACATAAGCCCTCGTCAGGCGGCCGAGCTAGCCAGATAATTCACGGCGGTCCCCACGGGACAGTGATGATGTGGTTTGTCCCTGGCCAGTCGCATCCATAGCCCAGGACAGGTCTCCTTAGGGACTCATTCCAATGGCTCAAGAGAAAAACCGGGGACAGTCTTAACCCATGACGGTGCCTGACCAGTGGTACCTTTGGTAATAAAGGAGCCCGTCCTGCTCAACGCCGAGGAGCCGCTGGAGGTGGAGTCACAGCGAAGGAGGGGCTCGGATTCGTCCACGAAAAAGCCCTTGCTCTTCTCCAGCGGTGACGGCTCCACGGTCAGCAGAGTGGAATTCTCAAGTTTGGTGTTGGGACTGGGGATGGGGCTCGGGCTGAGCGGACCCGGGCTCATGGGCAGAGCCAGTTTGTCGGTTTCCAACTATGGGAAAGGAGAAAAAAAATTATTTTAATTAACGACGTCAAAAGAAGTTAGAAAGCACAAAAGAATGAAAAGCCCTTACTCCGATGACATTTTTTTTTTTTTTGGTTCCACTTGATAATTTATACACGACTCCCATTTTGGTAGCTCACAGCATTTTTCCTCTAAGAAGCTATTTATTTCACTCAGGATATTCCAAGAATTACTGCAAGCACGTCAATATTATATTCTGGACCCATGGCCCAAATAGTGGGTATAGTTTCTTTAAGTTAACTTTTGTGTTTTCTGATACTGGGTATTGGGCACAGGACCTCACACACACCACAGTGATGTATCAGTGAGCTACCACTACAGCTTGGGTTTAATAAATATACAGGGATAGGAGGAGAAACAATACCAAAATAGGACTGTCCCTCAAACTGAGTATTTGGATTACAGTATCTCAAAAACACAATAAAAATATTATGCAACATTAAACAGATTAATACAAGTGAAAACACAGGCAGATCCTTAGCTATCTTTCTGCATTAAAATTTTTAGCCCGATTTTGTCTACATAGAACTTAAGTCTCCCGATAACTAGTCATTTTGGTGCTCAGGGCTTATTCCTAGCCCTACACTCAGGAATCGCTCCTGGTGGCACTCAAGGGACGATGCAGGCTCTGGCATTTAA
Source organism: Sorex araneus (assembly GCF_027595985.1). Classification (NCBI taxonomy): domain Eukaryota; kingdom Metazoa; phylum Chordata; class Mammalia; order Eulipotyphla; family Soricidae; genus Sorex; species Sorex araneus. The sequence goes on from NC_073305.1 coordinate 81,919,535, forward strand.
ATGCAGGCAGTCTATGTGCTAGGGAAGTGCCCTACCCACTGTATTATCCCTCCAGCCCCTGTATACACACCTTTTAAAAATCTTTCAAAACTATGTGTGAATAAGCAATGGTAATTCAATTCAAAATTTTAGTAAAAATTGTTAGATGTCTTGCAAACTACTTGAAAGAAAACACTAACAACCATATTAAATGCATAAAAAAAAAACCAGGAAGCATCACCATGAAACTGTTACTTCACAGAAGTAGAGAACATGGCAAAGAGGAAGCTTTCCAATTTAAACAGCATTTTGTTGAGCTGAGAAAGTTCCTAGATCAAATCTAGAATATTCTTCTTTGTTGTAGGTTAAATTATGTCTCCATAAAAATTCCTATGTTGAAGTTAGAACTTGTAAATGTTCTAGCTTCAGACCGTGAGAAAATGAATTGCTGTCAATAAAACGAGGGTTTCTCACTAGTTTTTTTGAAGAAAAAATAATACAAAAAAACTCCAAAAGAAACCCCACCTTTTTTTCAACTGTGGTCTTTCTTTCCTTCTGGTTTGGCCCCAAGTATCATGCCATCCCCCCACCCCCAACAGGATTTTCATCAGTAGTCTCCCTCAGGGGGACTGTTCCTGGAGCGAGCAGGTATCATTGGGCTACACTAGCACGAGACAGGGACAAATGGAGACGTTACTGGCGCCTGCTCGAGCAAATCGAAGATCAATTGGAAGACAAGTGATACAAGGGATACAAGTCCTCCCTCAGACTGCTGACTGATCAGCTCTCATGAAATAATGGAAACTGCAAATTTGTTTCCAGAATGTTGTTAAGAGAGTAAGAAGCAAGCAAACCAACCAAGTGGTTAGAAATGGAGACAGGGAGCTGGCTTTGCTGATCACAACCACTCAGGTGTGTGGCGAGTGAAGTTTTATTTAGGGAGGTAAGAATCAAAACAAGGAACTGAGTCAGGAAGCTGCCCTAGCCACGCAAAGTGCACTCAGGGATTGAACGACTGTATACAGTATAGACACCGGGCATGAGAGGCACAGATAGGTGCCATCACCCTCTACCCCACCCATTTTACAGGTGGAAGACCCAGTGGGTGAAGATTGGTGCTTAACTCAGGTTGGCTTGGCAGTCTGATACTTCCTAGTCCCTTGATGTCAGGAGAATCTGCATGAAGGTGGCATGTCATTGAGGGTAGGGTTCAGGGGGTGATGGGCACCATCTCCAGAGCTGTTACTCATTCACCGTGAACCCTCACTCGAACCCTCATGACTCAACCCGAAAGACATTGACCCTCATTTCAGAATATTACCCTTCAGTAGTTGTGAAACACACAAAGCAAACACAGCCACCTATTTCCAACCTGAAGGCAAGGAAACACCCACTCTTGACTACAGATTTTGAAGACAACTGCTGGCAGAGAATGCCCAGCGTCCCGGGCACCACTGCCCACAGGGGAACCACTGCCCACACACTTCTTCCAGTGCAGTAACTCAGATATCATGCATTCCCGGCAGCTCCCTTGAATCCAGACATGCTTTATGTATATACACTTATAAAATTTTAATCTAATAAGCCTTTGCATGTGCCTCCTCCCTGAAAATGCACATGGCCATTCATGCATATATATTTTATTTTATATTCAAAGAACACTTGTCAGGGACATTGTGCTGTATGACATGGTCAGTCAATATAAGGCACTGTTCTTACTTAAAAAAAAGAACTTCCCACCCACAAATCACATGACAGCAGATTAAGCTGTCCACCCACCATTTCCTGAATTGAGTTCAAACTTTGAATATTTGATTCCCACCCCTCTGCTTTTACCAGAAGATCGTATCTGTATGAATATTTAGCATATGAATTCCAGCATAATTTGGAATAACACAATGCTATAGTGAAGTGCTCCTCTAATTAAGAAAACAAGTGAATATGAAAAGACCCCAACGAATAGTTTTATCGTTGCCACAATGGAGCTAACAACCACACCAGAGATGATTTGTCAATTATCTTTCTAGAAAACCTATCCAGTTACTGAGTGTAAATAGTCTTTCCTTTGAGGTGAATATACATTAGATGGTCACATTCCAGATTTTTCTGAAGCTTTTTGCATATTTTCCTGTGTGGAAAAAAAAATGAGATAGGTGTGCTGTCTACTGCACCAAGAGGGCTGCTTGAGTTGCAATCAGAGTGAAAAAAAATACTGCTCCTAGAAACTCACTTTCTTTGCTTTCCTCCCTTTATCTAAACATTAATGATATCTAAATACTCATGACATCTATCAAAGCTGGTTTGCAACACTTCAATGACATGAAACACTGTGGCCTATGAAATCTCTAACCAGAAAATTGAATCACTAAGATATGTGAAATAAGTGATCAATTTTATTAATTCAGAACTTTCATGGCTCAGAAATGAGCTTTAGCAACAGAATAACATTTATGTTGAAGATTTTAAGATTGAAGGGAAAGGCAAATACTATATGCCAGAAAGCCAGGTTTTCATAGAGGAGGGTCTTATCTCCCTTATTGCAAAAGTTTAGGACATAAACTTAAGAAAATATTCTCCAAAATAGATTGGGGGGGGGGAATTAATTTATTCCTTATGCTCCTTTAAGCTTTCTAACTTGTCTACAGGGACATATTCACTTTTTTTTTTTTTTTTTTTTTTGCTTTTTGGGTCTCACCCGGCGATGCACAGGGGTTACTCCTGGCTTTGCACTCAGGAGTTACTCCTGGCGGTGCTCAGGGGACCATATGGGATGCTGGGGATCGAACCCGGGTCGGCCGCGTGCAAAGCAAACGCCCTACCCACTGTGCTATCGCTCCAGCCCCCCATATTCACTTTTATAATTAGAAAAACAATAAATGTTATTGGTAGATACGCACATATTCCTTCTGCTAACTTGAAAATATTGTTATTGCAACCATTCTTATTGATATTGGCAGTCAAAAATCAGGATAGTTAGAAGAGCATCCACCTACTTGGCCGAGATCTTGTCTATCTATATTGTACTTTACTAGCACACCTGGGCAATACAGACCCCAAGGCACTGCTCTGAGGTTTAAAGGAAAGACATCTGGGAAAATTCAGCCAGGGAAGGTGATGTAGCCCCACCAGACTGCAAAGTTCTCTGGTGTAACTTGAGAAGTATAGTTCTTCTTTGGCTTCATAGCCAGGAGGTGATCATGCTGACTTGTCAGATTTGCTTGAGAATGAAGCCGAGACAGTAAGACAGAAAGGGGAAGATAGCAGGGATAACAAGGGGACAGCTATGAAACAGCCAAGACCCGAATGGTTCTATTGTGTGAATCCCAAGAGCAGGCAATTTATTTTGGCTGAAAGGGCCCCCAACGTCCTCCTGATTAGCTTCCATGCAAGTACACTTAGTCCTTCCAGATACTGCGGTTATTAGTCCAGAGTGATAAGGGAAGAGAGATAAATGGTTCACCTAATACAAAGGCTGAGTCACGCCTCAGTTTCCATTGCGGACTATTTTCCTTTCTGATTATCAGAACCAGGGAGTACGAGGAACCATCCAAATGGATTAAGTAAACAGGGTATTGATTAAAGTTCGCAGTCTCAAACATCTCTGTTGTAGAGGTTTGTAGCAGCGCCTGTGAGAACGACGACTTAACCTGTGCTGGGTTGCTCTGGAATGAGCCGGGCTTTCTTTCCTTTCCGCATTCGCAACTCAACTCGTGGTGCTCATAACCTGCCCCACTTTCCCCTCAGCTCCGACATGCACCCTCTGAGTGGTCTTCAAATCACATCCTGACACTAAAGATCAAACATCTTTTAGTAGCAAACCGGAAACCTCACTGCCCGGTTCACGAGCCTTCCAAAGACAAGGAAGGTTCCAATCCTGTGAAAGGTTGAAGTGTTTCTCCAGCCCAGGGCGAGGGATGGGGGTGGGGGTGGGGCTGGTGAAGGAAATCCCTTCCAAATCTCATTCAAGACAAGGGTGCTAGGAACATAGGAGGTTTTGAAACGTCTTTTTCAATGCAAGCACTGAGCAAACAGGAACGAGCCAGAACATTCCCCAGCCTCAGAAGCCATCTCTGCAGCCTGCCCTGCGTGTGTTCATAATCAGCTCTTGAAAATCAAAGTCATGAAAACCCTGGACACCATGTAAAGCAAGAGAGAAGATACACCGCTGGCTGTGGTCTCGGGCACGCCACTTCCCCCTTGGTTCTGCTTCCTTATTTCTAAACCGAAAAGGTTAGGCGAGGTCATCTTTGTCCAAGTCATAACTTACTCTTATTGTCTGTCTTACCATCGCTCTTCCATCTCCCCACCCCCAAACTGGTCGGCTCAACTAAGGTTTACCACGGAGTTATTTTCAATTAGTACCCAATTACAATTTCCCTGTGGTTGCACAATCTGTTTTTATAAGATTAATTAACAACTGTGATGCATCACTGACCCCCTGAAATGAAGCATTAATTACCCAGTCTGCCTGGATTCTTCTTTTTAATCTGCTAAAATGGTTCGACTTAACCCTTTGACTCCTGACTGACAAGATTCCACAAGCCCACCACCCTTATCATATATATATATATATACACGCATATGTGTGTATATATGTGTGTGTGTGTGTATATATATATATATCCAGCAGATTAAAAAAAGCTTTTTGCAATCCAGTCTCCTTTTCAATTTAGCTTTCCTTCCAGATATCATTCTTCCTAAGAAGAATTCTATATAACCATGCTGAAATCTCTATCACTTTAGTAACTGTTTAAAAGCCCTTAATTCAATTGAAACTAATTGCTATTCCATCTGAATTCATCAGCTTGTTACTTAGATCAAGCAAACAGAAGGGCTCTAAGGAAAGAGCCATAATCAATACCTACCGTGCTGTTTCATCGTAAAATGCATGCATAATCTATTTGCTATTAAGGTAGCTAATAGTCCCATTTTACAGCCGTGGAAACCAAGGTTGAGAGGTTCAAGTAACCTGTCTAATTTCACAGAGCTGTGATACAAGAATAGAATAGGCCTTTCTTCTTTTAAGATAATCGTCTTTGCTAAGTCATGTAATTTCTGTCTGGACCCACTACAGTTAGAGATTGACAAACCCCATAAACTGAAGAGAAACAATTGCATGACTGTAAGGAGCTACCTTCACACTGCAGAGGCAAGGGACCAGAGGCAGGGTACAGAGATAAATATGGAAAAAATGTATAAATTCCTTCACTTCAATAAGGCCAGTAACTGGGAGATCTATTTGAAAGTATTTCAGATCCCCACAGACCAGTGACTGGTTAAAAACAAATTCCCTATCCATGAAAGGTTTATCTCAAAGGAATTAAGAGTCACAAATAACTACATTAACTACAACTATTTAAGGATTATGATATTATCTCAAGTCTGTTCCCTTTGTTTTTCCAACTACCTATATAATCAAGAGCAAACAAGATTTTATGATCTCCTATAGATCAATGTAGACATGGAAGATTGAGTTCTGATAGAAAAGGGTCCAGATCTGATGAAGATTGCTGGTGTGTGGGGGACCATCAGCTCTTGGGGCCTGAATATTGAGCCTTTAGGCCTGCCCCGCTGGACACACCCACAAGGGTAGCTTCAGACATCCTAAGCAATGCTTAGGAACACTCCTTCGCCTACTCCTCTACCCCCGAAAGATTGACTGCTGATAAAAGTGGTATCCTCTCCTTGTTCTACACGTCACTCTTGATGGATGAATCTGTTTAGTTTCTACATTGAGAGGAATTCAGATAATAAAGACTACTTCGATACCCAAATTGTAGTTCCAGGCTTTCAGATATAAATGAAGGCTCACCTCTATTTCAAAAGAAATTTATCTATCTCTTGCCCCAGGAGATAGTGCAGGGACTGAAACCCTGGCACAAGGTCCCAAGTTTGATCCCCAGTACAGCATGCCTCCACTGAAGCACCACAAAGGTGGTCCTGGTGGCCAGGGCAGTGTCACAGAGTCAGCGTTGAACATTGGACCACCCAGGCTGGTAGACCAAGTATCTCTGGGTCACTGAGCACTGCTTGGAACCCACCCCCACCCCCACCCTAGCCATTCCAAATACAATTTATCTGAATCCATTCAATTCGCAAGCTCATTTACTGAAAAATACCTGTGTGCAATGATCTGTCTCTCGAAAGAAAGAATGAACCTAACTTCCCGAAGAAAAAGGGGGAAATAGGTTTGTTTAAAGTCCCAGATAGAACACAGTAACTTAAACTACTAGACTGAGGAGAAATTCCCATTGTATTTAATCTAGAGGAAGGAGTTTTGATAAGAATAATCAAGATTTACCCAGCAAGAAGTTTTTTAAACAAAAGAAAAAAATTAAGAAGGAAATGAAAAGCTGCTGATTGCTAAGACGTCTGGAGGAAAGAATTATTGCTTATAAGGAAATCAAGGGGGGAATATTAGAAATGGAACTAGGGTTGGGAAATAGACACACAAAGATAAGGCAGTAATGTTAAATGTGAATAACTAGTGGCTGTAGGGTTAGGTTTAGGAATGCTTGTTGTACTGTTTTCAACTTTGTTTTATACGTTTTAGATTTTTAAGTCAGGAAAATTCAAAAGAAAAGAAAGATTAAAAGCCAAAAAATCTTGAGTGAAAATTCCCCAAACTTTTTCTTTGGATTCTGATTGTGCAGTCTTTTGTTTTCTTCTTTTCTTCTTCTTTTTTTTTTTTTTTTTTTTTTTGTGGCTACACTCTGCTGTGCTCAGGACTAACTCCGTAGCACTGTAGCACTGTCTTCCCGTTATTCATCTATTTGTTCGAGAAGGCACCAGTAACGTCTCCATTGTGAGACTTGTTGTTACTGGTTCGGAATATTGAATGCACTACGTGTAGCTTGCCAGGCTCTTTGAGAGGGCCAGAGTATCAAACCCAGGTCGGCTGTGTGCAAGGCAAACTCCCTACCCACTGAGCTATCGCTCCAGTCATGTGTGTGTGTGTGTGTGTGTGTGTGTGTGTGTGTGTGTGTGTGTGTGTGTGTGTGTGTGTGTGTGTGTGTGTGTGTAATGCAATACTACTCAGCTATATAAAAAGATGAACCTCTGTCTTTTGCAGCATTAGGTGTAATAATACAGCATTGCTGTGCAAAATGGCAGTAACTCAAGCATATGTTAATAGATTACTGCAAAAATAATATGTGCTTTACTTACATAATTGCAAGTATATTGCAATATATTGCAAGGAATATTGCACTGTAGCACTGTCGTCCCATTGTTCATCAATTTGCTTGAGCGGGCACCATTAATGTCTCCATTGTGAGATTTGTTACTGTTTTTGGCATATCGAATATGCCACGGGTAGCTTGCCAGGCTCTGCCGTGCGGGCGGGCTGGGCTCTCTGAGAGGGATGGAGGAATCAAACCTGGGTCAGCTGCGTGCAAGACAAGCGCCCTACCTGCTGTGCTCTAAATTCAGACAACACTCTGGGCAGGGCTGGGGAACCACATGAAGGCCAGAGGACTGAACTGGGGTGGGCTGCAAGCAAGGCAAGTGCCCTGTCTGCTGTACCTTCTCTCAAGTCCCTTCTTCCTATTTTCCCTCCTGCCCAATCCAGACCTCAAGAAAGGGAAACAGAGACAGGACTTGTACAGCTTAAGGAAGCTGTACACACATAAATCTAAACTACCTAGAAATCCAAGACCTTGGGCTCTCTGGATTTCCCTGGAGCCACTGGAGATGAAAGAATACAAGCAGCAATAGGAGCTGAGCTTCCCTGGAAGCCACAGAAGTAGGCGGGATGAGGTACACAGCACAGATGAGTGCCGCCACAGGAGAGTGACTGAGAAAATAAGTCCCTTCTTCTCCTCTTCTCTTCCCCTTTCCTTTCCTTTCTCTCCCCACCAGGGCCTCTCCCTTTCCCCCCCACATTTCTTTCTCCCCCCTTTTCCTCTTTCCTTCACCAGCATCCCTCCCTCCCCACTGCCCCACCTCACAGTGTTAACAAAAAAATGTGGGGGAAATTGTTTTTAAAATGCCTGTAAATTCATGCATAAAATAAGGAAAGAATTCTGTTTCAACTGCAAACTTAGCTATGACTATTCAAACATCAGCTCAGGGGCTGGAGCAATAGCACAGCGGGTAGGGCATTTGCCTTGCACGCTGCGGACCTGGGTTCGATTCCCAGCATCCCATATGGTCCCTTGAGCATGAGCACAGCCAGGGGTAATTCCTGAGTGCAGAGCCAGGAGTAACTCCTGTGCATTGCCAGGTGCGACCCAAAAAGCAAAACAAAAGCAAAAACAGAAAACATCAGCTCAGGTAAGCTAGCCATAAAATATCCCAAATTGAAATCAAAGTAATTATCATTGTGTTGTGTATGGAGATCATCCACAAATTCTTACACAGTTCTATGAGTTCATTTCCAAATGGAAAGTGAATGGCTACAAAATTCACCTACGGTTATGTCCCAAGTGTCTGTGGTGAGTTCTTGCCCGAAGCCAGAGAACAACTTCCTCTCTAGGAGGCACAGAAGAAAAGCTACAGGAAGCCACAAGTAGTGCAGCAGAAAGCTGTCCAGGCTGGTATGAACCAGCTGGCTCCGGCGGGAGGGTGTGCCCCACCCAGCTGCAGGGCGAGTGTCTGCAGGCTGTCCTGGCTGTTGACACCCAGGCGGCCTGAGCTGACTCACCGCCTAGCTCACTCAAGAGGGAAGTGAGGACAGTGGGCGAGCGGCCTTTCGTGGCTTCTGCATTAGAGCCCACTCAGTCAGATCTATTGCCTGGTGCTGGAAGCACTCAACCCCATAGACATGCTGGAAGCTGCCCTTGGGTTTCCCTAAACGTCACTCACTGTATCCTATTAGGAAGTCTTTCCCCACCCAAATTGTCAAGTCCAACCACGATTTTCAAAAGTTGTGTAATTTTATAAGCTCACCTTAAGAAGTTGTGAGGGATAAAAGATCATTGAATAGAAAACTCCTGACCTGGAGGTGAGAAGGCTCATCTCATAATACTGTTATGAACTTGACATAATTGGTCAAACTTTTGCTGTTTAATAGGGATCATGATTTGGATGGCTGCCATTAGGAGCATAATACTGGAGGGACACAATTCCAAATATGCAGAAAGAGTAATGACTTTCCTTCATAATCTCTATCTTCTAACTTGTCTCCATCCCCTTCACGGTGATAACCACTACTACCAATTCACTGTGCATACTTTCAGAGGTACACCAACAACAGGCTCATATATTCCCCACCCCAGCCTGACCATTCTTTATTTTTTACATATATATTTTTTACACATATCTATGTATATATCTTGTCTGTTTATATAATATGTATTTATATACACATACACAGTATAGTGTTATGGCAATGTTATGCACTTTGCCTTATTTTTTTTTTCCCCATTTCAAAACACTTCTCAGGGTGAGTTAGGAAAGTGCTAACTCATTCTCTTGCAATTGCATACTTTTATGCACCTGTATGGCTGAAGTTACATAACCCATTGAAAAGCACTGTGTTCCTTCCATTCCTCTGTTCTCACAAAGGATGCTACCAAAAATACTCAAAAGTACACCATTCTGCACCTCGGAGGGTCCTATGTAAGCTTCTGGTCAGACACCTACCAGAAGTGGCATGCCAATGGCCAACTGATCTGTACTTCGGCCTTGAGTATATACCAAATGACTCTAAGCTGAGCTAATGCTCCTCTTCCCCATTCCTTTGCAGCACTGCAATGCCTTCCTACCTTTTACTGCTTGCCAGTCTGAGAGGTTAAAGTTGTCTCTGCAGACTTAAATTAGAAGTGCCCTTTCAATCTGAGCAAGGTTGAACAACATATATTTGATTGAGCATTCCATATTTTCTCATCTGTGAACCCTTCTGTCCAGAGTCTGTCCATTTTTTTCTGTTGGACCACCAGTCTCTTAACCCATTTGTAAGTTTTTTTTAAAGAAAATTATCTTTGTGTTGCAAATCACTTCTTCCAATTACTATTTTGTCTTCTGATTTGCAGATGGTCTTTTCTGACTTGTATGTTTGCTAAGTAGTTCGGAACTTGTATGGGTCTGTGTTTTATATCATTTTCAAAAGAGCCTTGTTGTCTACTGCTGTGACTATAAAAAACAAAAAATTCCCCCAGGCTTTTTTATAATATTTTAGGTGATAAGTCATTGTCATGGATTGCATTCCAAACTGTCCCCTGCCCTGACCCAACTGTGGAAAAACCAAAATTCTTTCTGAGACTATTTTTTTAAAAGGAAAAAGAGTATTGACATTTGTATCTCTCACAAGAAAATGTAAGGACCTGTGGTTAAAACACCTATTAACTGGGGTGTTCTAGAAGATACAGCTAACTATGTATGATGCAGTCCTCATCAGTGACGGTATAGGCAGAGTAATCCAGGTGTGCGGGACCCGGAGCTGAGATCTCCAAGCCTGCTCAGATTGGGACTGGGCCTCCTCCACCCAGACCCCCCATTTTCCAGTAGCTTGGCAGCCACACCCAAAAACTGGCCCTGGAGCCATGTAATGCCACCAACGGCCAATATCCAGAGACTATAAAACAGTATTTTCAGGCACGCGACCTCTTATAGCCTAGTTCTCCCTCTCAGAGAACCTGGCAAGGTACCGAGAGCATCCTGCCCACACAGCAGAGCCTGGCAAGCTCCCAGTGTGTATTTGATATACCAAACACAGTAAAAATGATGTGTCTCATTCCCCTTACCTTGAAAGAGCCTCCAATACGGCACCGCTGGGAAGAACAAGTAAAGAGAGGCTGCTAAAATCTCAGGGTTAGAGTGAATAGATGTTACTGGCACCCGCTCAAGCAAATGGATGATCAATGATACAGTGATACCTGCTGGGTTTTAACAGCTATAACAAGGGACAATCTGACAAACACGGGCCAGAACGGTTGGGACCAAACTGAAGCTATTACTTTTCCCAAAAATCAAGTTTTAGTTAAAAAAAGAAAAATATATGATTTCTAGTACTCATAACTGATGGGAAAAGAAGATGCTTTTCACAATATTGGTTCTGATTTCCTCACAATGTACTTTCGGATAAAGCTAGTAAGGGTGTGGATTAAAGGAGAGGAAAATGCCATTAAATAACAGCTTTAGCCGTTTTGAACATCGAGACTCAAAAGGAAGGAAAAAAAAAGGTCCTTTCAAATTTTCTATAAAGCAGTTTCTCAGATCATTCCTTCTATAAAATTGTCAGCATCTTGAGGGATAACTCACTGTGTTTTGTTTTGTTTTGTTTTAAGTTTTTCAGGGCCTATTCCTGGTCCAATCTTTGTGACCACATATGTTCCCCTGAAGACCACCAGGTGTGACCACAGAATACAAAGCCAGGAGTAAGCCCTGAGTATTACCAGGTATGATCCAAACACACATACATGAAAAAAATGGCCTTTAATCAGACAACTCTATCGCTGCTCTGAGCAGCTCCGTCTACTGATACTATCTTATAATTCCTCATGTATACTTCTATAATAATATTTGCTTATCCCATCAAATTTTGCGTGTCTCTATCTCAATGAGCGAGTTACAGAAATGCAGGGAACACCTTTCATTTTTATATAGTATCTGGCATATCACAAGAGGCCAAGTAGAAAGCAACCTTGGCATGTGATGATATGTAGACTGGCCTGAAATGTGATGAAAAAATCTAAAGGTTTATTCACTGACATAGCTACTTATTGTTCACAATAAGTACCATGAATACAAGCATCACTAAAGGACCCTCGGTCTCGGAGGCATCAGTGACCCCTTTATCATGTTCCCTTCTCACCATCCCTGAAGTTCTCCAGACTCCCTATTCACATATTCCACATAAGCAACTTGACCTTAAATGACTCTCCAGGCTAATGGAGCAGGGGTTAGACACAAGAATTTAGCTAACATCTTGAGACTTTAGGACAACGATCCCTGTTTTCCAAGAGATGACCAACTGGTCAGTTCAAGACAAAGACAAAGCCCAGTGCTAAAAGCCAACAGTGTAATGTACAGCTGGTATTTGCCTCAGTTCACCCTCATTATATTAACTCTCTGAAAATAGCTGGTCTCAGTCAGACTGTAGATAAGGACAGCTGCATCCTGCAGCTGGTGAGCAAAAAATCAGTAACCATAGTTCCCTCTGCGGTAGAAGCAGTAGCACTGTCTTTGCCAAAACAGAACGCCCCGTGCTCCTCTCACTGTTGATTCTCCCAGTTGATTATACAGAGCGAAGCCACCCTGATGCCAACACAGAGCCTACTATAGTGGACAGCGGTAGGGCTTAGGGGCCAAAGAGAGGACAAACCCTGTCACTGAAACCTAGGTCTCCCATGTGGTTTCTGGAAAAGATTAAGATCGTCCAACAAAGAATCTTTCTACTATCTAGAAATCATGACCAACAGAAACATTAGCTTCAATTTAAATCTACAACATCATTTCAATCTACCTAATCTTGAAAAATGAGCAGTAAGACACACAACTCTAAAGGTCAACATTTGTGTATCCTTGTTTTTTTTTAAAGTCTCAGTCATATAATGATTGAACCTCCATTCTTTCACCAATGCACATGTTCCACCACCAAGAACCCCAATATACCCCCCTCCCACCCAGCCCCCACCTAAGTAGCTAATGATCTTCATTTTATTCTCTTTATACTTTGAATACATTCAATATTTCAATAGAGAACTCACTATTATTGTTTGGAATTTTCCCCCAACAATCAGACCTGCTAAAAAGGCATCATTTAATAATTTCGTTTCATTGCTGAGAATGAAGATTCTATGAGCTCGCTGCCACGGCCGCACAGTTTTGGATTTCTGATATTTTAGTTCAGTTCACAGTCTAGATGTATTTCTGTAAGAAGCCGCTCTGGGTGCCAAAATGGGTTAGAAGACCTCTTGGATCATAGTTTTTAGGAGCAGAGATTCTGTTTCAAGAGCAGCAGCTCTGGATCTAATTTGGGCTGAGGGCGTGCCGGTAACGCCCCCTTTCCATGATCACCTATGAGCCACAATATTGCAAAATTCATACCTCTGGGTGGAAGTCTTAGGGGGTGGCTCTCGTCACGTGAATGATGCCACCACCGCCATTTTCCATGCAGAAAAACAGGGTGGAGAGGGAAAATCCCTCCCCGGGCAGCACATAGTTGTAGTACAGCTCACAGTCTAGATGCATTTCTGTAAGAAGCCACTCTGGGTGCCAAAATGGGTTAGAAGACTTCTTGGATCATAGTCTTCTGGAGCAGAGGGTCTCAACATTTGTGTATCCTTGTACTGGAGCGATAGCACAGCGGGTACGGCGTTTGCCTTGCACACGGCAGACCCGGGTTCGATTCCTCCGTCCCTCTTGGAGAGCCCAGCAAGTTACCAAGAGTATCCCACCCGCACAGCAGAGCCTGGCAAGCTACCCGTGGCGTATTCGATATGCCAAAAACAGTGACAACAAGTCTCACGATGGAGACGTCACTGGTGCCCGCTCGAGCAAATCAATGAAAAATGGGACAGTGCTAAAGTGCTCAGTTAAAACAATGCTTAATATTGTTTTAAATTATTAGGTTTGTTTTTTTAACATCATTTAAAAAATGTACTTAAGGTTTCCTGTCTTCTCAATAAAATACAAAAAAAAGAGAGGCTAGATTCAGAGTACAGTTAACTTCCAAAACTGTCTATACTAAACATCATTCTCTCTTTTTTTTTAACCTGTTTCATTGACTGACACTCTTTATAATATTATGTAACTTCAGAAGTCTGTCTTTAAAATCTCTATATGTGTATAATTGTTTCTAGTCCCACCACCAAAGTCCCAATGCCATCCTTCACCAAAAAAGTCCTCTACTTACTCTACTTTCCTCAAGTCTTGTTCCCTCTGGAAACCACCAAAGTTTTCAGAGTTCAGGAGCTAACTTTGTTGTTCCTGCCAAAGCATTATTTCAATATTGCATTTTTAAACAAGCCAGTGACTCCATCTATTGATAGCCAATTGAATCTCCATATTAAATAGAAAACCCTAAGTCCAAGTAATGTTAGCCCAAGGTTTCCTACAGAGAAACTATCTCCAGTCTACCCCTTCAATGAGGGAGGGGTCCAAAGCGTGTACATCTGAATATACAAGTCCCTCTCAGAAGAAAAGAAAGGGTACAAACTAGAACCATTGCTCAATTGTGTTTCCCTTTCTACAGACATTGAATCTACCCATATATCATCACCTTTGTTTCTTGGCTAGGAACATTTGCTGAGACAGTAAGGAATAAACATTTATAGAGCCATGATTTCCAGTTTGCAAGCACTGAGCCCAGATAACATCACTCCACTGGACCACCGGCTTTGCCATCCTGGAAATGGAAGTGCCCCTGCTTCCAATACTAAGTAATCTTTGATTCAGGATTTAAAGGGTTCATAATGTTTATGAGTTGAAATGACTTAGGAACATGCTTCCCTTTCTTGCCTAGATCTCAGGAACATTTGCAATTACTAATGGTAAACATACACCATGTATGTTCTATGGGTCGCACACACTGAATCCTGAAAACCATTCCTAAAATGGGCACTAAGGGTGTTCCCATTTTCTTAGGAAAACAGTGAAGCAGAGAAACCAAGTTATTCATTTACCCTAGGGTTCCCAAATTGATAGGCTGCTAGCATAGAAATTAATATGGCAGCATATCTATTTCCCAGTTGTTAACACAAATTTATACCCAGATGTTACCACTTGGAGTCTTAAATGGCTGATTGTTGGATAGCCAACACTTTTCTTCTCCCCATGGATGCGAAGTCTTTTTTTTTTTCTGTTCATCTAGAAGCTTCCTTATAAAATGGCACTGATTTTATCTCACTCATCTCTACATTGCCTAAGGCGTCTGGAATAATATGGCACACAAAATTTATTATGTAATACTGATTTAAAAATAAAATCATGATGCGATCATTTCTTTCACTACTTAGCAGTGGAAATTTAAACCCAGCCATTAAACTACTGAAAGAAAATAACTTTCAAGCTTAAATTTGATTTTCCAGCTATTCTTCAGAAACAAATAGCAAGTAATACAATTTATTCTTTTATTCACTTATTTGGTAGGCTCTTTCCAGACAGGGAAAGGCAGGATATATTGCTAGAACCTTACACTGAGAAATATTTTCTAAGCTAAAGAAAAATGATCTCAGGTAGAAGTTAAAACTGCAGAAAGAAATAAAAGGTAACAGCAAACATTAAATATGTAGGTAACTTTATGTGAAGTCTTATGGTGGAAACTATACTAATCATGCCTTTAGGGGTTAAGAAATGTGTAAATGTTAAAAGTAGGGGCTGGAGCGATAGCACAGCGTGTAGGGCATTTGCCTTGTACGCGGTCGACCCGGGTTCGATTCCCAGCATCCCATATGGTCCTCTGAGCACCATCAGGAGTAATTCCTGAGTGCATGAACCAGGAGTAACCCCTGAGTATCACTGGGTGTGACCCAAAAAGAAAAAAAAAATAAAAGTCATGATAGCAAAAAGTCATGATAGCAAAAATAATAAAGGAAGAGAAAGCAAAGAGAATCAGTCTTCCATGGCTGTTGTATTTTTGAAATATTAAAAGTAAACATTTATAAAAATTTATTTGATAAACTGAGTTTGCATATTAAAATATCTATGAAATTCATTAAAAATGAAGAAAAATTGAAATAATATATGAAGGAAATGTGGGATCATAAAAAATAATATTTAAGAAGCCAAGAAAGAGGGCTCAGAGATATAGTACAGTGGGGATAAGGCGCTTGCCTTGCGTTTGACTGAACTGCGTTCACTCCCTGACAGCCCATATGAAAGCCCAGAGCCCACCAGGAGTGATCCCTAAGCACAAGCCAGGAGTAAGCAAGCTCTGAGCACAGCTGGGTTGGCCCAAAAGCCAAAAACCACAGCAAAAAAAAAAAAAAAAAAAGAAAGAAGCCAAGAAAGAAGACAAGACAAAAAGGGAGTAAGAAAAATAAGAAAAATATAAAACAATATAAAACACATAATAAGGTAGCAGTTTTAAACTCGTACATATAACAATTACATTAAAAAATATAACCACACTGAAATTCTCTAAAATACAAAAACTGTCATGTAAAATTTTTTTAGCATCTTAAATAGATGCTGCTTATAAAAGACCATTAAAAAATAAAGTCACTGGAAAAAAAGTAAAATATTGAAATATAATATATAATACAATTTGTAATGCAGTATTAAGTTATAGTTTTCTTGGTTTTGTTTCCTAAATAGGTTGGGCAAAATCCTTGTCAGTCTAACTACTCTTCCAGTGTTTTGCTGCTTCTTCCAAATGCTCATACTCTAGAAGAGAACAATGGGATTCAGCTATCAGTTAGATATTGCATTCAGTTAGATATTGAATCTGAAAGATGAGAATACAGGGAGAAAGAAGGCCTCAATTAAACAAAGGGCCAAGGAGGTAAACTGTGGAAGACCCAGACAATGAAGCATTATTCAACGCTAAAAACAAATGAGCCGATCAAGTCATGAAAGGCACAGAGGAACCTTAAATACTCATCAGAACTCGAGCGATGCCAAATCTGGAAAAGCTACATACATTCCAGATAAATGACAATCTAAAAACAGCAAAACTATATGAGGTAGATAAAGATAAAGTCTTCATAAGGGGCAGAGATTCACAGGAAATCATAGAGCATTTTTAAGGTAGCAAAAATATTCCACATGAAACATTATGGGAGATACTAGTCATACGCATTTATCTCAACCCAAAGAATGTATATCACCAAGAATGGTTCCTAAATGATGAACTCAGGGTGATAATGATGTGGTGATTATGAACAACTCTGTGTATCTGTGATGTTGACAATGGGGGTCTATGCATGTGTATGTGGGAAATCTCTGCACTTCACTCTCAATTTTGTTGAAAAGCTCAAACTGCTCTAAAAATGAGTCCTCAAAGAACCATACCCCAAATGTGAATTTTACTCTATTTTACTGCATAAAATTGTTTTATAAAAGCAACCTGATGTGTTTCATTTAACAATGGCTAATAGGCTCCAGTGGTTAATTATGAACCAGCTATTCTCAACAAAGGTAACTAAAAGGCAAGCTAGGGCTAATCCTTTGAGTGGAATCTAACACAGGTGCTCACTCTTGGGTTCACTCTTGAATGAAAGAAAACGGTTCTATTTCTAAAAATGTACCACAGTCATTTTTCCCACATTAAGAGTCCATTAAACTCCTAGGGGCAAAGTTTCAAATCCAGAGAAGTACCTCAATAGACAAGGAATACAAATCCATCACAAGATGGGATGACGACGTCTCAATTATACCACCAGCATTCTAATTCTTTTATGCAATGGGACAAATCTCAGAGGTAAACTCTAAAAGTTATATACTGGGTGGTTAGAATGCAGTCAGAAATTCATGTGTGTTGGCTATTAAAATTTAAGAGACAGAACTGGGTTCAGAATTGTTTCTGGAGAATACTGGATATACCAAAATCAGAAACAAAGCTATAGAGGCTACCATTTCTTAAAAAGTAAATGACAAAAGCCATATACCTTAGTCTTTTTGTATTAGAGAGGAGATTTTAAAAGCAGAAGAACTAAAGACACAAAAAGATAGGTACTTGGGAAATAGGTGTTTTGTTTTCTTGGGAAATGTACTATTTTCTTTAAAAAAAAAAAAAAAGCACCCTTCTTAAGTACCAATAATGAATTCACTGACAATAGTACATTCTAATTAAGAGAGGCAAACAAATATCAAAAAATTGTCAAACTTTCCCCAAATAATCTATTAATCCCACTCAATTTTATTTTATTGATTTCAAGCTTTGGGGTCATACCCAAAAATGGTAACAATAAGTCTCTCAATGAGAGATGTTACTGGTGCCCGCTCAAACAAATCGATGAGCAACGGGATGACAGTTACCCAACCATGCCCAGGAGACTACATGAAATGTGAGGGCTAGAACCTAGGTTGGCCATGTGCAAGCCTTACTACAGATTGTGCTATCTATCTTACCACTAATCTCATTCCATTTTAAATATTCTTACGCAAACCTTTTACAATTTTTTATAATTAGCACAGCAGTTAGGGTGTTTGACTTGCACTGGCCGACCCGGGTTCGATTCCTCCATCCTTCTGGGAGAGCAAGTACTAAGAGTATCCCGCCATCACCGCAGCGCCTGGCAAGCTACCTGTGGCGTTTTTGGTATGCCAAAAAAAAAAAGTAACAAGTTTCACAATGGAGATGTTATTGGTGCCTGCTCAGCAAACCGATAAACAACGGGATGACAGTGCTATAATACATAAAGTACTTCCATTGTAATTTTGATATTTTAAATCTAAGTGTCTCAAATTTTACTATGTGTAAGTGATTAATTTTTTAAAATTTTTGTTTTTGGTTTGTATCCTGTGATGCTCCAGAATTACACCTAGCTCTGCAGTCAGGGATCATTTCGGGTGGTGTTCAGGGGACAATTTAAGATGTCTAGATCAAACCCAGGTCGGCCACATGCAAGGCAAGCAGCCTAACAGCTGCACAATCACTTTGGAACCTGTAGCTAGTAAGTTAAAAAAAAAAAAAAAGTAATGTTCTTATTATATTATAGAGAAGAGACCAATACCAGTAAGACAATGATACTTGGAAATGATCACTCTGGACAAGAACTGAGTGCTGAAAGTAGGTAAAGGGATATACATGATAACTTCTCAGTACCTATATAGCAAACCATAATGCCCAGAAAAAGAGGGAGGGGGAGGGGGGGGAGAAAAGTGCCTGCCATAGAGACAGGCTGGGGGCAGAGTGGAGGGAGGCAGGGGTATGGTGGGAGGGAAAATGGGGACATTAGTAGTGGGAAATATACACTGGTGAAGGTATGAGTATTGGAACATTATCTGACTGAAACCCAATCATGAACAACCCTGTGACTGTGTATCTCACAGTGATTCAATAATAATAATAATAATAATAATAATAATAATAATAATAATGATGATGATGATGTTATTTAAAAAAAAAAGAAAAATCACTCTCCTTATTATAAACTCCCGCATATAAACTTTGAGTCTATCTTGCTCCACACCAATGATGGGAGATGTTCAATAAATATTTATGCAAGTCAATAACCTACCATCATCACTACCATTCCCAAAAAAAAGTAACCCAAACACTAGGAAAAAAATCCTAATGACTGCTGACTTTATGCACAGAAATGAGATAGATTTACAGAAATAAAAACCACATTAAATTTAGTTTTGGGTAAATCTGACCCAATGTTATAAAACTTATTCATTATTCAGTCCTGCATAGGAACAATAGATTGTGACATAAACCATGTGATGCTAGGGATGGAACAGCTTTCCATAAATTACACTAAGGATGGTTCCCTAGCTCAATTAGCAGTGTAAAACAAAGTCCTGCCTCTCCTTTCTGCCACATCTCTTCAACCATATCATTTAGAAAGTACATTTCAAATCATAAAAAGATGTTTCATTCTAGAAAATCATATAAAAAGACAAATACTTCTAGTTCTGCCACTGAGATGAAATAACATACACTTATTTATTTATTCATTTATTCATTTATTCATTTATTTATTTTGCTTTTTGGGTCACACCCAGTGATGCACAGGGTTTACTCTTGGCTTTGCACTCAGGAATTACTCCTGGCGGTGCTCAGGGGACCATATGGGATGTTGGGAATCGAACCCGGGTTGGCTGCAAGCAAGGCAAATGCCCTACCTGCTGTGCTATTGCTCCAGCCCCCTGAAATAACATTTATACCTTTTTTCTTTTCTCTATTTCTTTCCCTATATTCTTCTTTACTCTTTTCTAATCAGACACCATTTCCTGGCACAATAAATAAAAGATTATCTTTCTGAAATATTCCTTTAACCAAATTCTAGTATTCTGTTCATCGCACATTGTCATTTCTAGGGGGAGAGGGCAGCATACTTGGTGGTGTTCGGGGACTATACCTGTCTCTAAGGCTCAGGTACTGCTCCTCCCGATACTCAGGGGACTGTGAGATGGATGGACTCAAACTGGACTCCCACACCCAAAGCATGTGCTCCCGATTTGAGCACCTCTAGGCCAATATTTTGTCCTTCATGTAGGCATCAACCAGGAGACCCAGTGACTTAATCTCATGGATCTGAATTCTTCAAATTTGCTTCCTGTCCTGCCACTTCTACCTTAAAGCCAGCTTCCAAGGAAGCACAGCTTTTGCCTTTAAAGTCCCTTTAATTGAACTGCAGGCATTTTACTTAATTGGAGATTAAATCACTCCCTTTACTCTCCCCAGACCCAGCCACTTAAAACCTAGTTTTAATGGTGAACCGAATTTACTGAGCTTGTTCCTCAGAAAAGTCCCCAGACAGTACTGTGTACTTTCAATGTTTACAACCACATTTAGCAATAATTTTTTTCTTGAAATTCAACATTTCAAAGTTTATTTTTTTTTTAAGCTAGGAGCTGTGAAGACCACCTTTATACTCAATTAGCATCTGTATATTCTTCACGGGAGATTCACTTGTTGAATCTTCAATAGTGAAAAAAAAATTGAATACAAAAGATAAAAAGCATTTAAACTTTGAATATATATATACTTGAATATATAAAAGTAAATCGACTGATATACAACATTTGAGGCAGAGTGATAATGAATTCAAAGTTGATGATTTTAACTTTCATCAACTTTTAACTGGATAAAATTACATAAAGAAGGAGGGGGAAATTTCACCTGAGCTCTTTCAGATAATGAGAGAAGCACAGGAAAATAACACAGAATGTCTTTTCAATTCTAAGTGGGTTTTATCAAGTCTTCGTAGCAGCATTTTCTTTACTTTGGGAATCGATTCCAAAACACTTCTCAAAGTTTGCGCAAAAGTGATTCAACCCCGAATTTGTATTTAATTCAGGGCTTTTCAGCGAAGTGATTCAAGAAAGGAGAGATAAAAATGAGTTACATCTAGTTACCACCACCATCTGCATAACGCCTTTCAGCAGATGAAGCCTTTTACATTAGTTCTTGCTTTATTTTATCAAACTGGCTTTATAAGATAAAAGAAGGTGAAAAAATTGAAGTAATGTAAGTCTTGGTGATCCAGTTAGTAGACATTAAAGCCAGGAGACACAGACCAGGAGGCACAGACCAGAAATTCACAAACCTGGGTCCCCTTAGCTCCCTCTGATGAAGAGGACAGACCCAACCCTATTGCTGTCGGCACCATCTGTGCCACCAGGAGGTAGGAGAGGGGCTCCCTGAATCACAGCACAGAAAAAACCATGCTGGCGGTGGGGAGGCCAGAGAAAAGGCTTTCTTCTTGCTTTTGTTCAAAGTGAGTCAAGCAAAATGAGACTACAAATTCGGCAACAAGATGGAGAGATCCTTTCACAGAATCTGTTGTTATAATCTACCCATGAAGATTCTCAACTAGAATGACACGCTGGAATTCCAGGCTTCCCCGGGAGATTCTGATTTGACTGTTTTGTGGGGATCCCAGAGTTTTTAAACAGTTCTCCAGGGGATCTGAACAAAAAATCACTTCCCTAGATGCTGTGTAACTGTATGTGTATATGCATGTATGCATATGTGGATGTATATGAACCTAATACTTAATATTCGTTATTTTCCCCTAATCACAATATTCCTGGTAAAAGCAGACACAGAGGCACAAAAGTTGATTGGAAAAAAAAAAAATCTATGATGTGGGTTATATTACCTGGGTTGTATCTTCCATCAGCCCACGAATCTTCTCCACGACATCATTGCGCCGGTGCTGGCGTAGGGCACTGATTAACTGGGCGAGGCTGGCCTCAGGGCCCCTGATGGTCCAGTGCTGCAGAGCTGCATAGGCCCGTTCGTGGTCCGCTGTATACCCATTGGAGAAGGCAGCCACCTCCCTCTCACTGGCATTGCACAGAAACTGATAGATGTCCTTCCACTGGCTTCCCACTTGGGCTGCTACAAGCTTCAAGATGTCAATACCTGCATCAAGAGGCAAAATAAAATACAGTCATGTGAGGGAAGGTCATGAGAGAAGGCACATCTGTCTTAAGGACCTGAAAGAGGCATGTCTTCCCATTGCCATGTGTTTAGTCTTATTTAAACACATGTAGCACAGTGGTAGGGTGTTTGCCTGGCACACAGCCGACCTGGGTTCGATTCCTCCACCCTTCTCAGAGAGCCCAACAAGCTACCTGTGACATATTCAACATGCCAAAAATAGTATCAAACAAGTCTCACAATGGAGATGTTACTGGTGCCCGCTCGAGCAAATCAATGAGCAATGGGATGACAGTGACAATGACAGTGACAGTGGTTGCATGTAACCCATCCTGGCCTAGTAGTCAGATAGCTCCTACAAATTTCACGTCCTGAATATCGAACCAAAGAAGCAACCTCAAAAGTATCATCAGTCACCTCTAAAAGATTTTCTTTGCAATGCCAGAAATTGTACCCTTCAAGGTTATATAGCAAGTGTTCCATCACTGTATCAGTCATCCCGTTGATCATCAATTTGCTCGAGCGGGCTCCAGTAATGTCTCCATTCGTCCTAGCCCTGAGATTTTAGCGGCCTCTCTATACTTGTTCTTCCCAGCGATGCTGCATTGGAGGCTCTTTCAGGATAAGGGGAATGAGACCCATCATTGTTATGTGGCATATCGAATATGCCACAAAGAGCTTGCCAGGCTCTGCTGTGAGGGCAAGATGGTCCTCTAAAAGATGTTTTGAAAGCCAAACCCAAACAAAACAGAGCATTAGCTAAAAAAAAATGGGAATCTATTCAAATAGAGCCTCCCAGACTAAAATGAGATCGAGAAAAAAAGAAAACCATTAATTAAATCTTCGGTGGTGTTTGTCCACCAAAGCCTGGGGGCGGATGTTTAGATGCTGGCAAACATGACCACTATTGTCAAGAGATGGAGTACCTGGCTGTTGGAGCCCAACAAAAAATTCCCTGAGAACTTTCAACTTCTTGTTCCCTAATTCTATACCAACAAGAATTTTCTGAACTAGTCTCAGCCTCCTAAATTGACGGCCCTGATATCATCAAGTCAACAGTCAAAAGGATAATACAATAACAATTGCTATTATCTTTGTTATGTTCAGGCATGAGCTCACCGAATATTTTAAGAAAGCATTAACATTCCAACAGCACAGGTTAAAAAGAAAATTCAAAAAGTTTGGTGATTTGCCAAATATCCTAAATAAGAGGGCTGGGAATTGAACCCAAGTGACAGGATAATGTCCCTCTAGCTTATCAGTCACTATTTAACTTGGGCAGCAAGGTCTGCGGTTGCCAAATCTGATGAAGGCAGGGTGAAATGCCAATTACACGTTAAACTCGAGACAGGCACCTGGCACCCACCTTCTGGGAGATGCAGTTTTCCCCAAGTACCATGGAGAAAATACTTTGATTATCTTGCCCTTTACACCACCTTCTCTTCACTTGCACTTCGGCCTTGCCATCTGTCCATGGGCGCAACTCAACTCACAGTAAGAGCTCTGGTCACTTACAACAGATGGTGAGTCCAGAGTCAATTCTAGGTCTTTATGAGGCCCTTCTCCATGCCCAGTCACCAAAGTTATTATAGTTATTATAGGTATCAAGTTCTTAAAAACACTCATAACTCATATTCATAATAAGCAATAGAAAATAAATCTAGGGGGCTGGGGCACTAGCACAGCGGGTAGGGCATTTGCCTTGCACGTGGTCGACCTGCGTTGGATTCCCAGCATCTCCTATGGTCCCCCAAGCACTGCCAGGAGTAGTTCTTGAGTGCAGAGTCAGGAGTAATGCCTGTGCATAGCCAGGTATGACCCAAACTGCCCCCCACCCCAAAAAAAGAAAAGAAAAGAAATCTAGAATCTGCCTGTGGCAGGCAAGCTTGGACAGTGGTGGGATTGATGCTAAAATATTGAATGTAATCAATTAATGTGAACAACCTTATGAAAATAAAACTTAAAAATAAGAAAACTTTAAAAAAGAAAAAAAACATTCATAACTCAATCAAGAGTAAAAAAATCAAGTTCCAAATTAACTAGAGGTTAATAAGAATAACACCTTTTTGGCTTCAGCCACTTATTGGATAAAATATTTGTAAAATGGGCTTCCATTTTTGATCCAAGAGAATTTCTTTTGAAATGGATAGTCTATGTGGTTCCTTACTACAAATCCTTACTTGGCCATGCCTTCCTCTTTGGGCAGCTGATGTGGAAAACTGCATGTGTACCTCCTGAACCAACCACTCAAAAGAGTGTCTTTGAAAATATTCAAATTCCTTGTAGAAGATTGCTTGCTTGTCAGTGGCAAAAGCAGAGTGCCACAAAAGGAGGCAGGACTGTACTTCTTGAACTATTTTCCCTGGCAGCATAAAATACTTGATCCAGTTGCTTTCTCAGTGATCATAGTCATGTTTACCCAATAGAGGGCTTTTGATTTCAAGCAGATGCCCCACAAAACCCACGTCCTATTTAAAACCCAACAGGTAACTTTAAAGAGCAAGCCAGCATTTTGTGGTCGATGTGGTAGATTCTTCCAAACACCAAAAGGCCTGTTCGTCCTTGACTGTTAATTTAGGGTCAAATTTGACAAAGGCTCACAGTGTCTTACATGAAAACATGACTGCATTTTCGTGTATGTGGGACCAGTGCCGAGATCTTCATGATGTTGGCGACCATGTGGCTTTGGGCAAACCACTAACTGTCATGTGCATTTCCTCATTTGCACAATGGAGAGCCTCTCGGTTCCCTGGGGTGGAGCTGATTAACATTTTCTATAGAGTTGATTTATTTTTGGAAGTACCCCCTCATTATAAATGCTGCACTCCCTGGGCACAAAAACTTAAGACTAAATGCATTTCTGATGTAAATACACAGCCTTTATAGAGTAATTACAGAGTTTAAAAGGCTTAAGCTGAACAACAGCTCCTTCATCCAAAAACCCAGTGTTTATACTTTTTTTTCGAGCCACAAAATGAAGAAAGGGGAAAAAAATAAGAAAAAGACACAAAAACACAAAGAATGGATGCAATGGGTTTTTTTTCCCCTTCAACAAAAACTGACTCCAAGTTAAATTTAAGAGCCATAAACCAGGTTTCAAGTTATTTTTTTTACTATGAAAAGATGGAGTCGTCTTGGCCCCTCCTCCATGGAATGTGATAAATCTAAAGATGGCAGAGACAACCACAGCCAGGCCCTCAGTTTAGCACTTGGTCACAAAACTGAAGGAAGCAAGAACAGAATAGTCAGAACTATCTAGGAATTTGCTGCACTGTGTCCTCACCTGCTCACTACCATCAAAGGGAAAGGGAAAACTATGGGACAGTTCAAGTGTTTTGAAGTTGAAGAAATTAGTACAGTGGATAAGGCACTGGCCTTGCATGTGATGAACCTGGGTTCTACTCCTGGACCCTAGACTCCGTATGGTGTGCATCTCTCCTGCCTATCCCCTACATCTGGCCCTTGAATGCTAGGAGTGATCCTTGACCAGCCAGAAGTAAGCTGAGCACCACCTTGGTGTGTGTGGCTCAACGCTCTCCTCCCACCACCCCCCCCTGCACCCTCCTTCCCCCCACCCCCACCCCCGGAGAAAAGTATTTTTTGAGCAGCCACTGTGTGTTTTTGTGGTAGATGGACTGGATACTCTCAGGAAATTGTATAACAAAAAGTCTATCGCCTAGAAAGGTAAGTAAGATCAATGCAATACAAAATTTGGACTTTGAAAGTATTCTGTTTCAGATAAAATTAAGAATATTAGCTACCATAGGAAGATGTCATTAATTGGAGAGTTAGCTCTTGGGGAAATGACACAAGGAAGGTTGGTGGACAGAAGGGACCACAGGGTTTGTTGTTGTTATTGTTTTTAATGATCTTCAAACTAAGTTCTATTGCCCAAACTGGATGGACAAAAGTGGGTCCGTTTTGTTTTGTTTTTTAAGTTTTTTAATTTGGTGGCCACACCTTGCTCTCACACTTATCTCTGCATTCTGGGACCACTCCTGGTGGACTTGGGGATTGAACAAAGGTCAGCTGAGTACAAGGCAAGTGCCTATTCACTATACAATCTCTCTGGTGAAATGGGTCTTCTATTTATCTTAGTGCTTGATTTAATGCTTATTATCCCTTTAAAATATATATCATAGTATATGTGTGTTTAAATATAAATACACTACATATTTATGTACAAATAAATTATAAATATATAGTATGTGTATAAATTATAAATATATTTACTATAACATGTTCTTTAAAATATACATATGGTATTGAAACCATCTGTACTTTCTACATACATTTTATTTTATTTTTAAGTTATTATTATTATTATTATTTTGATTTTTGGTCACACTCAGCAATGCTCAGGGGTTACTTCTAGCTCTGCACTCAGGAATTACTCCTGGCGGTGCTGGGGGACCACAAGGGATGCCAGGGATCCAACCTGGGTTGGCTGCGTGCAAGGCAAACACCCTACCCACTGTACTATCACTCCACATTCTCTACATACTTTTTAATGTACGATGCATGTATACTTTATTACAAGTGTTTAGTTTTCTTGACAAGGAATCTCATGTAGAAAGATTTGTGACCATTCAGCATCATTCTTGTTCACTGGAATAATGTTCATGGGTGGAGTCATTGAGTTTAGTATGATACATTCGGGGGAAGTGTATGTGCTTCTTCCTGGACTGTTTTGACAGAACAGATGCTGTGAACGTTTTCCCAGCAAATGAGAATTTCATTATTGACTTTAACTTTAATTTAACTTGTGAGTTTAGCTGTTGACTTGTGAATACATGAACTTAGTTAAATGGCAACCTTAGTGTTCCCAGAACAAAAAGGACTTAGTTAAACGAAGGCTTAGATTTTTGTTTTTTTGTTTTTTTTGCCTTTTGGTGTTTTTCTTTCAGGGTCCACACCTGGTGGTGCTCAGGCTGTACTCCTGGCTCTGAGCTCAGGAATCCCTCCTGGCAGGGCTCAGAGGTCAGTGCCAGGGATTGGGACACAAAGCCAGGGGAGTGTTTCTGGAAAGGGTAATAGTCAATCCTGTAGGCTTGGAGAGCAGTACTGTCTCTGCTACAACTTGTCAATTCTGTTGAAACATGAAAGCAGCAGCAGACAATACAAAGGAGTGTGGCTGGGATCCAATGAAAGCTGTATTTGCAAAAACGGTCAGCAGGCTAGGTAATGGTACACAAGCTATAGATCACCAATCCCCGAGCAACTGAATAAGTCTCCCTTATCTCGGGCAACAAGATTAGGAAAACATTTCGCTCATGGCGCACACGTACACATACAACAATGAAAGGTTCCACCACAGTTATGAGTCCCAAAGTGAAAGAATCGGAAGTGAACTCGAGACCAGCTCCTTCTTGGCAGAGTGCCCTGGCCATCTAGCCCATCACTCCCCCCACAGTTTTCATCCAGAGATCATGACTCTGTGCAGAATTGACCTGGACTGGACAGTTTCACCAGGAAACTGATTGGTTTCAAGATGCCAGTTTCATTTCTCCGCTACTGAAAAGCTTCACAACCCTTATTCCACCCCAAGGCTCATGAGCCTTATGTGAGGCTTAATTTTGCTTTTCCTATGATGTCAGGTCCTGAAGCTCTGGAAAGGAAGTTCCTGAAAAAGTCAAGTCTCAGAGGCTGCTTTTGCCAAAAGATGTGTCAGAAGGTTGCCAGGGAAATGGCTGGTAATTTGGAAGGTGCTGGTAGCAGATCGAGAACTCTGCAGTCTTGAGATACTGATTTCAACCACCCATGACCTGTGAATACATGAACTTAGTCAAATGGCAATCTTGGTGTCCCCAGAACAAAAAGGACCTAACTAAATGAAGGTTTAGGTTTTGGGTTTTTCTTTTCATTGCCTTTTGGTGTGTTTTCTTTTGGTGGGGCCACACCTGGGTGGGCTCAGGCTGTATTCCTGGCTCTGAGCTCAGGAATCCTTCCTGGCAGGGCTCAGAGGCCAGTGCCAGGGACGGAACCTGGAGGAGCTGCATGCAGGCAAGAACCTTATCTGCTGTATTATCTCTCTTGCCCTGAATCAAGGTATTAAAATCAAGTTATTAAAACCTTGAGACACAGAATACCAAGTATTACACTTCAGGGCCTATGGTTCTTCTTTCCGATCCTTCCATTGCTGCATAGAATGTATATCTCACAGAATTCAGCACGGATGGGTTTGGAGATCTGAATCCAGTGTCCTGTGTGTTTCTGGAACCTCACTAGACATGTTAGAAGGGGTCCCGTGGCACAGAGGGACATCATAATAGAGACACCAATGCTTGAAGATAAGTATTTCTCTGCCCTGGCCACCCGCAGAGCACACCCCCCCCCCCCCCCCCCGGCACTGGCGCTCAGAGGCTTCTTCCTAGTGAGCTGACACTGTCAGCTACGCCACTAAGGGAGCTAAAGAATAAAGGCAGGAGGCAATCAACAGGGTTATCATGGAAGAAAGGACATTTTCCAGCACATTATGAAACCCTGAATGAGATATTAGCTAGGTGACAACTCTAATTTGAATCTCATTCTGCAAAGCTCAGTGTCAGTTCCAGTGTATGAAAAAGGTCCCTCCTCTTTTTATACAAACCCAAATTGGCTTTTCTCATCAGAGAAGGTAGTACAGCTCTTTGGCTTGGGAGATGAGTATCTCCGATGAATGCTATCATTAAGACGCCATAATAAAGCCTTGCCTGGAAGAGATATGCAGGACAGAGCTACAGGGCCAGCGGGAACAAAGGCCGTCATAACCCACAGCTCTCTGCGTTTCTTCTAAGGGACCAGGTTCCACGCAGAATGTGCTCATCAAGGAGATGGGTATGTGTGTAAGCTTTCCAAGGTTGCCA
This sequence comes from Sorex araneus, assembly GCF_027595985.1. Lineage (NCBI taxonomy): Eukaryota > Metazoa > Chordata > Mammalia > Eulipotyphla > Soricidae > Sorex > Sorex araneus. Next base: position 81,948,302 of record NC_073305.1, read on the forward strand.
ACTTCTCCTCATGTAAAAGCGCTCAGCATTTCCACTGCATTGCCCATACTTGTTACATGTAAAGTCGGTTCTCATGATTCTTCTAAGCAAAAGAGGTAGAGGCACAAATAAGGAGAAAATTCCCATGGAGGCAATTAATACATAGCCTCCTCTCAGTGCCCCAGCGCTGGCTTCTCCACACACACTGAGCAGTCTCTCGAGGGGGGCATGCGGGAAGCAGGGCGTGAGCTCAAAGATTCTGCATCACCACCTTGATCTGCCCCCCCCACCCCCCTCCCAGCCACAGACACACAGACACACGCACACACACATGAAAACGCAACTTGCTCTTAAAATTTGCACACGGTGTGGGGCTGGATCCATAGCACAGCGCGTAGGGCATTTGCCTTGCACACAGCCAACCAGGGTTCGATTCCCAGCATCCCATATGGTCCCCCGAGCACCGCCAGGAGTAACTCCTGAGTGCAGAGCCAGGAGTAACCCCTGAGCATTGCTGGATGTGACCCAAAAAGAAAAAAAGTTGCACATGGTGACCTCAAGCTAGCAAGCTAATGATATACAGATGAATACAATATATATGTTCATACTCAGGACAATGTATATCTGATCAAAAACTTGTCATGCCATTGGAAATAACTTTTCTGATCACCTTTTGCCAAACCCCACAATCTGCTGATAACAGCACCCTGGCACCCCCAGGGCCTCATCCATACTACAAATCCAGCAAAAACCTTATGGGGAGTAGGAGGTGGAATGGTTATTAGGACCATTTTAACAGAAACGCCCAGGGGATATGTGGATATGTGGTGCTAGAGATCAAACCAGGATTGGCCCTGTGTGAGACAAGTAAGTGCCTTATCTCTCAGGTCCCCAGTGAAATTTTTTTAATATTTTGTCTTTCGTTTCCTCCTGCCTGAATCTCCAATCTCCCTTTGCTATATATATATATATATATATATATATATATATATATATATATATATATATATATACATATATATATATACATATATATATATATCCTTCTTTGTCAAAACTATAATTGAAGCAATTGAGAATCTGGGTGATCCATTTCTTGCAGTGGAGGGTTTGCCTGCCTGGTCTCCAATTTTTACTTATAGTGAGAAGGCCATAGGGAAGTACAGAAAGGCAATCAGTGGGCAGTGGCTTTTGGACATAGGGACGCAGATCCTGTGTAAGGGTCTCGCCCTCTCTTCTCCCACTGAGGGAGAAGACTCACGTGTCCACGTCTAGGGCAGAGCTCGCCAGGAGGAAAGTTCTCCCAGATCATCCTACTGTAGCAGAATCTGCCAGCAGATAAGCTGATCAGGCTGTGGTTTGTCCGGCCTGACAAAAAAGCGCTACTAAAAGTAGCAAACCCACAAATTTTATAGTAACTGATTTCCTGTGATTTAAAAGGAAAACGGTTTTATCTATAGGAATCCCTCTGAATGCAGCACAAAGAAAACTGCTTTATCAGCCCTGAAACTTGGTATGAGTTAAAAATAACTCCATTCTAAATGGAGATACACGAGTTGGAGAAACTGAACTGAAGAAGTTAAGTGGGAAAACGGGACTCTGGGATAAAGGTGGAGGTATCTTGGCACTCTGGTTTAAAACAACAAGTTAAAACAACACTGTTGTAAACTAGGCTATGGCAATAAAAACAGTTAAATTTTTACAGTTTTAATTTACAAATGGAGGAATATTTTGGGTTTCATTTTTAAAAATAGGATTTCTGAAGCAGAATTAATCACTTCTTTGCTGAAGTTGCAGTTGACACTCACTGTAAGCTCATTATGAAAAGATCTTACAAAGTTAACAGCCAGAAGGTTGACAAATGATGTTTTATCAAAATAGTATTTTATATTTAGGGGCAGCATTCAGATATTATTTCATAGATATTATTTCATTCCTCAGAGAGAAACAGTAAACCAAAATAAGGTCTCCTTCTTTTTCATCCTAGTCTGTGTTGAAGTTGCTCATTTATTCATTCACAAAAATGTATGAAGCCCTTATTTTAGCCTCAGACACCGTCCTAGGCTTCAGGCTCACCACAGTGAACCAGCACAAAGCACAATCAAAGTCCTTCCTTCCTGAGGCCTTCATTCTACTGAGGTAAGGCAGGAAGAACAAAGAAATCATCAAATATTTAGCATGTCAGAGAGCAACGAGTGCTAGGAAGAAAGCTAACACTAACCATGGAGGGAAGAGCCGGGATGCCATTTTAGGTACAAGCCTTCTCCTCCATATCTAAGGGGATGGGGATGAATTATACCCATCGATTCCTAGACGATGACTGCAGACATAGTTCAGGGGTTGGGCACAGGCTTTCCAAGCACGGGGTTGAGATTTGATCCCTGGCACTGTATGATCACTAGAATAACACTGGGAGTGACTCTGAGCCAGAAGTGGATGCCTGGGCATCACCAGGTGTGAAGAAAGATCTATGGGGCTGGAGTCATTATATAGCGTACGGTGCCTGCCTTGCACATGGCTGATCCAAGTTCAAGCCCTGGCACCCTATATAGTCCCCTTGGTAAAAAGCAAGGAATAAACCCTGAGCACCAGGAGTAAACCATGAATGGGGCTCCCAAACAAACAATAAACAAAAGGCACAAAAGAAGGGTGATGGCACACACAGCGAAGGCTGAGGAAGCCTGTAGAAGATGGAGAATGGGATTCTCCCATTAGCAAAAATCCCCAAGGATGGGCTATGCCTTTAGGTAAAATAATTTAAGTCTCGGAAAGCTAAGTGTTTGCAAAAGTGTACCCCGGAAAGAAAAAAAATCACAAGAAAGAATTGAAAAGATGGCAAATACCTGCTCTGAAAAATACCAGACAAGCATAGAATAAGACTGTTTTTAAGTCTTTTAGATTTAGGGACAGTATGGGCAAAAGTAGAATTGGAAATTGTCAGAACTTGATTTCTCTCTCTCTCTCTCTCTCTCTCTCTCTCTCTTTCTCTTTTTTTTTTTTTTCTTTTTGGGTCACATGCAGCGATGCACAGGGGTTACTCCTGGCTCTGTACTCAAGAATTACCCCTAGCGGTGCTCGGGGGACCATATGGGATGCCGGGAATCAAACACCCTACCCGCCGTGCTATTGTTCCAGCCTCAGAACTTGATATTTTTAAGGGTGCCTTCTGCCTCTGCTACTGTGTTAGTCCATCTCCTATGTGTCTGCTTGTCTCCTATGTGTCTGCTTGTCTCCTCTGCGGCCGTTCCCTGCTGGAAAGGGTCGAAGGTGCTAATTGGCTTTAGACACTGGAGGAGAGCAAGGAGAAGAATGTCAGAAGTGGAGGCACATGGCTGGGAGCAGAGGACAGACTGCACTGGCTCTTTCACCAGCTCTGTCCAGCAAAGTCACTGGAGAGTCCACGGCTTTTCCATGGCTTGACTGCTGCTGTTCAGGATGACATGATCTCACTGAGATTTGAACGGTAGTGCTCTGCAGTGTGAAGAATCAGCTGGAGGGCACACAGAAAGAAGGGGAACGAGCACCTGGGAAGTCTCAGCAGTTGGCCAGGAGGCAGGAAATAGTGAGAGGGGCCAGATAGTGTGCTGGTGGACAGGAGAGGAAACAGCTTGTGCACAGATGTATGAAACACTGGTGACTGTAAGGAGGAGGAAAGCAAGGAGTTGGTGAGTGTAACAAGGAAAGGAAGGAGTCGGCCGGCATGGGATAAGGAGCCACTTCCTGCAATGCGTAGCAGGTGTGGAGAGTCACTTTGAAACTCTGTCTGGGGCATATTAAGTATGAGGTAGATGGGAGACCTCTGGGTCTGTGAAGCATCTTGGGCATAGGCACACGATCCAAGCTTGAGTATTACCAAGCTTGGGTATTACATGCACTTGGGTATAAGGAGCAGACGGGCGCTCCCTCAGGCAGGGAGAAAAGAGCTCTGAGCCCTGAGACTTGGCTCTTAAGAGACTGGATTGAAGAGGAAGAATCAGAAAAGATGAAAAAAGGCACAGAGAGGTGGGAGAACTGGAGAGTGCAAAGACCTGGAAGCCAGGAGAAAAACAGGTTTTAAGGAGATGGAAGCCAAAACTGTTAAAAGGGGCCAAAAGATTAAAGAAATAAAATCTGAGAATTGAACAACACAACTGGAACTGTATTGTCAAACTGTATGGGAAAAAAGACTAGGTTGTGGGGCCAGAGAGATCGTACAGCGAGGAGGCTGTTTGCCTTGAGTGCGGCCAACCCAGGTTCAATCCCTGGCATCCCATATGGTCCCCCGAGCACCACCACCAGTGATTCCTGATTGCAGAATCAGAAGCATTGCTGGGTGTAAACAAAGAGACCAAAAAAACAAAGACAAGCTTGTGGCTGTAAGAGAGCTGTATTGGGACCAGAGATAGCAGGGTGCTTGCTTTGCAAGCAGCTGACCTGGGTTCAGTCCCTGGGACCCCATATAGTCCCCTGAGCATTACCAGGAGTAATTCCTGAGTGCAGAGCTCATGAGTAGGCCCTGAGCATCACTGGGTATGGTCCCCAAACAAACAACAACAATAATAATAATCACTGTATCACTGTCATCTCATTGCTCATCGATTTGCTCGAGTGGCCACCAGTAACGTCTCCATCGTGAGACTTGTTACTGTTTTTGGCACATCGAATACGCCACAGGGAGCTTGCCAGGCTCTGCCATGCGGGTGGGATACTCTCGGTAGCTTGCCGGGCTCTCCCAGGGGACAGAGGAATTGAACCTGGGTTGGCCCCGTGCAAGGCAAACGCCCTACCTGCTGTGCTATCACTCCAGTAATAATAATAATAATAATAATAATAATATAAATAAAGAGTCAATTTAATTGATGCTAAGACATGTGAATGCAAATTTTATTTATTTGGGGGGGCTCTCCAGGGGCCTGCAGGTCACTCTTGTTAGCCAGCTGGGGTTGGAAGTCCAATACTCAGGCCCAGCAGTGCTCAGACCTCCAAGTCTATATCCAGGGGGGTAAGGCCTGTGTCCCCAATATTTCTTCCTGAATGGATATCTTAGTCAATGCTGCTAGCTTGGTTGCAAGGGTTTTCTGCCTTAGTGGCATGTAAAAATATGATATATCTCCATCAAGGGTGTCTTAAGTTTGATGAACTATAGTATTTTTTTTGTCATTTATATACTTAAACCTCCTATTTAAAAAAATAATTGACACTATCTACAAACAAAAACATTGGATTTTTTTTATGGTATCCTGCATTGCCAATAACCAATGACTACTGAAGAATGATCAACAGAATTCTAGAAACTATTCCTCTACTGCAAATATCTGCTTACACAATACCTAACCGCATTCAAGGACGCTTGTTTTTCACAGTTCCCCAGCCCCCGCTTCTATTTTCTATTTGTATTTTAGTGTCTGATTTGCGAAATATTGATGTTTTTCAATGTCCTAATTTACATTTAAAAACTGTTGGCTAGATACATGACAAAATAAAATGTGACATTTTAAAAAAGGAAAGTCTTTTTAAAAAAAGGTTTTAAACCTTTGGGGCCGGAGCGATAGTGCAGCAGGTAGGGCATTTGCCTGGCATGTGGCCAACCCGGGTTCAATCACCAGCATCCCAAATGGTTCCCCCAGCACCGCCAGAAGTAATTTTTGAGTGCAGAGCCAGGAGTAACCCCTGAGCATCCCTGGGTGTGACCCAAAAAGAAAAAAAAAAGGTTTCAAACCTTTAAAGGAGAGATGATTCAAATGGCTGGAACACAGGCTTTGCATGCAGGAGCCCTGGGTTTGATCCCTAACCAGTAAGGTTTCTCAAAGCATCACTAGAAGCAACCCCACAAGCAGAGCTGAGAGTAGCCCCAGAGCATCTCCAGGTAGCAATGTATCACTGTCATCCCGTTGTTCATCAATTTGCTCGAGCAGGCACCAGTAACGTCTCCATCGTGAGACTTGTTACTGTTTTTGGCATATCGAATACACCACGGGTAGCTTGCCAGGCTCTGCAAATATCTGCTTATGCAATACCTATCCCGTATGGGCAGGATACTCTCGGTAGCTTGCCGGGCTCTCCGAGTGGGACGGAGGAATCGAACCAAGGTCAGCCACATGCAAAGCAAATGCCCTACCCACTGTGCTATGGCCTGGAATTAAAAAAAAAAAAAAAAATCACCCGGGGAAGAAAAACCTTCTTCCCCTAAAGTCTAGAGAAAGAATGAATCAGTGGGTAGGTCTCGGGAGGACAGCTTTCCATTTCCAAGAACAAAGGTCACAGCTCTGGCCACTCTGAAGACAAGCTCGAGCTTTTTGGGTGCCCAGCTAAGTGGCCTTCTCTCCCCCAGCCTCAGTGCTGCGCGCTCTGCAGCCCGCAAGCGGCAGAGGAGGTGAAACAGAACGGCGTTGTCCGTGGGGGATGGCATTCTGGAAGCCAAGGTGGAAAGGCAGGGACTCCGGGCAGGATGGGAAAACAGCCCAAGCCTTGCTGCCACTGAGAAACGACTGTGGCCCAGGGTCAAGCCGGGCACAGCGTGAGGACAGAGCAGCCTCTTGAATAAATCTGCTCCCTTCAGCCAGCCTTGCTGGTGTTTACACTTCAAGTCTACTTCCCATAGGAAATTTGGGCTGACAGACAGGATGACTTGTCTGGAATTTTCAGTCAAGGAGGCTCCTGGCGAAGGACGGAGGAGGGATCCTTTGACTGCAGCAGCAGCTGCAGCTTGTTCAGGACTGTGAAACCGAGTCCCACGGGCGTTCATCAGATTAGCGGGGCTCCAGCACCTCCGATTTAGCGGTCTCGGCCTTTACTTCTCAAAACAGTATGCAGAGCCTGCAGCCACTGCGTACAAGGCCTTAGAATGTTTCCACGCCAAGGAATTGAGGGGAAAAGTGAAAAAGGAGAGAATGAGGCTTCCGAAGACACAAGAGCCGGTGCCTGTTGACAATTTTGCCCTGATTCCAGGGTAAATTTGGTTTTGCTGAAGGAAAAACAAATTTTACTTGATTGAAAACAGTTTTAAAAAAAACACACACACCAAAACACACAGAAACCTAGCAATTTTTAACCCCAGGTAACTGAGGAGAAACTCAGATTCTGTGCATTCAGTGGGCAATATCAGGAATCCAACCAGTGTCTGAGTTTAAGATCTGGCGCCGCCACTCTCTAAGTGAGTGTCTTTGGCTAAGTTGCTCTTTTTATCTCCATTTTTCCATCTCTAAAATCATAATAATACTCTAATTCTTTTTCCCCCCTTTTTTTGGCCACGCCCGTGATGCACAGGACTTACTGACTCTGCACTCAGGAATTACTCCTGGCGGTGCTCAGGGAACCATATGGGATGCTGGGAATTGAACCTGGGTCGGCCACATGGAAAAAAAAAACCGCCCTATGCGCTGTACTATGGCTCTAGACCCTAATTCATTATTTTGAAAATTAAGTTATATTTATAAAAATACTTAGACTGAGGACTGGAGCGATAGCACAATGGGTAGAGTGTTTGCCTTGCACGAGGCCGACCCAGGTTCAATTCCTCTGTCCCTCTACCTAGAGTATCCCGCCCAGACAGAAGAGCCTGGCAAGCTACCCGTGGCATATACTGTTATAAAAACAAGTAATAATAATAATTAAAAAAACAAGTAACAAATAATAACAAGAAGTCTCACAATGGAGATGTTACTGGTGCCCATTCAAGCAAATTGATGAAAAACTGGAGGACAGTGCTACAGTGCTACAGTGATACTTAGACTAGGGTACGGCCCCAATCACATGATAAAAGTCTTTGTTAAAAGAAAATAAACCCTAGAGTAGCACCAAATCCTCAGCTCATTGCACTGAACCAGTGACGCAGTTAGTCAAGTCTTACCTACCTGTGAGGCCACAAATATCTCCCGAAAATAGTAATTCAGATGAAATATCTAAAGCCTTTCCTGAAAGCTGACTGGAGTATGTTGTGATTGTTCTAATATACACTGAGCGCAGAATCTAGTTAATCAACATCTGTCACCTAACCAACTTCCTACCTCCAGGAAACCTTTGTACAAAGAAACCACAATCACAATTTCATTCCCTTCACCAGGCTGCGTTTTCCACCTGCCCTAGAAAGAGGAAGAAGCTTGTAAAGTTGGAATCTAGGAGATAATGTCTCCTTTACAACCTCTAATAAAAACCCAATTCTCCCACGCTTGATCAATTGAATACAGGAGAAACCACAATTTGGGGGGAAAAAGAAACATAAAGAGGGGGGTACAGCATGGAAAACATACAAAATATATACTGCCAGAAACTTGAGTTCTAAATGTAACCTGCTTCAGTGACTGAATGACGAAAAAGGTGTATCATGTCAATTACATCCTGCATCTCAAGCCACACAGCTTCTCTTCAGAATGGTTTCACATAGCAACCAGGGCACCACCATGATGCAAATAAGGTGTCTAACCACCAAGCTAGTTGGTTTTTCACTTTACCTTGGTTTTGGGGTTTCAAACCTGAGATGTGGGAGGGCTGAGAATTGTGAGCTGCTTTTAACTTCTGGTTTCGGATCATGCCTGGCCAAAGTGTAGGATGTGGGAACAAAAGGAGACTGTGAAGACACTTGGATGAAGACCTTCACGGTCCAAGGGAGCAAAACCAGGCCATGAGGTCTTTCCTTCAGCAGTTTCTCTCTTACAGTCAAGGTGGTTCTCACCCTACCCCTCCAAGCCCTCCTTTAAAGCCTGTTTCCACCTCCCTCCACCCTCCACCCGCCCGCCCCCCACTTTGATGTGTTGGCCCTTCTCGTTGCTCGAGTGCTCTGCTCTACAGGTGCTCCACACACTACAGGAACAAGCCCATGCCTTCCTTTCTCCCCTGCAAAGACAAGATCTGACAACATCTGTCGCACTGCCATTTCTCTTTTTTGGCTCTTTATGCCCCCTTGATGGTTCACCACCTCATCGTGGCTGGGGAAGTGGGAGGGGGGGTGGCAACGGTGCCAACCGGCAAGAGGAATGAACTGACAGGTGGTGCTGCCCAGAGACGCAGGCAGGTGCGTGTTTGTCAGTGTGCAGATTGTGTCGACCAAAAGCTTGCCTTCAGTAGACCGGGAGCACCTCTAAGGGTGATTAGAGGTCGCCCCAAAAGCCCCCGTCCCTCTTGGAGAGCCCGGCAAGCTACCCATGGCATATTCAATATGCCAAAAACAGTAATAATGGGTCTCATTCCCCTGACCTGAAAGAGCCCTGAGTATGGGAAGGCTCTTACTTGTTGAGAAGGACAAGTAAGGAGAGGCTGGTAAAAGCATGTGACAGGGAGGGATGGAGACGTTACTGGCACCCGCTCGAGCTAATCGATGATCAACGGGATGACAGGTGATACAGGCTCTTTATGTTCCGGTCAACCATAACATTCCTAATGCAGATTTTTTTTTTTCTACAGCAACATCTCCTGGTCCATAGGACTCACTAAATTTGACCCTTAAATGGATTTCCACTTGGGTTGAAAACTCAGATATAATGGCCCTTCTGCTGTGACCTTCTCTCTCTACAAATGCTTCAACAGGGTTTATTCTGCTTATGGGAAGAGAAAGAGGGAAAGCAAGCTAGCAGTTTTATCATTGTTACATGTGATCCTATGCAATCTGATGATCAAATCTAGGAGCTAGGCATTAGATCCACATTACAGATGAGAAACCTGAGAGGCTCACAGTTGGCATGCTTGCACAGCTAGGACTGATGCAGAGTTAATCTGCTCACCAGCCCTCATACTCCACTGCACTGTGCCATCACTCAGAACTCATCAACCCTCTCTCTCTATATATTTTTTGGCTTTTTGGGTCACACCAGGGGTTACTCCTGGCTCATGCACTGAGGAATTACTCCTGGTGGTGCTTGGGGGACCATATGGGTTGCTAAGAATCGAACCCGGGTCGACTGCGTGCAAGGCAAACGCCCTACCCACTGTGCTATCACTCCAACCCTCTATTTTTATGAGCTGGGGATGAAGCTGGGGCCTCATACATGTCAGGCATAAGCTTTACCACTGGGTCCTAGGCCCATTCCAATCAACTCTATCTTCAAGAGTCTTGGTTGCTTCTTTGAAAATGTAAATCCTTTCCATATGTCCCTCCACCAATCCCCACTCTCCACCAGGGGATTATAGAAAAGGAGACAAGGAGAAATAAATGAAACCCATATTACAATGATAGATATGTGACAGTCTGGGTTGCTTCTTTGAATGCAAAATTTTAGTTGTCTGTTGACACTGTCATCTGCCAGCCTTTGTTTCTTCTCCAGAGGATGGAGTCACAAAAGAGTGATCAGAGGAGCTCCCTGGTGACCAGGCCACAGTGGAAAGCCAAATGCTCAAGATCCCTTCATGGTCCACCATGGACTTGAGGCATGACTTAGGTCATGTCATTTCATCTGTCTGAGTCTCTGTTCTTAGTATGTAAAATGGACCCACCAACCCAACTTTTTAAGGTGGTTCTGGGAGCTAGATAAGAAAACACACAATCTCAGAGAACAGTGCGCTTGGCACCTAATGAGCACTTGATAAACATAAAGTATTATCTTTCTCCCTCCTTCCAGACCTGTGTGTCAAGACTATGGCATGATGAAGGCTCCCTTGAAGAAACTTTCTTACAAACTTACTGTGATAAAAACTTTTCAAATAAGGGGCTAGAGAGTATGTTGGGTGAGGCACTTGGCCTTGCACATATGTGACTAACTAGGTTCAAGCCCTGTCACCCCATATAGTTCCCCCCCAAGACCTGTCAGAAGTGACCCCAGAGTGCAGCGCCAGGCAGGCATGAGACCTGAGCACTTCAGGTGTGAACACCCCAAACAAAAAGCAAATTTATTTTTTCAAATAAAGCTGAGTTCAAGCTAGCAATGTCAAGAGAACAACAGACTCTCAAAGGCGCAAGTCACTGAAGGACAGACTGAAGGCATCAGGAAAGGAGCAATGAAGATGGACGGATGCCCTAACCGTGGAGTGGTTTGGTATAGGCTGTAAGAACTTTGTGTCTCTCACCTTCACCGGCAACCAAGTCTCCTAACACGTTTCCCAGCACCAGCTCTTTCACCTCGAATAACCTGAAATCACCCAATTAAGATGCAGAGGCAAATAGTCAAATCCCAACTCCCCCTTGGACTTAACGATCATCGAGGGACCGTCTCCATCACAACAAGGGCAACCCAGACTTTGCTCCTCCTCCGAGACACATCACCTCTGCCTCCCTCAACTTCCTCTCAAGTGCCTGGAAAAAGGCACAGTGTTAAAGCCTTTCTTCCCTGGGTTTCAGGTTCTTTAAGGTACAGTAGAAACATGGGTCGGGGCTGGAGCAATAGCATAGCGGGTAGGGCGTGTGCCTTGCACATGGCCAACCTGGGTTCAAATCCCAGCATCCCATATGGTCCCCTGAGCACTTCCAGGAGTAATTCCTGAGTGCAGAGCCAGGAGTAACCCCTCTGCATCGCCGGGTGTGACCCAAAAAGCAAAAAAAAAAAAAAAAAAAAAAAAGAAAGAAACATGCGTCAAGACAAATGGTCCATGGTTGGAAGCCTTCCCCAAGGGCTGAGGGAGAGGGCAGTTGGGACAGAGAAAGGACCATTATGACAATAATGATTGGAAGGAATAGTTCCAGATGAGAGATATGTGCTGAGAGTGGGCAAATGACCAAAACAGGACGGCCTCTCAGTAATGTATTGCAAACCATACTGCCCAAAACATATATGCCTCTCGAAGAGCCTGGCAAGCTATGGAGAATATCCTGCCTGCACGAAGATCCTAGCAAACTCCCCATGGAGTATTCGATATGCCAAATACAGTAACAATAACAGGTCTCATTCCCGTGACCCTGAAAAGAGCCTCCAATCGTTGAAAAAACAAGTAAGGAGGGGCTGCTAAAATCTCAGGGCTGAGGTGAATGGAAACATTACTGACACCTGCTCAAGTAAACTGATGAACAACGGGATGACAGTGATACAGTGAATGCCCAAAAGGGGAGAAAGAGAGCGAGAGAGACAGAGATAGAGAGAGAGAGAGAGAGAGAGAGAGACAGACAGACAGACAGACAGACAGACAGAGACAGAGACAGAGAGACAGAGAGAAGAAAAGAGGCAGGCTCTGTCTGTTGGGGGTGTGGCAGGAGGGATTTTCACTCATAAAGGTAGGAAGCTTTATGGGGGACATTGGTCATCGGTGGTGGGAAATGTATACTGGTGGAGGGATGGGTATTGAAACATTGTATGACTCAATCATGAAAGCTTTGTAATTGTATCTCACAGTGACATGGTGATTCCATTGAAAAACAAAATTAAAAAGAATCAAAATAAAGGGAACAGGTTGTCTACTTCACTGTCACACAATTTTCCATGACCCCCTTGAAGTTTACCCTGAATAAAATTACAATATGCTCGTGGCATTCCAATCTAGTCCCAGAATGCGTCTTTGGAAACTGGAGGTTAAAAACACTTAAGTGAAAATAGTACAAGATAGGCAATTTAATACTGTCACTTTTTAGTGTTCCTATTTTTGTCCTTTGCTTTGAAATTCCTGAGACATGAATCTAGTTACCAACTTCTCCCTGCCCGGCCTACCCCCCTTCAGAGTAGCTCGGCACTGTGTACATGGGAAAGGGACACCTCCCAGACTCTCTTTCCAGACTTCAGTCAAAGTACCGAGTCAGAATTAGACAGACTGAACGTTTAGCTTCTCTCTTCTTTGTTCATGTTGCTTATTGGGTCACACCTGCAGTGCTCAGGACTTACCCACACTCTATGCTCAGAGATCATTCTGGTGGGGCTCAGGGGGCCCTGGGATGCCAGGGATCAAATACGGGCTGAGGCGCGCTCAAGGGCGCCAACCTTACTATCGCTCTGACCCCCATCTAGCTTCTCTGTAAAAAAATAATTCGACATCTGAACAACTCCTCTTAAACAGGAGTTTGCACAGCCAAAAGCAGAACCAAGAGGGAAAATTATGTAACTTGTGACACAGAATCCTTCTCTTATCTAATATCACTCATAGCACATTTCCCTAAAGAAATTCATAGCAGTTATGGTTACAGATTAAAAAAAAAAAATGCTGTGCACAGGAGTTTCTCCTGAGCTTCTGAGGTTCCTGGCGGGGTGTTCAGTCTATTATCTATAGGTGAAATCAGACATGGATATTGCTATTTTGTAAGTAAAATTAATTATTTCCATCACCCCACCTTTCTACCTTTATGTGAGTGACACTCCCCCACCCAAAGCTCTTGCTGTGTAGAAGATCTTGCCACATTTGAAGCGCAAAACTATGAACATGCAATTGAAGAACCCCCAGGTACCAACAGGAGTACTGTTTACATTAATTTAATGAGTAGTGCAGGGGATCGAAGTATAACAAAACCCTAGCTCTATTTTTGTTGGATGTTAACAGGCTTACCATGGGTTTGCAATATATAAAATCTCAAGAGAGCACAGATTCACATATGTCTCTCTGTGGAGAGGTCTCTACTCACCCTTCCTCCTCCCATCACTCACTATCAATGAGCACTGTCACATTGTCGCACTGTTGTCCCATTATTTATCGATTTGCTTGAGCAAACACCAGTAACATCTCCATTGTGAGACTTGTTGTTACTGTTTTTGACATATCAAATACACCATGGGTAACTTGTCAGGCTCTGCCGTGACTATCAATGAGGCATCCTCTATATTTGTCAGTCTAACAGTTATTTCTGTCGAGCCTACCCCTGTTTCCTGGCTAGCACCTGTCTATCTCGAACGCTAGTGCTCTTCAAGGAAAGGCAGAATGAGCTTCGGGCCTCCCAATAGCCCGGAGAAGAGAGTTCAATGACTTTTCCAAAGCAGATAAAACCTCCGCCAGCTAAGCTTCCTTTGTGACCATGCAAACTGTTCTTGGAAGTTCAGTTTGTCACCAGGGTTCCCTGGTCCCCATAAAGAGACCCAGGTTTCCCTCAGCTAAAAATTCACAAGTGGCTGAGTGCCCAGAAAGGACTTCTCAACTCCAGTGTAATTAAGGTGACACCCTGGAAGGGATGAAAAAACTGTTTATTTGCTTGTGTTTCTGGGCCACACCCGGAAGTGCTCAGCGGTGACTCCTGGCTCTGCACTCAGGTATCACTCCTGGTGGGGCTCGGGGGAGCATAAGGGATGCTAGGGATCAAACTCAGGTCAGCCGCATGCAAGGTAAGTACCTTACCCATTGTACTATCTCTCGGGTTTGGTTAAGATGGAAAGAGCTGGTTCTGTCATAACTGGGCAAACTTTAACATTCTAGCAGCCATTCTCATGTGCTCTGAAAAAACATGCAAAGAATGCATTTTCTCTAGGTCTTTTTCTGTGTCGAGATTGAAGTGGAAATTTTTGCTGCCTGACCTCTCTTGCCGGGGTGGGGGGGGGAGGGGGACAAGCCTTTCGGGGGAGCTCTTTTGTGCTGCTATGAGCACACAGCGCTTCTCTGGCACCAGCTGGGTGTTGGGCCTCTTATCTGAGTCATGGCATTGTCCTCCCTCCCACCACGCAGTGCAGGGCCAATCAGGACACTGTCTCCTCTGACAGACAGCTGGACAGTGAGTGACAGCCAAATGGCTGCATGGGACAAAATCGACTATGCTCTAGTGATTGACTCAAGTGTCCTCATTTTATGAAAACAAAATGGCAACTGGAAGAGAGGAAAGATTTGGATGCAGGCTTCGAGGGAGGGGAGGGGAGGAGAGGGGAAAGAAAAAAGGAAAGGAGAAGAAAGGGAAAAGGAGGAAGAAAGGAAAAGAAAGAAAGAAAGAAAGAAAGAAAGAAAGAAAGAAAGAAAGAAAGAAAGAAAGAAAGAAAGAAAGAAAGAAAGAAAGAAAGAAAGAAAGAAAGAAAGGAAGGAAGGAAGGAGAAAGAGTAAGAAAGGAGAAAGGGGGGAAAGAAAGGGAGAAAAAGAGAGTAGGAGGAAGGAAAGAAAGAAAAAGGAAGAAAGAAAGAAAGAAAGAAAGAAAGAAAGAAAGAAAGAAAGAAAGAAAGAAAGAAAGAAAGAAAGAAAGAAAGAAAGAAAGAAAGAAAGGAAGGAGGAAGGGAGGAAGGAAGGAAGGAAGGAAGGAAGGAAGGAAGGAAGGAAGGAAGGAAGGAAGGAAGGAAGGAAGGAAGGAAGGAGAAGCCAGAGCAAGAGAGAGAGAGAGATAGAGACAGAGAGAGAGAGAGAGAGAGAGAGAGAGAGAGAGACAGAGACAGAGACAGAGACAGAGACAGAGACAGAGGAAGCCAGAGCTACAGTACAGTGAGTAGAGCATGTGTCTTGCAAATCGGTCAGTCCATGTTCAATTCGCAGCATCCTATACAGTTCTCTGAGCACTGCCAGGAGTGATCCCCTGAACACAGAACCAGGAGGAAGCCCTGAATACAGATGGATGTGGCCCAAATTATGAGAAGAGGAGAAGGGAGAGAAGGTGGGGAGAAGAGGAGAGTGGAGAGGAGAGGAAGGGAGAGGAAAGGAGAGGAAGGGTAGAGGGGAAGGGAGGGGAGGGGAGAAGAGGGAAAGGAACAGGAGGGGAGGGGAAGAGAGAAGCAAACTCGCAAGGGAACAAACAAGCCACCTGTGGCTGCAAATAAAACTCCTGGCATCCAATCGTGCCCCTTATTTACATGCTGCACATAAAAAGCTACTGGCATGCAATCATGCCTCTAAAAGCAGAGTTGAGCAGCTTCAAAGCCTAAAATATGTCCTAGTTTTCTGCCTCAGAACCAGATCTGGAGAGGACAGGTCGACATCCGAGTATCGGGTCCTAAGGAGTCGTGTTTGATTATGGCACTTTCTGCCCGTTTGAGAAGGCACTGCCTGCAACAGGAGATTAAGGCGAGACAAGTAATCATGCCTGGCACTGGGAGATAGTCTATCGGCTCGGGTACGTGCCAGTGGAAGTCTGTTCTGATGTTTGATCCCTGGCACCACTTGGTATCGAGTGTAGCTGGGTACAGCCTGGAGACTACTGAGCACCACTGCGGCCCCTGAGAACCACCAGTCCCCAGCACAGCAGGGCCTCAACAGCACTGCACACTCAGGGCTCAGCACTGCACTGCAGGGCTGGTTGGAGGTTTTGGTATTTTTTAATTTAGATAATTAAAAAAAAAAGTAATCATCCCTGGTATGGAGAGAAAAACATTTCTTATAAAGTTTCTTTCTTTTCTTCTTTCCTTCCTTCCTTTCTATTTTCCTTTACTTTCTTTCCTTCTTTCCTTCCTTCTTTCCTTCCTTTCTTCCTTTCCTCCTACTCTTTCTTTTTCTCTCTTTCTTTCCTCCCGCCCTCCTTTCTTACTCTTTCTGTCTCTTTTCGTTCCTTCCTTCTCTTCCTTCCTTTCTTTCTTTCCTTCTTTCTTTCTTTCTTCCTTCCTTTTTCTTTCTTTCCTTCCTCCTATTCTTCTTTTCTCCCTTTCTTTCCTCCCTTCCTTTCTTACTCTCTTTCTGTCTCTTTCTCCTTTCTTCCTTTCTTCTTTCTTTCTTCCTTCCTTCCTTCCTTCCTTCCTTCCTTCCTTCCTTCCTTCCTTCCTTCCCTTTCTTTCTTTCTTTCTTTCTTTCTTTCTTTCTTTCTTTCTTTCTTTCTTTCTTTCTTTCTTTCTTTCTTTCTTTCTTTCTTTCTTTCTTTCTTTCTTTCGTCAAGAAATCAAAAACCTAGAGACAGTGCAAGTAAGACAACTGCTTCTATTCATGGGGCCACAACTCCAGCCTCCAATAATTTCTTCCTGGTGGTAGTTTTGACACTAAGTAAGCACAAAGTACTCATCATGTGTCTTATATGAAGAAGAATCTTTCTCATTTGTTGTTGGGGAAATGGCACTCATATTACTATGGTCCATGAGCAAGTCCAAGCCAATGAAGATGAGTAGAGAACAGAGATGGTGGTGGAATGCTGATGCTAATGATGGAATCACACCCACCTCATCACTCTGCCAACAGTAATGACAAATGGCTATGTGGCCAGAGAGGTACTAAGTACCAGACACATAATCACTTACTTAACCCTCACAATAACCATGGACAACCACCATCCTCCATTTTATTTTATACCCCAAAACAGGCACAAAGAACTTAAACAAACTGCCCTCAATCACACAGTCAGTGGAACCAGATCCCAGAATCTTTGCTATTCACTGCATACTAATGTAGTACCTTGATTCATGGCTCATGAACAGGAGCCCAGAGAAATAAAAGGTTTTAACTAAAATAACTAGATAGATAATGGCTAGGGTAACATTTAGAACTCAGACTCTTTAATATAATTTCTACTGCATGATATTGCTTTCTTCTTCCAGTCCTTACCTCCATCACCCGCCTTAGTCCATTTTGATCTTATCTTATGATCCCCACAAGCTTTCTACCCGTTTCAATTCTGATGGAACAAAACACCCCAAGTATTAAGAAGGTGACTTGTCTTCGATTTAGCCCACTTGTCTCCACCTCTTCAGCGTCCAAGAACCAAAAGGCTCCAAGTTGAAAGAAGCCAATTAGATTGTGGACTGGGAGCATCTTTGTAGCTGGTCTGTGCATGTTTTGAAGCACTAGTGCCATGCACACCTCATTAGCTTTAAAAAATAAAGCTTCATCTCGCTCTCTATGCCAATTAGCATTTTAAAAAAATCTACTTTAAGTCCTCTGTTTAAATCCCTAGCTTTCCAAGGAAAAAATTCAATATTAAGTAGTTTGAAAACAATCCAACCTCAAAAAATGATGAGTGGATTAGATCTCAGATGTTCTAGAGCAGTGCTAGCCACTAAAACTTTCTATAATGGAAAAGTCCTATACCTCTCCTCTTCAATATGGTAATGAAAAGTCATGTATGATTCACGAGTTCAGCTATCAATGGTGGAAAGGAGAAACTCTCCTCCTTATTTAGGTTATTTTTTTTTAATTTCTTTTTGCATTTTGGGTCACACCTGGCAATGCACAGGCGTTACTCTTGGCTTTGCCTTCAGGAATTACTTTTGGCGGTGCTCAGGAGACCATAGGGGATGCTGGAAATCGAACCCGGGTCAGCCACATGCAAGGCAAATGCCCTACCCACTGTCCTATCATGCCAGCTCCATATTTAGGTTAACTTTAGACTCATTTATTTCTTTTTGGGTCTCCTTAACAGTGCTCAGAGGTCTGGGGGTCAACAGGGTCAGCCTGGTGGTTTTCAAGTGACCGAACGCTACTAGGATTGAATTTGAGCGATAGGCATGATGCTTTAAGCCATCTCCCAGGACCTAACTTACATTATGACATATGCAGCTGCAATAGAACCAGCTCACCCCTACATCTCCCCTCCTGGAGCCAGTGCTACTGGTCAGGCAGAGGGAACGCAGAATAAGGCCCAGGGTCTGCTCCCTGGTACTCAGAACCACTGTGGATAGAGAAAACAGAGGACAATTGTCAACATGATGCAATGGCAAAGGGAATTAAGAAGTAGCGCCCAGATGACAGATCTCTGCAGTACAGGTCCCAGCCAGACTGCTGGAGGACCAGCTGCCTTCACCATCCCTTTGGCAGCTGACTTACTGCAGCATTGCTCTTCCGTGTCCTCTCCTTTAAGAATTCCATCAGAAGAGATGACTGCCCCTGTCAAATTCTCACTATCCTCCTATGGCATGGGACTAAGAACATGCTAATCAGGAACTAAGCACATTTTAAACAAGATCAAGCCAGTTCCTTTGTCTCCCTCCCGACCCTCCATTTGCTCTCGCAGTCTCAAGTCTGAAAGTACAAAGGAAATAAAGAGGAGGGGAGAGAGATCCCACCCAGTTTCACTCCCCTTATCACCAATGAGGCTCTTCTGCAAGGCAATTTCCCCTCCTCTCTTGCATGTCACCGAGCCCCTCCAAATTCCCAGGGCAACTGTGAAAATAATTTCATGCTTTTTTTGTAAGTAGTTGAGAGAAGGGAGCATAGCAGAGAAAGGCAGAGAGAGAGGGGGAGAGCGAGAAAGGTAATGCCCCATAGTGGGAAGAGTCACTTTTAGTCCCATCCTCGGGGTCTGCACTTATACCAGAGACTGGGATCGGGTGAGACTTTCTTTTGGTGCTCAGAGATCACTTCTGGCAGTGCCTGGGGGACCAAATATGATATCGGGGATCGAAGCAGAGTCTGCCACATTCAAGTCAACACTTTACTCATCACTGTACATTCTCTAGCCCCAGGCTAATTTTCTCTTTTCCATAGTCCTAAATTAATGAAGGAAGAGACTTATTGGGGATCGTGTCAGACATTCTCAATATGATGACTAGGTGTGTGCAGACTATTGTTACCAGCCTCACTTTTGTACTT
The DNA here is from genome assembly GCF_027595985.1 of Sorex araneus. Classification (NCBI taxonomy): domain Eukaryota; kingdom Metazoa; phylum Chordata; class Mammalia; order Eulipotyphla; family Soricidae; genus Sorex; species Sorex araneus. The sequence continues at coordinate 81,967,508 of NC_073305.1, forward strand.
GCTATGACAAACCAGTTTAAGCAAAAGAAGTGTTTTTGCTACAAGCTCCTAATGAGTATATCCCTGCATTACTCTTCATTATAAACAAACAGCATTGTGGAACTCCTCTCCATAACTGTGTGTCATTAGTTTTTATGACACACAAGGAAAGTTTTTAGGACCAGCGCAATAATACAGCAGATAGAGCATTTGCCATGCACACAGCCAACCCAGATTGGGTCCCTCGAGCCTGCCAGGAGTGATCCCTGAGTGCAGAACCAGGGCAAAGCCCTGAATACTGCCAGCTGTGGCCCAAAACAAAAAAGAAAAAAGAGAGAAAGTTTTTAGAAATGACATAAACCTAACAAACTGAGCATGGACAACAGAGAGATCTGAATGACACGCAGACCCAGTGAACAGACTCTTCCATTTCTTAAGCACAAAAGCTCTGCAAAGACTTTCCATTCCTAGTAACAAAATAGATATCCTGCAAGAAACCACAATGGTCGCAACCTCCCCAACAGAAAACTGTTCTGACTTCAGAAAGGAAGGAAGCACACAAAATACCACGGCACCTCGGTCTTCCAGCTTCCTTCCATGTAGTATCATTTTATATTCCCTCGGCAGTAGGGCGCCATGGAAATAAGAATGCAATTTTTGCAAAGTTCAACTTAAAAACCTCCAATCCAAGGTAGGCAGAAAGGGATGAATGGACGCTATTCTGGTTGGAGAGAAAGATGAGACTCTGTGATCATGCTTCAGGGTGCTAGGGGTCTAGAAGGACATTCAGAAGGACATCGGGAGCAGGGCATGGTCTACTCAAGACGGGCTGAATTAAGTGAGGATTTACGTAACCTCCTTCAGAGAACATCTAAGACTAGGTGATTCTGTTCCCACCTTCTTCCTGAAGAACAATTCAATGTGAATTAGACCAGGACCAGTAAGAGAAAGATCTTATTATACATGATTATCTGTTCCTCAGGATTCACTGGACAATTCCATTCAGTTCAATGACGTATTGTTTCAAGAGTCCTCTGTGAGCACCTGGAATGACTTATTAAACAGACCCTTCCTTTGTACTGGGATCTTACCTGGTTGTTCCTTTGAGACAAGCAATTTTGAAGGAAGAGGCCTTTCCCAAAAAAACACCTTAAGTATAAATATCCTGATGCAAAAACCCAGGGGGAAAGGTTGAACTATTGGAAGAGAGAGGCATACCTGAATGAAACCATTGTGATTTAACTGGAAAAGCATATTGCTGAAGTAATGCTTTCACAGAAGATATGGCCAGACTTTGTTTGATCTGGCACTTCTATTCTTTTTCATGAAATAGGACATTGTTTTAAGGACACAAGCACAGTAGTTTACAAGGTTCTTGTGCCTATAAGAATATCTAAGGTCATTGTATTAAACTGCTTTCTGCTGCTGGACCAGTTTTACTTCTGCTACTGTACTCTCACAAATTTTGAAAAATACATTGCTATAAAGAGTTAGGAAATATAGTCGACCACGATCTAATCCAAAAATGCAACAGCTACAGGAACAGAGGGCTCTTTAACAAGACAAATAATGAGAGCACAGCTCCAAATATTTACATAATCTAACAATGTTCACTCATTTTTTAACTAATTAGATAGATCTGAACAATGTTCTGATTGGTTCTTAAAGGCAATTTAACAAAGAAAGAACTGATCCACTGATCCTATATGGGGTGGTGGGGGGGGGGAAGAAATCAAAGTCCTTGCTAGGTCAACTAACATTAGAATGAGGATATTACTGTAGCACTGTCATCCCGTTGTTCATCGATTTCCTCAAGCAGGCACCAGTAACGTCTCCATTGTGAGACTTGTTGTTACTGTTTTTGGCATATCAAATATGCCACGGGTAGCTTGCTAGGCTCTGCCATTCGGGCGGGATACTCTCGGTAGCTTGCCTGGCTCTCCGAGAGGGATGGAGGAATCGAACCTGGGTCTGTTGTGTGCAAGGCAAACGCCGTACCTGCTGTGCTATCACTCCAGTCCAGAATATGGATGTTAAATTAAAATACTATAGCCATATTAAATTCACCAAGTTTGAAGACTGTTCTGCATCCAAGAGAGTATCCTCATTTTAGGAAATAGTATGCACTGAAGCATCTAGAAGTGAAGGGTCATGAAAGAAGTCTGAAAGAAATTTTACTCATATGCATATGTCACTGTATATAAAAATATTGTATAGCATAATATAATTATATAGTTATATGCTCTATGTAATACACATTTTATAATATGATCTTTATGTACATGTACATATTATATAGATTATTGTTGCAGGGGTGCTCAGGGTCCACCAGGGCCATAGAAGATGGTACTGGATTCGGGGGGAGAGGGTACATGCAGCGCTGGGAATCAAACCTAAGACTTCACCTTGAGAGGTTAGTTTACACATCTAAGAGAAAAAGAGGGGCCGGAGCGATAGCACAGCGGGTACGGCGTTTGCCTTGCACGCGGCCGACCCGGGTTCAATCCCCGGCATCCCATATGGTCCCCCAAGCACCGCCAGGAGTAATTCCTGAGTGCAAAGCCAGGAGTAACCCCTGAGCATCGCTGGGTGTGACCCAAAAAGAAAAATAAATAAATAAATAAACAAAAGTAAAAAGAAAAAAAAGAGAGAGAGAAAAAGAGAGGGCACTGGATGGGATCACCAAAACTTGAGCCTGGAATTTTGTTTAGGAGTCAGAGAAATGAAAGTCACTGCCACGGCCTGCTGAAACAAGTTCTAGAAACTATTTTTAAATGGAAACAACAACAACAAACAATAGACCAGCCTGTACCAACACCCAGTGGGTATCAGATTAAAAAAAAATGCCGAGCTCCAGCCTTAGATGATCATTAACGTATGAAATTTGGAGTGTTAATGATCCAGAAACTGGAGCGCCCCCCCCCCACCGCAAGTAGAAGGGAGGAATAGGATAGGTGAGAAAAGTGATGGGAATTTAAAATAAGGTTCAGATTCCAAACGCAAACTTAAAACAAGCTGTTTTCCTCCCTTTATTTTTCAGCAGCTTAGCAGAGGCAAACAAGGCACCGGCCCCACGGTCAGTGGAGACACACAGTCTACTCCCACCCCCCAGAAAACAACAAGCAGTGTGAGTCGGCGCCGCCAGAACTCTCTGAACCCAATTCCCTCACTGGTTCAAAGAAGAGGTTGAACAAAGTCCTCAGGAGTCGCACTCGGCCCCCCGATTCTGCAAGCATTCTCCTTTGAAGGAGCTGGGGCCGTGGGCAGGGAGGCCAGTCTCTCTGAATGGATGCCACCTCCTGCAGACCACCTCTTTCTTCGCTGCACCGCTAGATCATATCGCAGTCGAGATACCAAAAAGTTGAAAAGGTTTTGCTTTTCCCATCTTCTGACCAGAGAGGGGACAGGGTGGGGAAGGCGGGGTGGGAAAAGGGTGAGAGGGGTAAAAAAAGGAGAAAAATCACACTCACCGTGGCCGTTGCAGTAGTACACCCACTTCTCTCGGTTCTGGGTTTGGGCCACAGATTTCTTCAGGCCTGCCTTTTCCACAATGGTGCTGGGGTCCTGCCGGGGCCCCTTTTTCAGAGTCCTGGAGCTTTTCCGGATACTGCACACCACTATCACCACCAGCACGAGCAGCAGAAAAAGCACAATCATCCAAGGCAGATGCTCGTTGATGTCAAAATGCTTGTGGGCGCTCTGCCGGGGAGGGCCCCTCTTGAGGCCTTTGATGGGCGTGCTGGACTTCTCACCCGCCGTGGCCTCCATGGACGGCAGCAGCTTCAGGATATGTCTGTGGTGTGGACCTTGCTGGTGGTTGACGAGCGGGAGATTTGGGAAAGTTTTGTTCACGTTCTCCTCCCCCAGCGCTGAGCTTGCATTGTCAGGGGCTGTCCCTTCCTGGATGTCACTGGGTACCTTTGGTCTAACAGAGGCAGAAGAGTTGGATTCTGTTGAGTTCATGCCTAGAAAAAAAAAAAAGAGCATAGGAGAGGGGAAGAGTTTTGCTATATTTGGGGATCTATATACTCCCTCCCCTTCCTGGTCATCTCCAAACCCAGCCAAACAATCGAAAGCTGACTTGCGAGGCTTCATAATATTATGTCGCACATTTGAGGAAAGACCCTCACGGTACCTTTATGCAAAAGTTTAAAACTAAGCTTACAACTAAACTTTCTTCCTTGTTCCAAAACTAAGGGCATCCTCGGTGATGAGAGCTGCAGAGTATTTAATCCTGTGCTCTGTACACCATGCAGGTGCCTGGATGTTCTGAGTTTCAGGCAATTCTTAATTGCTTTATTAAGAGAACAATTCCAGTGTAATATTTTTCCCTCTTCCTCCCATCTTTTGACTATTTTGATGCAATGGGTAGAATGAAGAATATGTGTACAAGGACTGGAGCGACAGCACAGTGGGTAGGGCGTCTGCCTTGCATGCAGCCAACCTGGGTTCGATTCCCAGAATCCCATGTGGTCCCCTGAGCGCTCCTGAGTGCAGAGCCAGGAGTGACCCCTGTGCATCGCTGGGTGTGACCCCCCCACACAAAAAAAGGAATATGAATACAGCAAGGAGCTCAAACTCAAACCCAAGTTGGGCCAGTGAAAAGTCAAAGTCACTGTCACTGTCATTCCATTGTTCATCGATTTGCTCAAATGGGCACCAGTAACATCTTTTATTGTGAGACTTGTTACTGTTTTTGACATATTGAATACACCACAGGTAGCTTGCCATGCTCTGCCGTGCGGGCGAGATACTCTCGGTAGCTTGCCGGGCTCTCAGAGAGGGATGGAGGAATCAAACCTGGGTTGACCACGTGCAAGACAAATGCCCTATCCACTGTGCTATCGCTCCAGTCCTGAGAGAAGTCAGTGTATAAAATAAGGCCAGACTTGCTTAGTATCAGCTGTTGACAGATAAAGAAGATTTGGGGTTGGGTGGAAGTGATAGTTCAGCACGTAGGGTGTTTGCCTTACACATGGCAGACCCAGGTCCTGTCAATCTTCACCTGGTCCCTTGAGCCCGCCAAGAGTAATCCTTGAGTGCAGAGCCATGAGTAAGCCCTGAGAACTGCAGGGTGCAGCCCCCAAACTAATAAGCAAATAAATAAAATTTTACTGGACCAAGGTGTTAGATCATTTGCCTTGCATGCAGTCAACCTGGGTTTGATTACCTGCACCCCATCTGGTCCCCCGAGTACCTCCAAGAATGACTCCTGAACAGAGCCAGAAAAAACCCTGAACATTGCTGGGTGGACACCAATCCCTGCCAAAAGCTGGGGTTACAGCTTAGAATAACTTCTTTTAGACAATATTGATAAAATTTCACAAGTTGTCTTCATTAAGGAGCATGAAAGCTAGGATTTTGAGTCTCAAGAGACAGGACCTGACCTGTATTAGCTGTCTAAGAAACTTGTGTGGGTTATTTGAGGTCTCTCAACCTATTGCTTAATTTCAAAACAGTGACAGTTAAAAGACCCTCTGGTAGGATTGTCATGGAGATCAACTGTAATCACACATGGAAGCATGCTGGCCAGCACAGCTCAAGATAGCTATTATCTCAAAAATTAAATGTTTTAAAAGAATCTGAAAATTTTAAAAGACAAAATTATGTGTTTTGTCCACAGTACACAAAAATTCTGTGGGCCGGGGAAGGAGGAATATTTGATGTAAGGTTTAAATCAAAATCACTTCTAAAAAAAAAATTCATATTCCAGTTGTGAATACTTCTTTTCCTCCAATGTGCTATAAATTTGTGTTCCCTGAAGCTTCTATCCCATCCTTCGCCCCACTCTGGATTCAATACTCTGCCCCCTTCTAGATATCATGGAATTTTCTTCTGATCTCCCTCCTTTCCTTTAGGTTATCTAACCAGGATGGGTGCCAGGTAGGAAAACTTGGATCTGGAAGGAAACTTAAATATCTGAATCACTTGTGTCATTGACAAGATTGAAATGAAAGCCTGGTTTTTTCATTCTTTCCTTCCTTCCTTTTTTCTAAGTGAAACAAATTGTTTTCTATTTGCTTCTCTAAGAAAGAAATTTACTTAGAGAAGTGAGGAAAGATAAAAAAAGATATACTTGTTCGAGAAAGAATGTGGGTTTCTGCAGAACGGAAAAGCCTCAATCTCATTTTCTATTGTGATGTGATGACTTTTTTTTTTTTTGCTTTTTGGGTCACACTTGGCAATGCACAGGGGTTACTCCTGATTATGCACTCAGGAATCACCCCTGGCGGTGCCCAGGGGACCATATGGGATGCTGGGAATCGAACCTGGGTTGGCCGCGTGCAAGGCAAACGTCCTACCCGCTGTGCTACCGCTCCAGCCCCTGGGGTGTGATTTTCTATCTTAACTTTCCATCCTCAATATCTGACAACCCCCCACCCCAACAGAAAATTCCTGAGATTAAGTGTTCCTAACAGGTGCAAAGAAACCAGATTTAATTAGCCATAGCATGGAGACTCCTTTGTCAAGGGCTGACTATGAAATATACAAACTCAGGAACAGCCTTGCACACCCTGTTCTTGATTCCCCCACTTGGGCACAAAGCTTTCTTCAAAAAATAACTAATGAGGCTAAGTTACCTTTGGGAACGTAAGTGGAGGAAGGGACTTCATGGGATTCCGTGTGCTCAGGGCGTGAAAAGATGGTTGTGCCAGGGGAAGGTGGGGTGGTGCTGGAGGAAGACGGGAGGGTGCCACAGACGTTGTCTGCCTCCTTGGTCCCCGGCTTGATCACCACCAGGTTCTGACTCACACAGTCTGTGTACGCTTTGCATTTCATCACACTAGAAGGCACATCAGAGAAGGTACCCCGAGCGCACTGCTTACACCGCACGTCCTCAAACTCTGTCCCTTTCTTCCGCACACCCCATCCTACGGGACACACTGTGTGGGGGACACAGGTACCATTAGACTGGTACATGCCATGTGGGCAAGTGCATTCTCGGTCAGTCAAGGCAGCACAAGGTAATTTTTCAACCATTGGCCATGGGCATGGCTGGCTACAGTCATGGCATTTCTCTATGCCATTCTCATGCCTGGTAAAGGTCCCCGAGGGGCAGCTGCTGCAGACACGCAGGCTTGTGTTGGTACAGTGCTCAGAGACATAGGTTCCTGCCGGACACTTGTCACAGGTTAGCACCTGGCCAGTGGCTCGGTCGACATGGTGGTATTTGCCAGTGAGTGTTGGGAACTTCTGCTCTGGTTGAGCCATGGTGGTGCCAAGGAATCCAAGCTGAAAGGAAAAAAAGGGATGGGAGGGACAAAAAACAGTAGGTATTATATAGAAACAGGAGGGAAAGGGGGAGAAAAATCCCACCACACCATCATTGTTCCTATTAAAATATCACACCTGTACCAACCGTGTTGTCTTTCTACTACTGCCATAACATCACAGAAAGAGAGGGACAGAGACTCGCACTTCCACCCTTGGACCTGCTCAACTGTGAGACTCTCATCATGTTCCCTTCTCTTTGCCTCACTTCTTAATTTTTCCATCTGTGACATGAAGCCGACATTGCCTCTAAAATTGATTGTAAAAATCAATTGAGAATATGAATATGAAAATGTTTTGGAGCCTGCACTTAAAACGCTATATGGAAGTCAAAATCCTAATGTAAGTAATAAACCAGACCTCTTATTTTCTTTCCACAACCCAATTGTTGAGTTGACATTTCTTGATACCACAGCAAAGCAAGTGAGAAGGTAGAATCGCATATATTTCAAGCTGCTACTTCCACAGCACCCAATTAGTCAGGTAGAGCTAACCAATAGACAAAGCAGCATTTTTTTTTTAATTTTTGGCGTTTTTTTTTTTTTGCTTTTTTGGGTCATACCTGGCAATGCACAGGGGTTACTCCTGGCTCTGTGCTCAGGAATTACTCCTGGTGGTGCTCAGGGGACCATATGGGATGCTGGGAATCGAACCCGGGTCGGCCACGTACAAGGCAAACACCCTACCCACTGTTCTATCACTCCAGCCCCCAGGGCAGTATGTTTGTTTTTTTTTTTAAAGACTCAGTCTGCATAGCTGTATTTTTGGTTTTGTCTGCAAGAGAGACAAGACTTTGATATCCCAAGTGAGCTTCGAAGAACAGAGTTGATATACATCCTGTTTTATTCAGCCTTTGAAGGTCCTGGTCACTAGAGCATGGATGCGCTACGAACCATGGGTGGACTACGAAATAACCATGGTGGCACCCAGGCACAAGGCAGAGCACTGTAATCATCTTTAATCTGAGACAGAAAAAGAAACAGCATTGGGGCTGGAGCGATAGCACAGCGGACAGGGCGTTTGCCTTGCACACGGCCAACCCGGGTTCAATTCCCAGCATACCGTATGGTCCCCTGAGCACTGCCAGGAGTAATTCCTGAGTGTAGAGCCAGGAATAATCCCCGTACCCTGTGCATCGCCAGGTGTGACCCAAAAAGAAAAAAAAAAAAAAGAATCAGCATTGATTTACTAACTTGATAGGAAGCAACTTCATCTTACACTTCAGAGGGACAAAATAAAGGTCTCCTGTTCAGAAAATTCTCTATTCTCTTCCATTTTACACTGTAGCCTTTTTCTCCTTTTCTATGTCCTTCTGCTTACAAAACCAGTTCCAGAACCCAGTTCTGAGCAGATGCATTAGACCAAGGGAACAAAGTCCATCACCATTTTATGCATTCCAAGTTCCATTTGGCAAATCATGGCAACAAATCATGTTCCAATCTCCCTGACACTGAGGACCTGGCCCGGGAGGATGCAAAATGACTTTGCCCTGGACTTCTCCAAGTTCCGACTAGTTTCTAAGTGCAAAGTTTTAGTTACCTACAGTGTTCTGGAAGTTTGAAAGGTGTTATATAAATAGCCTAATTGGTAGGTTATTACACCTTTACATATGAACAAAGAACAGTCTCAGCAAAGAGCATCAGTCTGGGGTTCACTGCAGGAGCACCAGGAGAGCACTGGGATATCAACAGTACTGGGGTACCCAGACTGTAAGTAAGGCTTGGCAACGTACAGTTCCTGAATTTACCCTGGGCGCACAGAACCTCCCCAGAAAAGGAAGGCTTCTAGAATCTGTATCAATTCCAGAGGTACTACCCCTAGTAAGAGGCAAAGCGTAGGTACTCCTAGTCTTCCCCAACTCACTGTGGATTTCTCAATTCTTTGTTCACATTTAGAATAGCTGATGTTTGAGTTTCTACTTAAAGCCAAGCTCAGGCACATTCCCCACTCATGGGGTCAGATGCATTGCATCCTCAGACGAAATGCCTTTCTTTTACTTTATGGGCACCCTTGGGTCTCCCCCCTCTGAAGAAGCTTCTCCTTTGAGTACATAACTTTCTCTCTCTCTCTCTCTCTCTTGCTCCCTCTCTCTTTCTCTCTCTCTGCCTCTCTCTCTCTCTCTCTTTATATATTCCCTAAATTAAACTATTTTACATCATGAAAATAAGTAACTAAAAGCAAAGTTCAGGGCTCTTTCAAGTGTATCATACTAAGTAACCCACTTCAGATGAAATGGCTCAAAAAACAAGCTTTCAGATGACCTCATGCGACAGGACGTTAATCCAGCTCCTAGGAAAACAGCTAACAAGCATGCCTAAGCAGTTCTGCCTCGGCTGTGCACTAGATAAGCAGAGAACTAGACACTGTGGTTTCAACAGGCAAATATTTATGACAGGCCCAGTCGACGTGCTAGTCACTGGCCCATTGGGACTTTGAAAGAGTTATTCCAGCCCTAATGAAGTTCACCTTCTCTATCTGAAGGGGCAAAACCAACTCACTGCATCACTAATTACCTAATCGAAGTGGAGATTACTGCTGAGAAGGAGATACAGCGTCTGGTGAGGGCTTAACAAGTACTTGCTAACTCAGGGATGTCAGAGAAACGCTGCTGCATTGGAACAGATTCTGAAGGAGAAGCAGAACTTATCTCCAGGCAAGGGAAATGGAGCAACCTTAGGCCAAGGGAGCTTGGAACAAAGGTCAGAAGCAGAAGGAAGCTCCGCTTAGAGACTAGATAGCTATGTTAGGGGGCTGAGGATATGGCTCAAGCAACAGAGCACATACCAGGCGTGTACAAGGCCCCCCCCCCCCCCCCCCCCCCCGTGCATGGCCACCTAGTATTTCCAGATGTGGTCCATACAACAGTAGTTGAAAAAGCAACATAGTGGCTAGAGTTAGACTCAGACAGGCTGTACAAGGCTAATCCAAACAGCACTTAGAAGTCACAAAGGCATTTATATGGAGGCGTTGAAGGAGAACTCTCTTCCCATTCCAACTCCATTTGAAGGGGAACACGAAGGTGGTGGAACTGGGGGTGACTCGGGCCAGTATGGTACCCTGGAAAGAAAGGGTACTCGAACAGCTGGGTTTGGAGGATGCCTTTCTACACAGGTTTTTTTAATTAGACTCCCAAGAGCACAGAGCAGAGCAGAGTTCTGAGAACTGCTGCCGTGAACAGGAACATGACCCCAAGGAGGATCCACCTGCCAGGGAGGGAAGGAAGGAGTCTCTAAGCTCCCGCTCTGTTCAAACACAGCAGGCTCAACATAGCCATTTTTTAAAGGGCCATCCGAGGCAAAATTCAGCTGAAGGAAGGTTTCTTCTCTAACCCAATTGGAAAATCACTGCACTTAAGAAGCTTCTAAGAAATCTTCTAGTTTCAAAGTTAACAGTTAAGGCCATTCAAGCTGCAAGGCTGGAGAACATGCTGGTGAAGAGGTGGGCCTTTAGTCTCACTAAGAGCATGCTGAGAGGAAGTCCCGGCAACAGACGCCCAGATGGCAAAGCTATTCTACGGCCTTTCCATGAACTCAGGGCACCTGACTTAAACCAAGGGCTTTTAATCCACTAGCCTCATGGCGGCCCTCTGGTTTCTAAGAAAACGATCCCATTGCTCATCGATTTGCTCGAGCGGGCACCAGTAACGTCTCCATTGTGAGACTTGTTACTGTTTTTGGCATATCGAATATGCCACGGGTAGCTCGCCAGGTTCTGCCGTGGGGGTAAGATACTCTCGGAAGCTTGCCAGGCTCTCCGAGAAGGGCAGAGGAATCAAACCCGGATTGGCCACGAGCAAGGCAAATACCCTACCCGCTGTGCTATCACTCCAGTCCAAGAAAACGATATCAAAATCATTTCCATAGAAGCTTCTAGGTGTAAAGCAGTGGACAGAAAGTGGGGACGAGGCAGAGCTTGATTCAAACCAGTCATTAGGAATATGCTCTGTAAATTATAAAAAAGAAAAAAAATAACTTTAGGGCCTTGGGACGTTGGTGGAGGGAAGCGGGCAGTCTGGGGTGAGGGTGGTGTTGGATCATGTATGCATGAAAATACCATGATATCATGAACAATGGGCTGGAGAGATAGCACAGCGTTAGGGCGTTCGCCTTTCATGCGGCCAACCCGTGTTCAATTCCTCCACCCTTCTTGGAGAGCCCAACAAACTACCGAGAGTATCTCACCCACATGGCAGAGCCTGGCAAGCTACCTGTGGCATATTGTTATGCCAAAAACAGTAACAAGTCTCACAATGAGAGATGTTACTGGTGCTCACTTGAACAACCCGATGAGCAACGGGATGACAGTGACAGTGATTATGAACAATATTATAATTGTGGTACTTGAGTTATGGTATTTAAATAAAAATGAAGGAGGATGTCGAAGATGGTTCCTAACAGCAAATGTTCAAGAAAAATCCTGAACCACAGATGGAGTCTCAGTCAAGTCAAAGAACAGATAGAGCCCTCAAAGCCTGATGCTGGGACCCACCACTCAGGATCCTGCTGGCCCCATTTGCCATTAGCTGAGAGACCTGAAAGAATATCAAAATTACCTGGCGGGCTTTTTGAAAACTTGAATCCCCCAATGCTGTCATCTGACATCATTGCGTATCTAAAATGGGGGTAGAGACTGGCTTTGTTTTGTTTGTAAACTTCTTTAGAGGTTCAGCTGCCCAACTGAGTTTTAATCCCCTGAGCTACCCCGCTGGATTTTATCATATATGATCGGAGGAAACTGAAGACCTTCCTTTTCCACCATCTGAGTCTCTTCGTTCACCTTTCCCCAACACATCTTATTACTTTAATATTCTCTTTTTTCATTATTTTAATTTTTTACAAGCTTTGCAACAGTTCTAACCATCTATAAAAATACAAAAAAAACACTAATGTTCTTGCTCAATCCACCTATCCCCCAAAATCTTCGCTATCAATTTTCGTTCAGCTCTTTCTAAATACTTTCTGATCTTTTTTTCCTATTACTTGCATAGATGTATCTTTAATCATTTTAGCTTAGGTCACACATCTACAATGGTCTTAACATTTTGTTGTATACAGTTACCACGCTTTACCCAAACCCTCCACCAATGCCTTTTCAGTCCACTTCTTCATTTCCCATTTTAGTGACAGAAAATTGAAGTTCTGCCTTAAGATCAGTTGTACCAGGGCCAGAGTGATAGCACAGCGGGTAGGGCATCTGCCTTGCACGCAGCCGACCTGAGTTCAATCCCCGGCATCCCATATGGTCCCTGGAGCACCGCCAGGAGTAATTCCTGACTGCAGAGCCAGGAGAAACCCCTGAGCATCACAGGGTGTGACCCAAAAAGAAAAAAAAAAGAGAAGAAAAGATCAGTTGTACTTATTTTACTTGCCTAGGAAATCTGGTTGGATTAAGCTGTATTCAATTCTGACCTTCAAGGTGTCTGTGATGATCAAGTTCTACCTTCTCCACAGAACCTTTTACGCAATTCCTAGACACCCAGATTCCAAGCAGATGAATTAACTTCCATTAGATTTCCTGTTTCTGTTCATCATTTTGGTGCCTAATTACATATTATCTTGTAATGTGCGTTGATGGCCTCCTAAGTGCATATATTTATCTCCCTATAATGATTATAAGCAGCTCAGGGCCAAGGACAACCATGTAGATTACATTTCCTCCCTTGCTCAGCCACCTCAATAAGGAAGAGCAGGAAAAGAATAAACAAGCATCCTGTAGGCTAGGGTCAGCAAGCAAACCCCCCATGAGCATTTGTTCTTGCAAATTAGTGTCATGGCTTAGATATTGCCTATGGCTGTGTCCATATGATAGCCGTGAACATGGGTGGTTGTAGAAGAGCCTCAAAGCTTTGCATATTGACTATCTGGCCATTTTAGTGAAAAATATTGGCCAATAATAATCTGTGCTGAGTGTGCCAAAGTAATGTCAGAAAATGCAGAAGCCCAATCACACACCAAACCCCTCAGATCTCCTCACAGAGGCAGCAGGGTGAGTAGAGAGGCCTTGAGATTCCTTTCTTGACACAGTCCGACTGCACACAAAGCTGATCCGGCTGGTGCCTGCTTCACACTTCCAGTAACTGCCCACAGACTAAGAAAATGAAAACATTTTCACAGAGACAGGACTTCCTCTGAAATGTCAGATTTCTAACAGAAAACAGGTTTCAGAGCCACCCCTCATTCCCTTTTTACCTCCAGGACTACATAATTTTGTACTTAAACATTTATCTGTTTAGTATCTTTTCCTCTGAACCACAATCTCAATGTCAGGGTAGAGACTATTTTACATACTGATGGCATCGCAGCCCTCAAAGGCAGTGCCTGTTCCTGGGTATACCCGATTAGCATTTATTGATCAGGTATACCATGGAAGGATTTGCAGAATAGACACAATTACAACTAAAAATTAAAGTGCTGGGGCCAGAGAGATAATATAGCATGTAGGGTGTCTGTTTTGCACATGGCTGACCCGAGTTCAATCCCTGGCATTGCATATGATCTCCAGAGCACCACCAGGAGTGATTCCCGAGTACAGAGCCAAGAGAAAGCCCTGAACATCATCAGGTATAGCCCCCAAACAAAAATGAACAAATAAACAAAAAATTGCAGTAGTGATGGAGATTGTTGGAGAGGAAACAAGTGCATGAAAGTAAACATAAGAAAGCCAAATGGGGGGTTGGGGTAGGGTGTTTGCTTTGCACGTGGCCAACCCGGGTTCGATTCCCAGCATCCTATATGTTCCCCTGAGCACTGCCAGGAGCAATTCCTGAGTGCAGAGCCAGGAGCAACCCCTGTGCATCGCTGGGTGTGACCCAATTTAAAAAAAAAAAGGCAAATGACCTCACCAACTTAGTCACAAAATTTCAAGAGATAAAGCAATCAGTCATCTTTCAGTATATGACCAAGAAGTTGTTTCTCTACCAAACACCCAAAGCACATGACTGTTTTAGCTGAACCAAGAATTATGTTCAGCCTGGTGTTAAAATGCCAAGCAAACATAATGAAAAAAATCTTTATTTCATTTTATAAGAAAAAATTTTACTCTCACTTGGTGCTTAGAATTACAAGTAGTGTAATTCACCACCAGATAGTATCTTAAGATCCATGTTTGTCTACACTTCAGTTACTGGGAAATGTACCCAAGGCATTTATTTCACAAACCATGTAAGTAAGAAACTATGCATGTGCCATCCCACCCTGTACAGGACTTGGAGCACTATAAATACTTACGGAGTAATTAAAAGATAAAACCTGGACACAAAGCAAATTTCAAAGTAGGGAGGAGAGAGCTCTAAAAGGACCAATCAGGGTGGCGCTCGAGAGCTGCTGCCTTGCCCTGGCTGTAATTCCCAGCATGGCCAAAGGAAAAATAAAGTAAGCAGTTCTGAAGGCTCCCAAGATCCTCACACTCACCTTGGTGACTCACCTCCCTATTATCCTATGTCACTTCTACTCTAGGGCACACAAGTGGACCTGCCTAAGGATAAGAAGTATCCGGATGTGCTCTACATGTTAGAAGGTTAATGCTTATTTATCCTCCAATAATTCTTTTCCCCTGACCTCATCCTTCAAATGTGAAGACATTTCCTTGCAGATTTACAACATATTTGTGTCATTCTTATTTCCTATCAAATTCCAACAGTTTTTGTTTTACTTTATTGGTAGGGGAGGGGGAGGGGTTGTCACACCTTGTGGTGCTCAAGGGCTGCTGCTGTCTCTCTGCTCAGGAGTGACCCCTGGCAATGTTCAATGTTTTCAGGGGGACTTTCTTCAGTGCCTGGGATCAAACTAGAGTTAGTCAAGTACAAAGCAAGTGTCTTGTCTCCTGTGCTGTCTTTTCTGACCATCAAATTTCAATTTTATATATACATATATATTGCCTTTTTTGAGCCACACCCAGCGTTGTTCAGGGATTACTCCTAGCTCTGCACTCAGGAATTAGTCCTGACAGTGCTTGGGGGACCATATGGGATGCCAGGGATTGAACCCAGGTCAGCCATGTGCAAGGCAAACACCCTACCCGCTGTACTATCACTCCAGTCCCAAATTTCAATAATTTTTAAAAGAAGATGAATCAACTTAAGGCAGTGATAAACCTCCATCTACTCCTAATGGACAAGTAAGAAGACTGCTTCTTGAGATTGCGCCAGACAATTTTTAATACTGCATAACTAATATTTTAAGAAGAATCCCGGTTACCGGAGATATCATAACAAAGAAAAAGCAAGCAAGTCATTCCTGAGATGATTATGAAACATTCTGATAATCAAAAGATAAAAGCCAGGCCGAATTAAGACACCCTCCAAAATTCTGGCCATTTTCTTTTGGACATCACATTCATAGAACCAACACATGGACTACTGGGAATTTGCAAGATCTGAAGAGAGAAAAAAAAAAAAGAATGCAATGAAAAGGAAAGCTCCAAGGAGAAAGCTTCCACAAATCACAGACCCACGTCTTCCCAGTCACATTACATAAATCCGTTGGCTCTCGCATTTCTTACTATCCTCTCTGATTAAAAAAAGTCTTCTGTTGCTAGGGCAAAAGGAGGCACTGTTGTAAGAGCTGGCAAATACAGACACTGCCAAGGCTGCAATGTGCTGACTATAGGGCTGGAAGGAGGCAAGCTCAGGGGACACAGGAAAAAGGAAAAACACAGCAAGACAGCGCAGAAGCCGTCCTCCCGGGCACCTGCAATGCAGAGAAGCCTGCACTCAGCATTCAGACCCTGAGTCCCAAAACGCCACTGCCTTCTCACCATCACTGCCATAGTGAGAGCCACCTCTGTAGATTAGGACACCCCCCACCTCCCGCACCCCCACACCACTGATATGGGAAAGCTAGGGAGTAAACAAGACAGTGGTAAATATTTAAGAGGCATACTCACAGTGCCCGCTGAAAATGGGCAGAGTCCTTATATTAACCAAGGCAAAGTAAATGACACCAGGCAGAGCAGCCACTCTAGTACAGAGTAAAGCCTCGAGTGCTGAGCAGACCCACTTCTATAAGGCTCAGAAAGTGGCTCAGGGAGCTTGGCCAACTGTTCAAGCCATGTGCATGTCCTTAGAGGAACGGGGAGGTGACATCAACACTTAATCTCCTGAGATTGTTTTCAGAATTAAAGTTCATTCTGATAAGACAGGTGCCTGACCCAGGTAAATGCTTCATGCATTCATTATTTGAATGATCAACCCTTAACTTGGCATTTTATTGTATTTTCATTTCATGCCTTGAGAATTGAACAATCTTCTGAAACGTCCCAAAGAAAAGGCAAATATCCAGCTACCAGGAGTGTATCTGAAACTCCAGATTTTAAGCAGCTGTCATCTTAAAACATGCCTATTAGTCTTCAAACCTCTACAATATAGAAAATACAAACAGCGTGGCAATGAGTTAACAGAGAGACAAGGGCCAATCAGCCCTTCCATGTCGTCGTAAAATATAGGCAGTACACAATAAATGAAAAAGCACAAAAGAATAGTTTGCATTAATAAAAGCACTGCAGGTAAATGAGACATAATCTAACTAATCATTTTTTTTAGAGTCACACAAGATGCTAATGATTCTAGGACCTATACCAGGGGTGAGTAAATCCCTGCCAACTGCCTTCTTTTTTAACAGCCCACAAGCTAGAAAAGGTTTTTGATTTCAAATACTCGAGGGTGATGGGAATCAAAAGAAAACTCATACTTTGTGGCACATGAAAAAATATAAGAAATTCAAATGTCAGTGTCCAAAAATCCCAACCATTCTTTGAGTATGTCCTTGAGCTACTTTCAAAGTATCATAAGAGAGTGGAGTAGTTTCTATAGAGACCAAATAGCCCACAAAGGAAAGAAGGGAAAGAAAAAACCCAAACACTCTATATCTAGCTCTTTATAGATGAAGTTGACCAATCAAAGTCTAAAATTTAGAAACTATTCTGGACTACAGCCCTCTCTTAGAGAGATACAATGACTATTATCCTGTTGATGGATGCAGAGGTGCTAAAGAAAATGGGACTTAAGGGACTGGAGCAATAGTACGGTGGGTAAGATGATTGCCTTGCACATGGCTGACCCAAGACCCTGGCAGCCCATGTAATCTCCCGAGCATCACCGGGTGTGATCCCTGAGTGTAGTCAGGTGTAAGCCTGTGTACCACCAGGTGTGAATGTTCCCTCCCCAAAAAAAATTTTTTAAAATGAGAAAAAAAAAAAAAGAAAATGACTTAATTGGACCATGCTGTCCCAAACTTATCTGAGTCACTCAAGTATATAAACATCCTACGGAACACACTAAATATTGTTCTCCCTATAAACAACCGTTAACTTCCAGAAAAGCCAATGGACATTAAAATGTCAAATATAAACTACAAAGTAACCAGATTATGTAACCCATTTGTAAGATCAATTTCTGACCATTCAAAGAAAATCAACAATCAAAAGATATTCTAAGAAACAAAATGAATGGGTTTAGGACTATTAACCTACATTTTTGTGACTAAATAAATATTCAAAGAGGAATGTAAAATTATGTCCTATCTAGCTAATAGAACAACCAACGAGAGAAAAAAGCCATGCAATGGAGGTTAGCATAAATTCCACTCATTAGCTGAGACAAAGGACAAAGGGAATCATCACCAAGCAGAATTTATGACATCACTAGCACCTCCTGAAATGTAAATTTGCATAACCAATGACCCTTTACATACTTACATTAAAGCTACATAAATAAATTTAAATGTTAGCTCCAAAGCTGTCAGTCTTGTGGGGTAGAAGGGACATGTATAGGTTGCTGGTAGTACTGGGAATGAATTCAATTTTTCCAAAGCCAATCTGGCAATAGGCACCAAGAGCCATAAAATCGTTCATTCATTTCCTGTGACCCAGCAAGTCCACTCTGGGAATACACCTCAGGGAAACAAAGCAAAAGGACAAAGAGCTATTGGATTGTATAGAGACAACTTCATCAGTGCAGCTTGTAGGCAAAGGACAATAACAGCAACCCAAGCATCCGATAATAGGACGTAAGGACAGCTCTGCTCACTGCCTGCCAGGAGAAGTGGGCTATGAAAACTTGGCACCCATGAAAGCTGAACTGACACAAATCACAAACACCTCAAACTCAGGAAGATGTATCCACACTCAATTCCCCAACTCTACCCCAAACCAGCATCAGCAGCATCCGTCTCTTTCAAAGTGATCAAACTACCCCCAACTGTTCCAGGACTGCGGAGTCAATGCTGAGGATTGCTTTCCTTCAACTTCTCTTGCTCCAACTTATCTCACCAGCATTAAACTCTTCAAACTTTCTCAAATCCATCTTGTACCCCTCTTAACAGCCAACACAGCACAAACATATGAAAGGATTCCCATTATCTTGCTTCCCCTCCTGTTTTTTTTTTTTTCCACAGACCCCCTAGAGATCTTTTTTTTTTTTTAATTTGTTTTGGAGCACACCCAGGCTTGCTTAGAGGCTATCCCAACTTTGTGCTCAGGAGTCATTTCGAGGTGACCATGTGGTGTCAAGGATCAAATCCAGGTCTCCTGCATGCAGCACGTGGGTTCACACCCATTAAGCTATTTCCCCGGCCCCTAAAAATCTGATTCAAGAGCTACTATGTCCTTCCTCACGCTCAGGTAGTCATTGTGTTATCCTCACTCACTCACATCTTAAAAGGTCTTTATGACCTGGGCCCTGCCTTTCTCTATGCTCCCTTGCACATATTCACTGAGTCCCAACCGCCAGGAACTTCTCTGTTTTCTGGATAAGGTTCTTTCCTTTGAGGTCATTCCATATACAGTTCACTTTAACAGTATGCTCTTGCTTCTGATCTTTCAACATCCAATTCTCTTAAACCACATTTCTTCTGTCTTCCCTAAGAGAATTCCAAGAGGAACCATGAATAGTCCTTTACTATCATATATTCAAACTTGAGAAATGCCTGACATTAAATAGATGTCCTTATTATTATTATTACTTTTTAAGCTACCCCAGCAATGCTCAGGGCTTACTCTGTGTTCAGGGATCATTCCTGGCAGGATTCAGAGGACCATATGGTGCGTGGCAAACACCCTACCCACTGTACCACTGCTCTGATCCTAATGCATCATCTATTTTGAGTAGCACTGTAGCACTGTCATCCCGTTGTTCATCAATTTGCTCAAGCAGGCGCCAATAACGTCTCTATTGTGAGACTTGTTGTTACTGTTTTTGGCATATAGAATACACTATGGGTAGCTTGCCAGGCTCTGCCGTGTGGACGGGATACTCTTGGTAGCTTGCTGGGCTCTCCGAGAGGGGCAGAGGAATCAAATCCAGATTAGCCACGTGCAAGGAAAACGCCCTACCTGCTGTACTATTGCTCCAGTCCATCTAAAAAAATATATTACTGAAAAACAGCAAAAGTAGTTACAAAAAGAAAATCAGACTATATGCCTATATATTCACATGTTAACATATACACTGTCAAAAAATAGAAATGAATTAGGAAGACAGAGAATTCCATACCCACTTGTTTCTGCTACCTTGCTTAAGTTTAAAATGATTTTGGTTAAAACTCAAGTACCTGTGAATTTTGACTAAATATTGAAAAGTAGCTGAACTTCTAGTACCCCTCTAACTTTTCTAGAATAAATGGTCAGCAGCTGGAATGATAGTACAGCAGGTAGGGCATTTGCCTTGCAGGAGGACGATCCTGATTCAATCCCCAGCATTGCATCTGGTCCCCTGAGCACTGCCAAGAATGATTACTGACTACAGAGTCAGGGCATTGTCAGGTGTGGCACACACACACAAAAAAATAGAATAAATGGTCAGCTTTGAGCAAGATCCTTCTGGGATACACTGAAGAATCATTTGATTACATATTGAGCCAGAAATTTTTAAAGATTTTTTTTTAAAAAAAAGCACATTTTTGTGGTGATTGAGAAGATAAAAGGAAATTATAACCTTGGACTTGAAAATTTCAAGGAAAATCACACCCAAACCTAATCCAATTTGGTATTTCTCTCGGGCCAGATGCATAAGATTGAAATCCAAGCCCAGAGAAAAGACGAGAACTTCTAGACATAAAGGACGAGCAAAGAATAAAAACCAGTATAATTATCCTGGGAGCCTGATGAGATTTATGTCTGAGACATTCTCTCCCTTCAGACCCCTCCCACCTTTCCTAATCCTGCTTAAACTGAGGAAGCCATCCCTACAATGAACCAGATATCTGTCTTCTCTTAAATGCTCTTCAGGAAACCAAAATTCTTCTCCTCTAGAATCAATGAGGAGCTACCTTTCTCACCTGTATCTGAGTCTATGCAGTGTGGCATCTATTCAGAACTATGTTTAAAATCTTTCTTAGGGAAGTGTGTGATAAAATGCACAAAACAGAGCACAGTAAGGGGGAGGGAGGCCTCCAACAGTTTCTACAGACCTGAAATGAAAAGTTAACAAAGGAGAAACGGGTAACAGATGTTGCGAAAACTCAGGCACTCATCCTATATGATAATCTGGCTGGCAGCAAAGAAAACCTTTGAAAGCTGCTCAAGTTCTAAAGATAAATGAGTTGAAACTACATGGCTAAGCAAAACCCCTGTCCCACTGTTACTCACTAAGCAAATATTTTTCAAAATGATCCAAGCAGCAGGAAAGCAAAGCATCCATTCCCTATTTATAACACTTTCAATTTGTGAGAGTATCTTTCCATCTTAACCGTGGCACCACTGCTCGGCTGAGTCTTACCATAGGAAAATGTGTGCCAATGACTCACCCTCCCCATCCCCTTCTCACACTCCCCCCCCCCCCCCCGCAATCTTACTTTAAAATCAGTCTTTTGGCCAAACTTCCAAGTATCATCATGGAACAGAAACACTCACCTGATGGAAAGAAAAAGCTCAACTCTTGGATAACTTAACAGGAAACAAAATCCTGGTAAGTTAAGGTCTCTCACGCCCTGCCCACACTCCACAGAAGGTGCAGTATGTATGAAGCTACACTGACCCACAAGTGAATCTTCTCTAGTCATTGCCAGTTGTTTCAATAGAATTTCCTGTGACCCTCACTCCCTCATCTGTAAAATGGGTTAATGCCACTTCTTCATGGACTTAGAAGACTAAGCGCACCTGTAGAACGCACTCAACATAAATCTCCAGTAAATAGGTACAGTAACAATAGTAACAGTTAATACTAACAGATTTGTATTTCCATCCATTGAGACTATTCCCAGCACTTTGGGAATTATTTTTAATAATTAAGTTTCTAATTCAAGTTTTCATTAAAGTATCATAATGTATATGGGAGATTAAAGTCATTTTAGGGACTGGAGTGACAGCACAGCGAGTTAGGCATTTGCCTTGCACGAGGCCGACCCGGGTTCGATTCCCAGCATCCCATATGCCCCCCCCCCCCGCCTCCCGCGCACCACCAGGAGTAATTCCTGAGTGGATGAACCAGGAGTAACCCCTGTGCATCACTGGGTGTGACCCAAAAAGCAAAATAAATAAATAAAAATAAAGTCCTTTTATAGCTTCAGAGCTAATACACCAATCCTACCAACCCTTCCATCAGAGTTAAGATCCCTCTATCGTAATCCTAGGAACCTTTTCCCTCCCACTTCCTAACTCCCTCAGTTCCCATTTCTATCGATCCAGGTCTCAGGTCTGTTTGCATTGTGGATTGTCTAATCCCTTTCTTTGCTTTTTTTTTTTTTCCATATTCTGCACATGAGCAAGATCATCTGGCATTTACCATTTATTTTCTGACTCACTTCACTTGGCATAATGTTTAACTCACCAGTTTTGCTAACTGCAACATAGCTGAATAGTATTTCTCATAGCTGAATAGTATTTCATAGTGCATAGATTCCACTGCTTCTCTTCCCCCCACCTTTTAGTTTTGGAGCCACACCTAGCAGTGCTCAAGGCTCACTCCTGGCTCTGTACTCAGGGGTCACTCCTGGCAGTTCTTTGGAGACTATATGCAGTGGCAGGAATTAACCGAGGGTCGACCACATGCAATGCAAGCGCCTTAACCCCTGGGACTATCTTCTCTCCAGCCCATATCACCTTTTCTCTTTCCGTTCCTCGGTTGCTGACCAGATTCTTTTAGAATCCCTGCCTGCTCTCAATGGATTCCTGGTTTCATGAACTCACTCCTCCCCTCTCTCTGAAATCCGTTAAACTTCTAAAACAGACTTGCAAACAACTCGGTGTGACGGAACTGGTGGAAGGCAGGGGAAGCAATCCAGACAGCCAAAATCCAGGGAGCAGGAACCATGCCTGGTGAACTCTGGCAAGCCCTCTGGATGAGGGAGAACAACACTGCTGCGAATCCATAATCTAACTCTCAGCTCGCCCCCCGATCCCTCGCCCCCACTTCACAGCCCCAAGCCCAGGCCATGCCCCTGACATCTGCCAGGTGTCTCCAGGTTGTAGCCTGTGCTTAAGCACCTCTGGTGCCTTGCCTGGGCTGCAAACAGGAGGTGCTAGGAAAGCCAGGTGGCAGCAGACACGCCAATGTTGGATTTGTTTGATGTTTAGTATTTGACAAAGACAAACACTGAGCCACATCAGTATTTATTCAGGATCTTGCCCCTCTTCCTAAAGAATGAACAGTGAGCAGCTGCCACTGCCTAGTGCCCTGCTAAGTGATGAACTCTAAATGGGGCACCAATTCTGAGCACCAAATTGACTCCTATTTTAGTTTTGGCTTCATTCTATCTGACAGACACCTCTGCTCTGGTGGGGTCAATTTGAGGCTGCTCCAGATGGTCGCAGGACACATGTCCAATGGCTAGGAGGTACGCAGGGCTCTTCTTGTGATGGGAAAAAAAGAAATTTAAAAAGCAATTGAGTGTGCTAGGAAGTTGCTGGCAAGCTGGCATCAGGGGAATTGCAGGTTGGCCTGGGAAAGAGGGTCAGTAGAGTATTACTGGAACAGAGCAATGCCATTTACACAATGAAAAGTCACTCGACTGTGCTGGCTACAGAGCAGTCCAACGGTCCATCTGATCATTTCTGGTCAACAACAAAAATATATAAGTTTACTTAAGCTGATTAGAGTTTCCAGGCTTTACAAAAAGCCAATTGTGTTCAGAACCACTCCATATCTTGGCTACGGTGTCTCCAGAGGCTTCACCTCTCATATCTTCACAAATGGAGCCAAGTGTAAAGTCAAAGCGTGATGTCTCACTTTCTAATCTGCAAAGCCACAAGTACAAGACCACCTGAAAGAGTCAAGCTGGGCTCCTGCCCACCAGCCCCTAAACTAAAGAGCAGACCTGCAGGAGTGGCGCCTTCTGCAAGCTACACTTCCTGGTACCTATGGCATTAACTGACCCTATTCTGTTCTATGTGGTTGGACTGACTAGGTCCGAATTAACCATGCTCAGATATATAATTTAGCCCATTGATAGATCTATGCCTACTTCATCTCAAGTTCTTTTCTCAATTTACAGTAGTATGCATTTTGATTACAAGGAATTTTGTACTTGATAATTTGGTTTGTTTGCGCATTTTATTTGGACTGTGAAGCAAATTCAACATAAGCTAGCTCAACTCCATGCTTTACATTTTGACACTCAGGAATTCAGCATTCCAGTAGAACTGTACGTTCTCATCCTTCTGATTATGTCAGTTCTCCCATCAAGACTAATGTATTCTGCGATATGAGATTTCTTTAATTTTCAGGCTAAGTTACTTCATGTATTCTGAAGATTTTAATGTCATTCACATTTTGTTCATTGCTTCGCATACATTCATCAACTGATTGCATAGGAGCAAGTGAAACCAAATCAACCCTACAGGCAATGTACATTTTTTATTTGCCATGTATATTTCACAGCACTGTCGTCCCATTGTTCATCGATTTGCTTGAGCAGGCACCAGTAACATCTCCATTGTGAGACTTGTTGTATATTTCATACACCATAAAAATTGTGCTTGCATGCCAGGACCTAAATTCAAATTCCACTACCTATGACAGTGTCTCACAGTAGTTGCTCAATGAAGCACATGCACAAAAATATTGGTTGTTTTTTTTTTTGGCCATAGCCAGGGATCCTTGGAGTCTGCATCCAGCTTGGGGTTCACTCCGTGGTGCTTAGGAGATCAAGTGATGCTGGAGATCAAGTCCAGTGTTCAAGCATGCAAATCAAGTACTCAAGTCCTATAAGCTATTTCCCCTGCCCCTCGATATAATCTATTTTCAATTTTTTTTTGGGGGGGGCACATTTGCTGGTGCTCAGGTATAACTAATTTCCAGCATAGAACTTGGAGGTCACTCCAGGTGGCACTCAAGGAACCATGCAGCGCCAGGGATAGCACTTGGTTCTCCCATATGCAAAGTATATTCTCCAGCCCTTTGAGCTATCTCCTAAGCACTAAAGTTATTTAACATGGAACATAATCATCCCAAGTTGACATTTTTTTTAGACGGGGGCTGGAGCAATAGTACAATGGGTAGGGCATTTGCCTTGCACGTGGCCAACCCTGGTTCGATTCCCAGCACCCCATGTGGTCCCCCGAGCACCATCAGGAGTAATTTCTAAGTGCAGAGCCAGGAGTAACCCCTGTGCATCGCCTTTTAGATGTGACCCAAAAAGCCAAAAAATAAATTAATTAATAAAATAAAATAGATGAGAACATGCAGACTTTTCATTGGTTTGCAAGTTGGTTGTTCTCCCTCCAGTTTTCTGCTCCAGTATTCAAGCTCAAAAATAGTGGTATCAAGTATAGAGAAAGGAGAAGGTCTTTGGAATGTATAATCAGCTCTAATACAAATTTTACATAAACTTGCCACCAACCCTCAGGACCTCAGCCCGCCTACACAAATATCCAGAATGCTCAGGGCCAAGACGACTGGTCCTTCACTTTGAAAAGCAACAGGCAAATATGAGACTAATATCCAAGGACAGTTAAAACAAGGGCCTGGAGAATTGGTCCACAGTTTGGTCCACAGTTTGCCTCAAGTGCCGGGGAAGAAGGCAGTTGGGATAGAGAAGGAATCATTATGTCCATGATAGTTGGAAATGATCAGTCTGGATAAGATGTGCCTCCCAGTAGCAGTGAGGAAGAGAGAGTCAGAGACAGAGAGAGAGACAGAGAAACAGAGAAAGAGAGGCAGAGAAGGGAAGTGCTGCATCCTCCTGCCATCAACAGGCTGGAGGGTGACAGGAGGGAAACTGGGGACAAAGATGGTGGTAAATGTACACTGGTGGAGGTTTGGAGTTTGTTGGAATATTGTATGACTGAAACCCAACCATGAACAGTTTTGTAACTCTATCTCACAGTGATTCGATTTAAAAAAATAAATTAATAATAAAGAGAGAAAGAAAAGCAAAAGGTAGGAGCTGACACCAAGCTAGACATCCAGTGATAAGAACAGTGATGACCATTAATACTCGTCTTGGTAGCCTTGCCCACAGTTGAGCTTGGAACTCCTGTCCCGCTCCCTGTATTTCATGATCGTTGCAGAAGGGCAGTTCCCCCAACTTCCGCCAGTGCTTCCTTTATCAACTACAGCTCTGCCGTGCTGACAACATGTCCAATCCGAGCAAGCTCCCTGAGGGCCAGGGTCAGCCCTGCACATGCTGCACCCTCCCGGGCAAGCCCTTCTAAGGCATTCCTGAACACAACCTAAGCATCTCGCTTATCTTATCTCCAGACTCTGGGCCCAGAACACGTTTCGTCTTTTGTTTTGCAGCTGACTTTCCAATATCAGGCAGATGCCTGAAGTCACCCGTCACAGGAGGGCAAGGAGAGTGAACCCTGCTTTTTTGAAGGTGCTCATGAAATGCTCAGGGAGGCTTTGCAACAAGCTAAACAGCCAGGCTTCACTTTCCCCCTATGAGCCTTCTCTGTTGTTACATTTCATCATCTTGTAATTTGGAGTTGTGAAACTGGCAATACGGCAGTGGCACAGGAGGGAGGGCAGGAGCGGAGGGGTGACCAGCCCCAAGCTCTAGGGGCCTAGCACAGACCAGTGAAGTCCTGCAGCCTGCATATCCTCGTCTGCAAAATGAAGATTACCCCACTTGCTTCACAGATGAAAATGACGTACTAGTACATAATAACTTATATTTATAAAACATTTATAATCACATGATACATTATATGGAATCGTGTTATATAATATACATTACACAGAGGCCAGAGATAGTACAGAGATAGATAGGTGCTAGGCTTGCATGTGACCAACCCAAGTTCAATCCCCAGTACCACATGTGGTCCCGCCAACACTGCCAGGAGTGGTACCTGAGCACAGAGCCAGGAGTCAGCCCTGAGCACCACCAGGTTTGGGCCCCAAAGTGCCCCCCACACACAGACATATATCACATTATATGTCATAAAGTTCTCTCTTATACAGTTAGCTTGTCATAATTAAGAGAAGCATCCAAAAGGATGACAATAACAAATGCTACTACACAAAAAGGTAGGTACTCAAAGGTCATGATAAACTGGTCATTCCCTTGGGTTTATTATTTTTCCAATGAACTGCAATATTTGATCGGTCACTAACCTCCCCGCATGCCCAAGCAGTATACTGAATACTGTAACATATTTACATAAACTCCAGGCTCTCTCAATTTCACACAACCAAAAATCTCAGTGAGATTAAGTAATCCTTCCAGGACTGTCATGAGATCATTATTCTACACTTTGACAGCACCTGTCCTGAGGTCTGGGGCTTACAGAGTAGGGATGGGGAAAATGAAAGACACTGCCTCCCTACTCTGGGGGCTGGGGGGGTGGGGGTTATAGTATGCCCCTGGGGACCCCTGCATCTCCCTCTCAGCCTCCCTTTCCAATGACAGGGTTAACCTCAGGCCAGTCCATGACTGTAGGTGGAAGCTTTCTAACACAGTTACTAGGAAAAAAGGATTCCTGTGATGGAAAACACCTTAAAATGGCTTCTAAGCTCAACATATTTCTTATAAAAGTCAAACTTATATTCTCATTAGTTGCAAATCCAGAGTTCAATGGTTTCAGAGAAGAGGACTGGACTACGAACAGATTTAAGCAACCTACACTTAGAAGACACTGAGATCTTCTTACTTCAAGTGCAGTCTCTGTGAAAAGGGAGAAGACCACATAAATCAAATACTGCACTGACTGACAATTTCATGTGGGAGATGGTACACTTGCCTTGCATGCATCCAACCTGGGTTCGTTTCCAGGCAATCTCCAGTACCCCATAGGATTCTCTGAGCCCACCAGGAGTGATCCCTGAGCTCAGAGCCAGAAGCAAACCCTGAGCACAGCTGGGTGTGGCTCAAAAAAAAAAAATTCACCTAGAAGTGGATCCAATGATTCTAACTATCTAAATACACAGAGGGTCCCAGTAGGCAGGAAATGGGTTAGATAATCTAAGTGAGAAAGAAGTTCAAGGTTATATGCACCTTCATCGATCATAGGATCAATGCTCCCAGACTCCAAAGGGCTTCTTTCCCAAAAAACTGTCACTCCTGGTTCCCAGCTGAGAGACCCCTGCTGCTCCACTTGTTTCAGTGATACAAACCCTTTCTTCGCTGTTACTATAAATGGGCAGAAAGAGTCTCTGAAGGGACACTAGGGCTTGCCTCATTATACATGCTAACGGCACCAAACTTTTCTTTAGTTTCTCTCTTCTCCTTAAAATACACACTCACAGTGGGAACCAGAGTGTCTGTAAGATGAATTCCAGGTCCATAGCAACTGCAATGCTCTGGGATCTAAACAGATCTTTAGGCAGGCCATGCAAGGAGCCCTTCTGGGTAGAAGACAGCAAGAGGCAGACGGTCTGCCTCTCTCCTGCACACAGACCGACCATGCAAATAGGTTCTTGGGTTTTGTTTTTGTTTGGCTTTTAGCTCAGAATCGCCATCGCTCCCAGTGGAGACAAAAAGGCTTGGGGAGCTTCCGCTCCGCGTTGGCTGTCCAAGAAATTTTCTTCACCCGACTCCCACCTCCTCCCGGCCAGGCATTGAGAAGAAGGTGAAAAGGGGTTCTGGGGAAGTTGGGTGGAAGTTTTGGGTCAAGGGTGGTTTCAGGCTCCGAACAGGTAAGTGATGGAGGACTCGATAGAGGACTCCGCCCTAGAGCTGAATCCAGTCGAGGGGGCGCTGAAAGCACCTGCCCCACCCAGCGAGATCAGCAGTCCGGCGGCAGGTAAACGCCGGGTGGGCGCGAGGGGGGCAAAATTCATCTTCCTGGATGAGCTCCCACCCCTTCCCCCACGCCCAGCTTAAGTGCCAGCGCGCAGCTTCGGTGGTGCCTGCGAGTGGGTCTGGGGCGTGCAGAACCTGAGATGCCACCGGGCTCAAAGGGGCAAGGAGAGGACGGGGAGGGGCGACTCGCTCGCACCCTGCGCGGAGATGCCAGGATCGGGCGCGCACCGACCGGCTCTGCCACTGCGGTAGCAGCATCCCGACGTGACGCTGCAGCTGCAACAAAGCGCAGAGCCGCGCGGGGGTCGGGAAGGGGACCAGGGCACCAGGCGGGGCGCGCCGGAGGAAAAACAGCCCAGAAGGGCGCAGGCAGGCCCGGGGGGCTCCCTCGGGGGACCGTCTCCGGCGCGAAGGCAGACGGCCAAGGAAACAATTCACCTTCCTGCCGGGGCCGGGCTGAGGCCGCCGCGCCCTCCCGGAGCGGCAAGGAGCCCTCGGTGGGGGGCGGCTCCTTCCCAGACAACTTCCCATCCCGGCCCGACCCCCGCGCCGGGAGCAGCGCTTTCAAAAAATAAATCCCCGTGTGATCGTGTGGCTGGGACCGCTCCCGCGTCACCGCCGCCCCCCACCCGCCCACCCCGGGAGCTCACCAGGAGAAGGGAGCCCGCGATGAGCGCGGCTCGGGCGACTGGGCTGCAGGACGCGAGCGCGGCGCGGCTCCTCGCGGGGGTCCCCATGGCTGCAGCCGGGCGGCCCCGCGGCCGCGGCAATAGGCGGCTGCTGCTGCCCCGCGCCGCCGGGCGCCCATCTAGCTCCAGCGGCCCATGGGCACGGCGGCGGCCGGCCGGCCGGGCCGACGAGCGAGGCGGCGAGGACGGCTCCGCGGGCGCTCAGCACCTGCCCAGCCGCGCGGCCGCCCGGGCCGGGAAGGGCAGCCGCGGCGGCGCCCAGCGCCTCCCGGTGCTCGCCTCCGACGGTGGCTGCGGAGAAGCGGGCCGGCGGGCTGCGCGCGGGGGAGCGAGGGGACAACTGCCCATCGCGAAGCCACGGCCGGCCAGCCTGCCTCCGCTGCCCTGAGCGGCCGGCGAGAGACTGAGTCTGCTGCACGCCGGGCGCGGGGACACACGTGGTGGCGCCCGGGGGGCGGGGGATCGGCCCTTTGTGATGTCACCCGGAGGAGGCCGGGCTCTTTGTGCGAGGGGAAGGCGCCCGGAGAACGACGGCGCCCCTGGGCGGCCGCCCGGGACATTGCAGCGGCTGCTCCCACCGGCCACGGCACGCGCGCCCCAAATTTTCCTGCTTTCATTTTTTTTCCTGACACGATTTTAAATGTCTTGTTTTGACGCCAGACTCCTTTCTGCCGTTTGTGACACCTGGTTGGGAACGGTCAGAGACCTAAGGAGGGCTTAGGTCCACTGCGTGCCAAAAAGGAGGCTTAGGCAGTGGCTTCTACGTAGCTTGACTGCGCTCTCGAATCACCTGTAGAATTTAGAACATCTGTATTGATATTGGAATCACACACCCAGAGAGTCTGATTTAATTCGGAAAGGATGTGAGTCCTTCCTTCCTTCCTTCCTTCCTTCCTTCCTTCCTTCCTTCCTTCCTTCCTTCCTTCCTTCCTTCCTTCCTTCCTTCCTTCCTTCCTTCCTTCCTTCCTTCCTTCCTTCCTTCCTTCCTTCTTTCTTCCTTCTCTCTCTCTCTCTCTCTCTCTCTCTTCTCTCTCTCTCTCTCTCTCTCTCTCTCTCTCTCTCTCTCTCTCTCTCTCTCTCTCTCTCGTTCCCCAGATGATTGTTTATAGAACAAAGTTCAGGAATTTTTGAACTATTGTTTAGTAAGGGAAATCCAAGCTACAATTCCAAACCTAGTGTCCCTCCGGTTTGGTCCCCAGATGCTGATGTCCTTTGAAACTTGGAATATGTCAGCAGCTGCATCTTCCTAATAAAAGCACTCAGAGTTTTCAATTAGATTCTCACAGATTAAAAAGTACTTTTTCCAAAAAATAGGTGTAAAGTGTTTTTAACTTCTGCTTGCTGTGTATGGTGGGTGGGTGAAAGGGAGGTAGCCTGCTACTGTAGAAGACAATCAGAGCATTCTCTCAGATGATTGGCATCTCCCACAGAAGCCTGGTGAGACAGGATCAGCATCCCCTCCCTCTGTCTCTTTCCTGTCTGTCTGTCTTTCCTTCTCTCTCTCAGTCTCTGTCTGTCTCAGTCTCTCTCTGTCTCTCTGTTTCTGTCTCTGTCTCTCTATCTCTCTGTCATGGTCTCTATCTGTCTCTGTCTGTCTCTGTCTCTGTGTCTCTGTCTCTGTCTCAGTCTCTCCCTTTCTCTTTCTCTCTCTCTTTCCCTCTCCCTCTCCTCCCACCCTGGAGGCAGGTAGACAGATTCCTGACCAGGGTTAGCATTTTCATATCTACTATCTAGAAATTGATATGTGATCTGCGATATTGCAATTAGGCCCACACCACTTAGTTTGATTAAAATCCTATGGCACTGGTCTTTTTCTTGCTTTCCTGAGTCCCTACTTTTTCAAGATAAGCCCATCTTTCCAATTGTCTGCTTTAAAACCCTTTACTCCTGAAAGTCACCAACCAAAGCAGAGCTGCCATTGTCCATTTTCTTACGGATTAAATAGCATGCTTTGGCCTTTGCTCTGTGCACATTTTTAAGAGAAGCTAAAAAATTGAAGAAGGATTAATCCCCATCTATTCTATGTCAATAAAGGAAAGGATTTCCATAAGTGTTACCAAGGAAAGAGCCCTAAGATTTAGATATCTAATGAAATTCAAAGCAGAAAATATTATCAATAGATACAGAGTTTGGAAGAGAGAATAGTAATATTTGGGATTGAATCTCTCTATTTCCAGGAGTTCTGTGGAATTAAGGGATATATGCTACTTCCATCCATAACAGTCTCAATTTTTCCTTGAAAAATGTAATAATCGACTCACCAATGAATCTTGGAACTGAGGGCTTGCTGCAGACATGCCTCCGGACCTTGCTCCAGGCCAATTTCACTGGGGTGCGTCAGACAGGAGCAGGCATTGTTCCTCCACTTGCCCTGCATGAATCCTGGTAGCTGCAAACTTCCAGAACCCAGTGATAAGTCCAGGTACGCAGGACCAGTGACTGCAAACTTCAGGCCTCCAGGGATAGGGGATGGACTGGTCCTTCCCATCTCCCCGCCCCTACAAGATCCTGGCTGCCACGCCCATGAACCTGCCTCTGGGTGCCATTTAAATGGCACATTAATGGCCGTGATCTCGAGACTCATAAATTAATCTCGGGACTGAGCAGCTCGATGCAGAGGTCTCTCCGGACCCTACTTATCTAAAATTTTAGAATTCCAAGAGCGCAGCTTCGAGGCTGCGCAAACCTCAACATCTCATGCTATTCATATGATACAATACAAGGGGCTGGAGTCATAGTACAGTAGGTAGGGCGTTTGCCTTGCATGCAGCCAATCCGGGTTCAATTTCCAGCATCCCATATGGTCCCCTGACCACTGCCAGGGGTAATTCCTCAGTGCAGAGCCAGGAGTGACCCCAGTGCATCGCAGGGTGTGACCGAAAAAGAAAAAAAAAAAGCAATACAAAATAAATTATCAAGCATCTGCCTTAGGGCAGGCTTGAGTGGTGGTGGGAAAATGCAAAATAATGGTGGTGGAAAGGTGTAATGTGGTGGAACTGGTGTTAAAATATTGAATGTAATCCATCATTGTGAACAGCTTCATAAAAATACAAATCTTTTAGAAAGAAAAATGTAATAATCTAACCAAGAGCCAGGACTATGGCTCATAGGACTGCAGTGCATGCTTTGCACGTGGGGGCTTATGGTTTCATTCCACACATCACATGGCTCCTTGAGCATCACCAGGTGTGATACCCACCTCAAAAATTTTTTCAGAAGACTAGTCAATATTTATCTCCAGTCGATAGCACAGCGGGTAGGGCATTTACCTGCACTCGGCTGACCCAGGTTCAATTCCTCCGCCCAGCTCAGAAAGCCCAACAAGCTACCGAGAGTATCCTGCCCTCACGGCAGAGCCTCGCAAGCTACCCATGGCATATTTGATATGCCAAAAACAGTAACAAGTCTCACAATGGAGATGTTACTGGTGCTTGCTTGAGCAAATCGATGAACAATGGGGCTACAGTGCTTCAGTGCTACAGTCAATACTTAAATTTTTTAAAAATAAGTTGCATTGGTGTTTCAAAAATGGGGGAACAGGTTTTTGTTAGTCCATTTTAGCTTGATATATCCAAACTTGTAGTTTTTCAAAATAGTTTCTGATTAGGTATACTCTAAAAGTTAAAAAAATAAAGTTTAAGGTTAGGGTTCTGTGAAGGTAGAGGTGTCCTTTGTCAATAATCTTTCTTCCTAAAACATAAAAGAGTTATAATTGCACTCCATCGCTTTCAAGTTTCATCATTTTCTGCTTTGGCATTGTTCCCATCAAGTTTATATTAAAAATGCATTTTGAGAGATGAAGAACTCTCAGTCTTATTTACTATGTTCAAATGTCCCTCTATGTAAATGAAATATGAATAATTTGATCTAGATGGGGTAAAACTTTATTATTTTGAATTAAAATATATGAATGCTTTTCATGTTGTAAAAAATTCTTCAACTATTAAATAGTTTGTTGTCACATTTTCAGCATACAGCATAATCACTTAGAAATGTTACTTTAAAGGCAACAAAAGAAATTCAACAGTGCATAAGGATTAGTTTTGCCATATTCTCCCATAACATCTCTTCAATCTCCATCTCTTTGCACACGTCTTAGCCTTGGGCTTTTCTATTTCTTCCAATGCTGTACAATTCTCCTCGTTTCCTAGCTTCAAAATTACTGTTAATTGCTTCATAAGTTACTTCCAGTTACTCTGCTCTTCCTATCATTCCATTTTTTCCCATTTACTCCCTCAGTCAAAAGCGTTGGTTACATACCTGGTCATTGGAGAAATCACCAAAATCACCATCTTTCACTGGGCTTTGTTTTTTGTTTTATATTTATCCTGCATACTTCTGGTAGCTCTAATCAAATTTCAATTTTTCATTTTCAGTGTCTTGACAGGGTTTACTCAATAGTGCTGAGTGTATGTGTTGTGGGGCGGGGGAGAGGGGGAGCAGGATGGTGCTTGCTATGCCAATGATCAAATACAGGACTTCACATATTCCATGAATATGGTCTGCCATCTCCTGAAGCTTCCGGTTTTAAAAACATAAATATTGGCTTGCTCTTCAAGCCTATATTCTACCTTGAACACATATATCACTTGCTTGTCTTTATGTTTCTTTACATTATCATTTCTACTCTGGAGGAGCCTGTGTTTTCTTCTGAACATATTTCTCCCACTCTCTTCCCTCACATCCTTCAAAACAAGTCTCAATAAAATCTACCTTGTGGGACAGGGAAGATAGTACAGCAGGTAAGATGCTTATCTTGCATAGATGCTTGCCTTGCATGCAGCAACCCAGGTTCAATCACAGTATCCCATATGGTCCCATGAGCACCACCAGGAGTGATCTCTGAGTGCAAAGCCAGGAGTTACCCCCTCCTCCCCCCTCCCCCCCCCGCTGGGTGTGGCCCCCAAACAAAACACAAAACAACAACAGAAACTCTCTTGTTTCTCTAAAAAAAACTTTTCTTTTTGCCTTTTGGGTCATATCTGGCGATGCTCAGGGGTTACTCCTGGCTCTGCACTCATGAATTACTCCTGGCAGTGCTCAGGGGACCATATGGGATGCTAGAATCAAATCTGGGTTGGCCGCATGCTATCGCTCCAGCCTCTAAAAAGATTTTTTAAATAGACATAAATACCTACTTTTACAATGAAACTAAGAGTTACCACATGGGTAGGGACTGGTTTATTCCCAATAGCCTGAGCTGATCTATAAAGGAATGGTAGGAATTTTCTAGAAATAGGTGTGAACATGTGAAAGTACAGGAAGTTCAGGAGTCAGCAGAAGTCAAGCTCAAGTGGTGAACATGGAAGTATCTGGTTTCAACAGGTATCAAATATCTATGTGTTTGGCACTATGAAGGTACTACAGAATCAATAAGAATGGATCCTTCTTTAATGTATACCTTTTTAAAAAAATTACTTATTAGTTACCATGAGATACAGTTACAAAGCTGATTATGGTTGGGTTTCAGTCATATAGTGTTCCAACACCCATCCCTCCACCAGTGTACTTTTTCCACTACCAATGTCCCCAGTTTCCCTCCTGCCACCCTTCTTTCAGTCTGTCTCTATGGCAGGCACTTTTCTTCTATGTCTCTCTGTCTCTGTCTCTCTTTCTCTCTGTCTGTCTCTGTCTATCTCTGTCTCTCTCTGTCTGTCTCTATCTCTGTCTCTGTTTCTCTGTCTCTGTCTCTCTGTCTCTCTGTCTCTCTGTCTCTGTCTCTGTCTCTGTCTCTGTCTCTCTCTCTCTCTCTCTCTTTCCCCCCTTGGGACACTATGGTTTGCAGTAGAAGTACTGAGAAGTTAACTGATCCTTTTTTTTTGCTTTTTGGGTCACACCCGGCGACGCACAGGGGTTAGTCCTGTCTCTGCACTCAGGAATTACCCCTGACTGGGAATCGAACCCAGGATGGCTGTGTGCAAGGCAAACGCCCTCCCTCCTCTCCAGCCCCTGATCCTATTTTTAAGGAAGTTAGTCTAGGGAGAATAAAAATTAAAAGATAGGTAAGGGTGGTAGAGATTGACTACATTTTCCAGCTTCCAGTGTGCCTAATTATGGTCTGTGTCTATAAGTTTCAGCCAAGCCAAACTGTCACCTTCTGGAAAGCATTGGTATTGATTAGAACTTGGCTATTCGTTATCCCTCCCCTTCAGTATGTCACTGAAACCTGCTAATTCTGCTCCATTAAATCTTATCTAAACTTCTCAGTCTTACACTAAAATCATTAAGTTACATCTTCATACCTTTAGGAAAATTATCTTTTTAAAATCAAATCTAATCATGCCCTTCCTTTCCAAAAATTCAACAAAGATTTCATATCATTGTCAATTTGAGGTTCAAACTCCTAATAAAATTACCCATCACTGCTCAGGATAAATGCTCCAGACTGCTACAAAAGTGAGTAAACAAGTACAAAAAAAAAAAGATGCAAAGAGACTTTCCTAATCACATTCAGCTTAGTTTTCTATGCCTACTGCCTGCTCATCCCATCAACCCCAGATACTTAATAGTAACCCCATTAGAACATTGTGTTTCCTAACTACCTTGTTACTGCCATACTTCCAAAACTTTGTTAGGTGTTGGTTTTTTTTTTTCTATTTCTCCTCTTCTGCTTATTAAATTCCTTTAAGTCTACCCTTTAAGACCCACCTACAATAAGGCCTCAAGTGCAAAGCCCTTTTCTAATGTTGCATATTCTCTCTCCTCATTTGGAATGAACTGCTTCCTCTAGATCTCGCATATGTCTCTGTTACAACCTCATGTCTCTGTTTCTAGATATAGCCTGAGCTCCTTGGGATATCAATGTCTGTTTCTTAATTATCTCCCTATCTTCTTAATTGAGATTTAAGATATTTTCCTGGCTCAATAAATATTTGATGAACGAAACAAACATGAAAGGCTTATCAAGTCGTGGAATAGTTAACACACCTGGAGTACATTTTCTTTTTCCAGGTCTTAATTCAAACACCCTCAGTCATGTTATGCAAACAATGACAGGTTTAATCTTGTGTGTTCTCAAAGTGTCATGTCCTGGATTGGGGCTAAACATTTTGTCCATAACTGTTTTTCCTCCAAAGAACTCACTAAGGACTTGCTGTTCTGTGGTCTGAGAAGGGTTACCAGTCATTCAGCAACGGATTGCAAGATTAAGTGCAAAAGCATGAGTTTGATCAAGTCACCATGGTGACATGCTACAAAGATGGCCCTCTTGGATAAGATCAAATTCGAATAGGCTTGCAAGGCAAGCATAACTCCAGAAACTTCCTTCTCTTTGGTATGATAAAGGAGGGAGGGTTTGAAAAATAAAATGGCCAATCCTTTGATGATGCAATACCTGTGGCTCAACTATGTAGTGGTGTGATTTAATTATTAAATTGTTTCCCTCTCTGAAGAACCTTCAAAAGGCAGAGATCTGTGAGGAGTGGCACTCACCTAGAGCTCTCTGCCATCTACAGAGATCAGGAATCCCATCTGCTGTTTACATTTTTTTTTTTCCATAAGATTGCTTTACTCAGGACTCTAAAACATTTTTTTCCTTGATAGGAGAGGTGATAAGAAAATAGCCTTGATCTACAGTTTAGTAGGAAGACAATAGATTTGGAGAACCAACAGATGAAAGATCAAATCTTCACTCCATATAAATTCAGTACTACCTACTCAATAGGTAAGTTGAGTAAGTATATTACTTTTAACTTCTTAATTTGTGGATCGATAGCACAGTGGCAGGGCATTTGCCTTGCACGCAGCCAACTCGGGTTTGATTCCTTTGCCCCTCTCGGAGAGCCCGGCAAGCTACCAAGAGTATCTCGCCCGCATGGCAGAGCCTGGCAAGTTACCCGTGGCATATTTGATATGCCAAAAACAGTAAGAACAACTCTCAAAATGGAGACGTTACTGGTGCCAGCTTGAGCGGGATGATATGGTGACAGGGTGAATTTTTTTTTTTTTTTGGTTTTTTTGGTCACACCCGGCGATGCACAGGGGTTACTCCTGGCTCTTCACTCAGGAATTACTCCTGGCGGTGCTCAGGGGACCATATGGGATGCTGGGATTAGAACCCGGGTCAGCCGCGTGCAAGGCAAACGCCCTACCCGCTGTGCTATCACTCCAGCCCCAAGTGACAGGGTGAATTTGTGGGATGGATAGAAACTATCTTATACCAGTGGTATGAGGGGGGGGGGAAATGAGAGAAAACATATAAGATTCCCAGCACAGCACTTGTGTTAGTGTGCTCTTAAAAAATTAACTGTTTTATCCAATCCCCTACTGAGAAGATAATCCTTT